>NC_081184.1:97570906-97936381 GCF_029867415.1 Vicia villosa | reverse complement strand
ATTGCCCCGGGAACTTTAAAATTGTAAAAACATAGAAAATCAGAAATTCTGTCCGCACAGGCTGACACGGCCGTGTCACTTGACACGGGATGACCGTGTCAGCTTCTGCCACTTTTGGGGAAAATTCTTCGGCAGGTCAGACACGGCCGTGTCACTTGACACGGTCTGACCGTGTCCGACCCTGCCTCTTTTGGCTTTGACTTCAACATCAAAGTTGTAGCCCTTTTCGTTAGTGAAAGTTTGCCACCGGAACCGCGTCATTCCAAGTTACGAAACTCCAGTTATGATCAAAATACTACACGCGTGTCACGATTTTCAGCTTCTGTTACACCAACACTTGTGCAATTTCCATCTGATCCAGAATTAACCTACAACCACCAAGTAGAGAGATCAAAAGCATCTAAAAAGACATGATAAAGGGCACAAAAACATAATGCAAGAAATTAACTAATATTAAAGGAATCAACGAAAAACTCATGAAAACAACCACAAAGTGTTACCAAGTATGACGATCTTATGCCAAATTTATGACGAAATTAAGTAGAAATGGTGACCGATCAAAGGGCTCATTGAGTTCGAATATCCTAGCAAGTCTAAAGCCATAGGTGGCTAGAAGGAGGATTTCCTAAATCATTAGTTTTGTTTTCATTCGCAATTTCTTTTCGTTTGTTTAAACATTAGTCTTACGACATATACTATGTACTTTACAACAATCATTAATGCATTGCTTACGTTTGTCTTGATTCATTCCTAGTGTTCTCACTATATTTAAAACTGTGTTTTTACTTGGTTTTCTTCTTTGTGATATTCAACTCTCGATTAAAGTCGTACACCTTCAGAGGGAGAATGACGAAAACGATACCACAATTTCATACACTATGCTTTCGAACAGACCATGTTGACGATGTACATGCATTTGTTCAATTCCTAAATAATGGAGATATAAGGATGTTAATCCCTCGTCAACCCCTTTGAGCCTAAAGAAGTAGGAGTTTTCCTTCATATGAAATAAAACCTTTAATACATAACCTGGGGTAGGGTAGCTGCTCAGTTAACTTAATTATTCCAAATTGTTCCTTTGAACATAATCACCGATGGTTCCCCGTCATCATTAAATCCGGCAGTTGATATCCGCGAAGAAAAAAGAGAAAGCAATGCAAGGGCCTGCTAAGTCAAAACCTATTAAGGAGACTTAGGCAAAATTGGGGCATCCCGCTGACTGTAGTTTTAAAATGAACAGTTCAGGCAAGAATTAGGGATAATAAAGTCAAAAAGAGGTCACTATATACCTCGACAAAAAGAAAATATTACAAGGAAAATGACTGCCTTTTGCAAATAAACTTTTGGTTTTTGAACCATCATATTACAATTCCCAAAGTCTTTTGGAACTTAAACGCATAGTTAACTGAGCGTAAGACTGGAGAACATCACGAAGATGGGGATTGGGTACAAATAAACTTTGAGCCACTATCTTTTGTTTCTTAAAACCGTGAACCAGGCCACGTTACAACCCTTAAAAGTCCTAACTGAAGCATGGTTAGTTCGAAAGCATACCGTTACCAAAAGGTATCCCGACTCCTTAAGGTCTACTATAACTCTTGAGTTGATATCACTTTCTTACAAAAAAAAAAAAACTTTGTTTTACTCAAAAATGTTTTTAAACTTTCAAGACAGACATATGCATTCGCATCTTATGAAATTCATTATAAAGTACACTTGTCTATATAGATTTAAATGTTAACATCAGGGAGAAGTTGCATGGGGCATGGCTAATGACTAAAAAAAAATCCTACCGACAGACGAAATAGCTTTCAAAAAAAGAAGCTTATCAAAAGAAGAAACATCTCTTACACATGACCGGGATGGCTAATGTGTACACAGGGCATAACCCGTCATTATCCCATTTACATGGGGCAATCTAATCAAGATCCATGGAATCTCTCAAGGACGCTGAATAGCCCATGGGGCAAGTCCATTACCTGGGGGCATGTTGCAAAGGTCACTCAGTATCAGATGGTGTCAATGCCACTCTCACATCCTTTCCAGGAACCTGTATAGGATATTTCTCAATCTGTCCATATAGTCTTCTTTAAGACATGTTCAAATAATTCTTACCCTTTCTATGAGCCTTTTTCAGATAGTATTTTTAAGACCCATCTCCTTATCCTTTCTATTTTCAAACCCTTTCAGATAGTCTTCTCTAAGACATCTCTTAACTTTTTCAGTTAGTCTTTTTAAGACATATTCAAACTTCTCTTATGCTTCCAAGAACCTTGTCAAACTTTGTTTAAAGTACAAAGTCCTCTCTAAGACAGTTCACCATCCTTTCTAGGGTGATCTTCTTCAAGATATTTTCCCCTAAGTTTTGTCAAAAACGTCGCATTCCTTAAAACAGTCTTTATCCTCTATAAGAATCTTTTTTACCCTCGTCACAAACATGTTCCTTTGAGCTTTGTTTAAAGCGCAGTCTTGTTTAAGACAATTTCCCATTCTTTCTAAGGACCTCTTCAGGTAATCTTATAGAAGACATCATCTCATTCTGAGTACTCAGTAAATCACTGTCCGTCAGGCGCAACCGAAAGACATGACTCACTCTGAAAAGCATCTGCTTCACATTCAAAGCAATACTTACAATCAAGGATCCTATTGACTAGGGGCATTTTTTTCAAGAATTCAAACACTGGGGCAATGCATATCAGGCAAGACATGGTGAAACTCGAGTTCTCTCTAAAGATACTTCCTTCAGGTTAAGGGACACGTCTCTCAAAACTTCCGATGGTGGAGAGATCGCTCTAGTATTACTTACAACCTACAATATGGAATCGTCATACATACATAATTCTCATTTATTTTGAGAATCTCATTACATGACACATGCATCATGACATTGCATAAAACTAATGCTGCCTTTTCAGGTCACTTCATAATCAGAAGGATGTTATCATCCAATTACAGCACAAATGCAATCGTATCAACGATTCAATCTTAACACTCACAAATACAATTCCAAATACTTCATTCCAAGTCTTTCTTCAAAGGCAATCCAAAAGCAATCAAAGAATTTCTTACCTTTCCAGGTAGTCTTGTCCAAAACAATTATCAACCTTCCCAAGCAGTCTTGTGTAAGACGTATCCTAACCTTTCTAGGTAGTTTTGTTTAAAATGTTTCATATCCTTTATAGGAACCTTTCTAGGCAGTTTTGTTTAAAATGTTTCATATCCTTTATAGGAACCTTTCTAGGTAGTTTTGTTTAAAATGTTTCATATCCTTTATATGGACCTTTCTAGGTAATTTTGTTTAAAATGTTTCGTATCCTTTATAGAAACCTCTTTGTGGTGGTCGTTTTGTTTACCACCCCGTTTCACTTGGGAGGATGGCACGCTAAACCCTTCACGCGAAATTTGGAAGGTGAATGCGCCCGTGGTGGGATGAATTTTGTTTCAGTTCTTCCTATGATATCACACGAACTTTCTTATTGTCCTACGAGTAGGAAAGGGAAAAAAAGATCTCAACTAAACCCTATGAGTTTGCTAAGTGTGGGGATTCACCTAGACTAGAAATTCTGGAGTCCGGGAGGTCGGTTATACATAGGGAAGAGGTTAAGCACCCTACATATCTGTAGTACTCTACAGGAACCTTCTCTGTGTCATTTGTGTTTGTGTTTGCTAATAAATATTGGGAAAGTTTCTCCTTTGTATTAGGAGAAGGAATTGAATTGAATAAAAGAAAGACAGACAAACTGACTATTTTTGGTATTTTATTAGCTCACTGAGATTCCTTGTGAACCTCATGCCTACATATCCCTAATGGAAGTCAGAGCTTAATGTAGTTCGGAGAACTAATTAATTATTAATGATTTTTGGGTGCCTTGCTTGAAGCTCAAGGTTGAAGCTTGAATTAAATCTCTGTTTACGGTAAAGAGGCTTGAAATCATCTTTACAGAGAGGTATTTCTACTATTCCACCACAAACATTTTAAAAGAGTGACAGAATAACTGAATTCATTTCATTCAAAAGGGGGACCTTACTTGTGTATGTGCAAATATACCAGTCAAATGCCTCTTAAATGAAAGAAAGATGCTCATCCAAATTAGGGAAAGTTACCACATGTCTGGGTTAACTGGCCAGAGCATGCCTTTCAAAGTCCTAAATAGGAGACTTGATTAAAATTGAAATGATGTAATGTTTGTTTGTTTGAATGTGGTGAGATAGAAGAAAGATCTCTCTAAGGAGATAAGCTATGTCTATCTACTGTATAAAAGATTTGACTTTTTACTGGCTTGTATGAGGCCCAAGCTTGAGGCTTTTTAAATTGATTAATTATTATTATGACTCTGGGAGAAAACTCCACTGGGGGTTAATTTACAAGGAATTTTTATGTTCTATACAAAGCCCAGAATTGAGGCTGACTCTACTTAGGGAGATTTTATTTTGATGGGTTTTATTTGGTGTTCTGTACAAAGCCCAGAATTGAGGCTGACTCTAACTAGAGGAAATATTATTTTCTGCCTTGTACAAAGCCCAAGGTTGTGGCGGACTTTTAAATAAACTGAGTGTGGATGACTCTATGGGAAAAGATCCTAGGTATTAGAAATCTTTGACACATGAAATATGGTTTAGCTGCCTTGTACAAAGCCCAAGGTTGTGGCTACTGAATGATGAAGGACTCACTGGAGGAGACTCTATTATTTTCCTTGTACAATGCCCAAGGTTGAAGCTGACTATTAACAGGGGAGTTTTATTGTTTGGTGCCTTGTATGAAGCCCAAGGTTGAGGCTAACTGTTTTTTTTTGTTGGTTTTGACTCTACTGAAGGAGTTTATTTATTAAAAGACTGATTTTTGGAAGCTAACCCTTTCCAGGGATGTTGACTCAACTGGAGAATTTGTCTTTTGAAAAGAATGATTTTTGGAAGCTAACCCTTTCCAGGGATGTTGACATTTTTAACAGATTTTGGAGGCTAACCCTTTCCAGGGGATTTGACATTTTTTTAGACAGGTTTTGGAGGCTAACCCTTTCCAGGGGTTTTTTTATCTTTTTATTAATTGACTTTGGAGGCTAACCCTTTCCAGGGTTTTTTTTATCTTTTTATTAATGATGGCAGAAAGATTATCTAATGAGACTTCTTCTTTAAAGCCCAAGATGAAGGCTGACTCTTGCTGTGGATAAGCAAATATTGATCCTAGACTATGCTAAGGAAGATTAATGAAGATAAGGGTGACAGAGACTGTCCATGTCTCTCATTCCAAAAGGTGTGCTCAATGTAGAATTGGAAAAGACTCACCAGGGTATGTTAAAAGGTGACTAAAGACCTGTTCCTATGTTTATAAGAAACCTGATGGGTCCTTGTATACAAGCTCAAGAGGAAGCTGGAAATGCTTTTAAGAAGCCTGTGGGTCCTTGTACAAAACCCAAGAGGAGGCTATCGAGGGTCCTTGTTATAGCACAAGAGAAAGCTATGTGGTTTTGAACTTATTTTGGCTCTAAGCAAATGGGTAAGAGGTTTCACCGGGAATAATTCCTCTTGGGTGGATGTGCCCTATTCTTTTGGATTTTAAGGTTTTTGCCAAGATGTTTCACCGGGAATAATTCATCTTGGGGGTTTGAACTACAGATCTCTAATTAGTAAAGAGCCTTCACCGGGAAGACATTCTCAATCCTAGGTCATATTCCTATAATATATATATAGTTTAACTGTCCTAGGGTTTACACTCAAACGTAGTTCTAAACTAATATATGCACAGTTTATATTTGACAGTAATTTAAACAAAGACTGTAAATTGAAAGCTTGTAAAGCCTAACCTGGATGGAGTGGAGGCCTTTGGAGAAGTATGTACAGAGCCTCAACGGTAATTGATGGATAACAGTTGAATATATAGTATAAACAGTTAATGGTTTTTGAAAACAGAAGAATTGAAGATGGACATAGGTCACATAGGTATCTGAAGAGTTTCACCGGGAATAATGCCCTTCAAACACCAGAAGAATGTTTTGAAAATAGAAAGAAGATTTTGAAAATACAGTTTTGAAAACAAGCTAAGAAGAGAAGAAGGTGTTGGGACTTATACTCTATTAGAGGCCCATGAAATGATTTATTATTTATGAGAAACAGTTGAAAAAAAGATTGAAATGATATAAGGTTTTGTTGTTTGAAAACCTTAATCGTCTGTTTAATCGGGGATTGAAAACAGTTTAAAAATTGACAAAAGTCAACTTAATCAAAGTAAAGATAAAATCTATACCTAATTAAGACCTAAATGATTAGGGTTTTATCATAAAAGTATTTACAAAAATAATTAGGTCAAAACAAAATGAAAATGTATATTTAAAATATTTAAGAAAACACTTAAAACATACTATTTTAAACCTAATAAAAATACATGAAATAAATAATATTTTTATGATTTTTTTGATTATTCACAAAATAGATATATTAAATGATAAGTGTGTGAAAAATGAGATTAAAATGAATTAATTTGATAGGGTTTTTAATTGTGTGAAGTTTGTGTAAAAATGAAGTAAAAATGGGTGCTAAAAAATTGGTTTGGCCTTAGAGAGGTTCGAACCCACGCCCTTCATGATCACATTTCAAAACTTAACCAACTGAGCTGCGCGCGCAGCTTGTTAACTATATGCATTCAATATATTATATTTTAAAATAAGCCAGGAAATTCAAATTTCGCGCGCCACCATCTTCATCTTCAACCTTGAGCTCAGAAAATTTGAATTTCTAACTCTCTTGTTTATCAACCAAATGGTATGATGTAAACATCAATTTTGCTTGTTTTTGGACGAGGAACATGGCCATGGGTTCAGAATTCATTTATTTTAAGTGTAACTAACTAATTTCAGCATGAACACGAAGAACACATAAACCCTAATTTTAAAATTAAATGATGCACAAGATGAATAAATGAATGATGATAGAGGGTTTTCAATCCTCTGATGATGCTGAACAAGATAGAATCGAGCTTTACCATAAAGAGTGCTTAAATTAAAGAGGTGGAGTTCAAAAACTTACCTCTGAAACTGAAGGTCGTGTGTGTGATGGAGGACTTATGGGCTTGTATGAATGATCCTGAAAGCTTCCTTGGGACTCAGTGATGCTAACTGGATGTTTATTGTGGCCTGAATCCTTCTGAATTGCTCTACTCGACTCCCTCGATTTGAGCTTCAAGTGAACATGGAGGACGATGAATCTACAGTTACAGATGAGTTGCGACCATCTGGATAGCTCCACTACCTCCTATGGAATGTGCCTGGATGCTTAACCTTGCTTGGAACCTTCTGAATTGTTCTGTGGTCCTCCAACTGCAAGTGCTCCAAATGAGAGGTGAAGATGATGATTCTCCACGCCCAGCAGTGTTCCAGAGGTTTGGATCACCTCTAAATGCCTCCCTCAATGTGTTTGAATACTTACTTTCAAAGAGAGAGCTTTGGTTTGAAGAATCCGAGTCTTCTTGCCAAAGGACCTTTGAAAAAACTAAGTATGGAGGAAAGAAGGAGAAAGCAATAATTCTGTTGCTTTGGTGTGTTTTTCTACTGAGGTATGCTCTCCTATTTATAGGCAAATGGTTCAGAGCAATTGGACATAGTAAGCTTGCTTAGTGAAGTGAGTTTGGTTTCTTAGCCATGAAGAAATTTTGAAAAATATCCCAAATGCAATGATGCAATTTCGAGCTAGCTTCCCCAACCATTGATCTTTTATGATCTTAGGGAACATTTCTGATGCAGAGGAGAGTTTTAATTGGATTGGAGCAAGATTCCTTGATGATTCACCATTTGCCATAAATTCAAAAATGCAATCATTACATAATCACATGTTTTGGTTTTGGAATATTCTCTTCAAATATTTGTGTAATGATGCAAATGATCCTCTCTTATCTTTGCAATGTTTCTGAGGATTTAGAGGTACCAAATAGTGTAAGCATTTGCACAAAATTGCCAATTTCAAACTTATGCATGACCTATAATTTTACTTCAAATGCCTAACTTTGATCAATCATATCTCTTAGCTCAAAATGAATTTGGAGAAGGTTGAACACAATTTGGAAAGCCCTTAACATGTACTTTGATTCATTAGTTTGGTGCTTGCCCAAAATCTTTAGGGAAATTAGTGAAAAAGTCCCATAAAGTTTGAAGAAAACTAGGGTTTTCTTGCATTTTTAGTGAAGGCAGTCACTTTGAAGCTCCATAACTCTTCAATGGTTGATTTTATGGAAAAAATCATATGTAACAAAGTTGTTCATTGGATCAAAATATACAACTTTCATGTTGGGAGTTTTTTTCAGTTTGTAGGTGAAATTTTGAGAAATTCCCTTCCAAAGTTTGGAAAAAACCATTGAAAATACTTAGAAAATTTTCTAAGTATGGAAAGTCAAACTTTTGACTTTTTAATTCTTGATTGATTTTCTTGATTTTCTTTGATCAAATGACTTCATATAACATATATTGATGATCTAAAACTTCAAAAGTCATGGTTGACCAAAAATTTCAAAAAGTCAATGGTGATCTTGTACAGTTGACTTTTTCAGACGAACCGCGTTTCTGAGATTTCAAATGAACCAAGCTATCCTTACCAAATGATTGGTATGAATGGATATTATTGATTTATTGGAGGATATTGAGCCATGTCTTGAGTTTTGGACCCATGCCCTGACTAAAAGCCAGCCATCCAGATGAATTAGGTCAAAAACCCTAATTGTCGACCAGATGAAATTGATGACTGTGGATCTTGAATTTGAGTGTAATGCCCAATGGATCTTGTAATATGGATCATTTGAAGATGATTTAAGTCTTTAACAGATGTCCTGGAGCTTTTTAGGGTTTCCCAAAGGTGATCCCTGATTTCAGTCCCAGATGGGCTCAAAACCCTAGATTGGTGATCTGAGTAAACTTGAGCTCAGATGATTAGATGTCTAATCAATCATGAAGCTTTATGAGCCCATGATTGTGTTGTAGGCCAATTTTTTCATTGATTGATCTTTTGCCTGAGCCTTTTTTGCCTTTGAACATCCTCGATTAAATGCCAGATGAAAAAGTGACTGCTCTGGGCATTTGCTTTGACCTGAGGAAAAGCCTGAAGATATGTAATCTCAAGGGGGTCAAAATTAGGGTATGACACTCTTTAGGTAGTTTTGTTTAAAACATACCATTCTAGGTCAGTCTTGTTTGAGACATATCTAAGTTAACCTTATAGTCTTGTTTAAGGCATATTGTACCATTCTCAGGAGCCTTTCTAGGTTAATCTTGTTTAAGACGTTTTCATATCCTTTCCAGGAACCTCTTTAGGTTAATCCTTTTTAAGACGTTTCATATCTTTTTTAGGAGCCTTTCTAGGTGAGTCTTGTTTAAGATATATCATGCCTTTCTAGGTAGCCTTCTTAAAATATTTATCCAAGGTTTTCTAAGACATACCTTGTTCTTTTAAAGAACTCCGTAGTTAGTCTTCTCCAAGACATTCTTCCTAATGCTTTGTTCAAAGCCTAAGCTTCTTCGCATCATCCTTTGATATACCCTATTCAGGAACCTCTTCAGGTAGTCTTATGTAAGACATTACTTCTTCTCTCCTCAAATACAAGCAAACGATCCAGGTCTGAAAAGCATATGCTTTAGACAAGTATCCTGCCAGGAAAATGGGTGGCATCTATAAAGCCCATCTCCATCAAATCTCCTTCCCTACGCAAGAAAATTTCAGGGCATTTCAGTGTCCAATCATCTTCTACCTTTAGATCACGATAGGCAGACATGCCTATCTAATTCTTAAGGTTTAAGAAGATTGAACAGGGGCAGCTGTCATACCCCAAAATTTTCCTTCCATATTCCATTCACAATGATTCAAAGTTCAAGAGATTCATCCAGTCAATCTCTTGAGCGAGAGCCTCCTAAAGCTAGGGTTTTGATACTCTCCTGAGAGAATTAGCAAAACAAGGTCTCCAATGAAGTTCTCCATGGCCCATTATGATCCAAGATACTTCTATGTCAAAAGTCAAAGCCCAATTACAAAGATTACTCATTCAAAAGTCCAGATGATCCATAGTCAACTGGTTTGACCTAAAAATCAACCATAATCAGAGCATAGTCAAAACCTCCCAATTTTGGTCAACATCAAGTATGTGAGGTTATATCTGTAACACCCCGATATCCGCTGCACGCATCAACCGTGTCGTCCAACCGAGCATGTTACCGGCTTAATCAATAATCCCCCTAGGTCCGCTTATCAGCTGCCCAGGAAATATTATTTTTGCCTCCCGCAGGAATCGAACCATGTAACACCCTGCGGGAGGCAAAAACAATATTTCCTGGGCAGCTGATAAGCGGACCTAGGGGGATTATTGATTAAGCCGGTAACATGCTCGGTTGGCCGACACGGTTGATGCGTGCAGCGGATATCGGGGTGTTACATTAAAAAGACGCCTTTTTAATGTAACACCCTGGATTTCCGCTTACCCCGCGGGGCTTCCGGCCTACCAAGCATGTCACCAGCTTAATCAATAATCCCCCCTAGGTCCGCTTATCGGCTGCCCAGGAAATATTGTTTTTGCCTCCCGCAGGAATCGAACCACGTACCTAGGGAATAAGTACATATTCATAGCAATTCCTGCTACCAATTGAGTGAGATATGTGTTGAGGTTTCCACGTATCTTGAGGTTTCCAAAAAGTCCTAGAACTCCTTCATAGCTTAAAAATTGAGTGAGATATGTGTTGCACCCCAAAATTTGCCCATCTATTTATTCATGACAGGCTTAAGCTTTGCATTCATACGCATCTCTCCATTTGGTCTTCTAACACATCATACATTCATTTTATCAATAAATTTGATTTGGGATCAAGGACCTTGATAATTGAGACTTCTACTTCTCTCCAGTTTGATTCATCTGGTTTATCTTTGGGCATTGGACTATGAAATTAAGGGGTTCAACTGAAGATCTTATGACCTAGGGTTTATTTGTCTGGTCATTTGAATCAAGACTATTTTATTATGGTTTTGAGCTCGTGTGCACTTCATCAAGCCTTTTGTTACAATGGTCTTACAGTAGTTCAAGACTTTGACTCTCTCGGGTAGATTTCTTCTACTACAATGTTTAGTTTGACTTTAAAGGGTCGAAGAATAAATGGATTAAGGTTCTTAATGTGCTTGCTTGGAAAGGAGATATTGTCATACAATTGAGTGCCTTGACTTAGGCCTTGAAGATTTCTATCTCAAGCACGAGTGTGGTTACTGATACATTGATGAAAAGAGACATGTGGAGATTATATGCAAAACTGTGGATTTTTAGTCAAAGTCGACCATGTGTGGTTGACTTTTTTTTGGCCAAAGACCATAGTAAACTACCTTGAGTTGTCATCTCATTGTTGTAAGATTCAATATTCAAATTCAAAAGAAGAAAAGGAAAAGAAGACTTTGAAATTCAAATTATTGCAAAAAAGGAGTAAACTGCATTTTTCAACTCAAAGTCAAGGCATGTCATCATGTTTTGTTTCAAAATCAATGTCGGACCCACTTCAATACAAAGCCATCACATTTCCATGGAAAGTCCTGATTCAGTAGCATTCTTTACACAATAATAATAGCACTACATCGTTCAACATTCACATAGTTTCATATTGCAAAGCCATACGTGCCAAATTCATAACATCTCTATTACATCACAAGGAAACTACAAGAAATCTAATCCTAAAGTTCTAAAACGTTTGCTCTCTTCTTGCCATCTTCAAGCCATAGTATGCCGCCATCTTCATCACCGACAATTCACCTTCATTCCATAGTATGCCGCCATTCCAAGATCTTCATCTAAGGCTCATTGATCCACCATCCAATTCCATTTGGTCATGTCTTTAAGTTGCTGTACCAGACCTGCATCTCGAAACTAAAAGCAAACGGCATTGATTCAGGAAATAAAAGAAGAAATGAAAGTCATTGCGCATCAAAGCTGACAGTCCAGTCAATTCCAATTCACATCTGTTATACACATCACCTACGTAGAAAAAAAACCTATCCCAAAACAGTACCATTTAACCATACACAGTCAATTTGAATTCACATTCAAAATCCCACATATACAAATTCAAACAGACCATTATCAAACCAGAATAAAAGACCTCTGCCAGAACATATCCACCATACATTCATACACCACAAACCATTACAAGCACCAAAGGAAAAAAACCATTTCAATCCTATTGCAGTCAGTGATGGAAATAGCGAGAACCCGCAGCATATCGGTTCCAAACCTGCATAAACAAGAAAAACAATTCACATAAAAAATCGGGTTCATTCCAAGACGGTTGTCACTGAATTCAGACTAAAACTCTTCACCTGTAACACTCATGCCGGTTCAGCTCATCGTGATAACGTGAACGCACCGATTCAGCATTACTCCTCACCATACAATTCACTAACCGGCTTCAAAATAAAACAGAGAATTACCGCCACCAAAATCAATCCAAACATTTCCAAAAACCTTCTGTTCAGAATTCCGTAAACTAACAAAAACAGAATGACTTTCCAAACTAACAACCTACAACTAACATAACAGACTTCTAACCAATTTCACTTCCCTAACTACTTCCTAACTGTCACAACAGTTACCAACAGAAAAAACAGAATTATCTAAACCATTCCTAACAGAACCTATTTCCCAAACTAACCTCCCTTCAATCTCTCTAACTGTCCTATAACTAACTAACCCAATCTCTAACAGAAAAAACAGCCTTCAACCACCTTTCCATAACTGTCCTAACAAACTTCTAACTTGTAACAAAAACTTAACTAACTTCAACAACCAGCCTAACTGAATATAACAGGAACAGAGTAGAAACTAACCTTCAAAGAACCTCTTCCCTCAACCTCTATATAATCATCCCTTCATCAATCTTCAAGAGGACCTGACACTTCAATCACCATCAATTCTTCACTCTTCATCATTCAGCTTCCATCACCAACTTTCTCTCTTTCTCGATCAATCTTCACCACACAGAAAAATTCTTCAACCTTCATCTTCTCCACACTCTCAAAATATTCTTCAATTCAGATACAACTTTACCTTCGTCTCTCTCTTTTTAACCGATTCTGCTTCACATAAATCTGAATCTTCATCTGAAATTTGCCAAAAACAAACCTCCGTGAGATGCAACTGAGTCAATCTTTATCATCAATCTTCCATTAGATTTATGCTTCAACACTGAGTTTCTCCTTCAGTCTTCATCAACCTTTGCTCTGTTCTTCAGTCGACAATCGCATCAGCACAAGTTCTTCCACAACCTTCACGGTGCAACATCATCAATCTTCGTCACATCTCAATGCCAATCATCATCACATTGTAACAACAACAAAACGAGGCAGAAATTCAAGAAATAAGGATGTTGAACGGAAGAACGAATATGCACGCCTGAGCTGCAATAGGAGAAGCATCAAAGATGGAATGAAGCTTGAATTGAGAGAGATGTGAGATACGAGAGAGATGAGAGACATCGGAGATATGCGTTTCAGCCACGGCGTTCTGAACAGTTGACCGGAGAGGAAGGACATGCCGTCGTGCGCCGTTCATGAGAAAGAGAGGTAGAGACGAGAGCGAGAAGAGGAGTTTGAAGTCCGAGAGGTGAAAGGTCACATACGAAACCCTAATTCCTCTTTCTAGTTTTTTTACTTTTTTTTTATTTATTTAATTAAATTTGTTAATTGAAAAATATTGAAAATTTGAATAAAAATTATCTGAATGAATCATATGGATCAATACACATCATGGGCCACCGAATTGCTTCTATACCCCCATAGGCCCATAGCACACATTTTGGCATCATAAAATCTGTACAAAAAATCATCTTTGGGCCAAAACGCCATTGTTGCTGGCCGCACCCCATTTTGGCCCACGCACCTCCTTCATTCTTAGACACCATAACAAAATTCTGTTGGGCCTAACTCCCATGGGCCCTACGCCTGTTTCTAACCTCACCACCATTTTCAACATTACACCCCCTAACTCACATGTAATTGATAGATTTTAGGTTTTTTTACTTAGTTCATTTTACTACATTTTTAGATAATAAAAAGCATATAAAAACCATAATTTTCTCATTAGATTTTTAGATAATAATGACATTTAGAATCATAATTTTTGTTTGATTTTTAGGTAATAAAATGATATAGAAAACAATAAAATTGTTAGTTTTAGGGTTAATAGAAAATAACATAGTTAGGCTTGAATTAGAATCCCCTTAACACTAAAAAAATCATAAAAATAGTAGTATATTTTTAGGCTAATTTTTGGATCACTTCTTTTATTTCTTTCGTACCACTTCCATGTTATTTTTGTATAATTGTTGTGTGATTTTGTTGCTTGTTTTTGGCCATATTTTTGGCCTACTTTGTTAATATCATTTTAATGCTCCTTTTAGAATTTAGTCACCATGTTAACATTAGATTTAGATTAGAATAACAATTAGATTAGAGAATAGGATTAGTTCCCCTTGTTCATTCTTTTTTCTTTTCAACTTTAAAACACTAATAAATAAAGAGGCGAATCACATTAAGAAAGTGATAGAGAAATGAGTGGGATTCATTCCCTAATCTGTTTCTCAATCACTTAGTGGCATAGAAATGAGTGGGATTCATTCCCTAATCTGTTTCTCGGTCACTACTTAATGGGAGAGAAATGAGTGGGATTCATTCCCTAATCTGTTTCTCGAACATTAGTCAATGGGATAGAAATGAGTGGGATTCATTCCCTAATCTGTTTCTTGAACATTATATAATGGGATAGAAGTGAGTGGGATTCATTCCCTAATCTGCTTCTCAATCATTATACATTTTTATGTGATTCAAATCGCAAAGTAATTCCCTTAAAAAATACCTAACCAAAAACACTTAAAACACTTAATAAAGGCTCGAATTAAAACAAAGTAATGAAGTGGTGCGAAACCTTGTATTGGGTTTTGTTCATCATGTAGTTACATAAAAAACACAAACCCAAGTTTATTCTTTTGCCTTGTTAGGCGCTTAAGAACATGTTGAGTCCATTCCAAAGTAGGCGTGTAAGTCTCCAAAGGTCGAGCATCGTGGATTGTGACCTTAACCGCTGTTCAACTAAAAAACACAAAACAAATGGAAACTATGGAGCCGAACTACGACCGCTCTGATTCCTTGTAAGGGATACGTAGGCATTGGGTCGCGGGGCCTAAGCGAGCACACTTGTAAATAATTCCTTCTTTTCCCCGTATTTCTTTTGCATTCATTCGCATTCAGGTTTAGACATAGATACACCCTTTAGATAGAAACAAACATAGGTGGATACCATCGAGTACGATGGGCGTGAGGGGTGCTAGCACCTTCCCCTTGCGTAACCGACTCCCGTGCCCTGTTCTCTGGTCGAAAGACCTTGTTCTTATTCCGAGTTAGGTTTTCTGATATTCCTTTCCCTTGATGGGATAAATATATTAGTGGCGACTCTGATTCCATTTTTCGCGGTAGCGACAGCTGGTGACTCTGCTGGGGATGTGATAGACCTGTGCTGGTCCATTCTTAGCGAGTCGATCCTAGCCTTTGTTTGTTTTGTTTATTGGGTGTTTTTTTGTTTGTTTATATGTTTACATGTTGTATATATGCTTCCACATCATGTTTATTTTTTGCTTGCATATCATGCATCTGGACTATATTATGGGCCCCCGTGGGGACCACATATTTTTCTGCTTTGTTTTGCAGGTTGGGTGGGATGTTATATGAGGTAAAAGGCCCAATACCCAGGCCAGAGTTGACACATAGGATACCTAGGATAGAGTGGATAGTCATGACGCCAACAGAATGTCAGGCTCTGTTGATTGCGATCATGAGACCCACGACCAGCCGAGACTCGAATGGGATACCGTTGTTGGCATGTATTTGCAACAATGATGGTGTTTCAGGAGAGTTGTTAACGCTGGAGACCTTTTTGACCTACCTTGACCTAGATTCACCTGTGAGTGGGGTGGGATATACATGACAGGTACCGTTGGTGACTATTCTATTCTGTTGGTGACTATTGGTTCTCCTGGTATTCAAAAAGGTGTCGGAACTTTGATCTCATGACATCTGACCTATAACAGTTATTCAGAGGATAGTACAGTGGTTACCAAGATTATATGGACCTTGATCCCATGTTTTGCATTGCATAACATCATTGCTTTATCCACTTCATTTGTGGGGGATTCTAAAGTCTATTTCCAAAAAAAAGAGGAAATGAAAAAAAAAGGTAGAAAAGCAGAAAAGATGGAAAAGAAAAAAAGAAAAGATACTATATAAAAAAAGAGTAAAAGAGAAACAAAAGTTGATGAAAAGACTTTAGGATCCCTTAGAAATGAAACATGCATTCACACTATCATGCATTTCATAGTTCTCTCAGAAGCTTATGGGGGCCCTTTCTATTCAAATTCTGACTTCAACAACAAATTGACTTCTCACCGCTACGTGCTCAAAAGTTAATGATGGAACAACTCCATGAGGACTTAAATGAGAGGAGGACAGAAATGGGGATTAACATGAATCAGTGTATGGAGGTTATGCAAGCCTTTTCTCTTAGACAAGAAGAGTTGAGAGAGGTTCTTAAAAGGCTAGATGCAAATGTTAATCTCACTCATGAGATTGTCTTGTGAATCAAAATTGTTTGAAATAATGTTGAGATTCCTATTCTTGGTAAGGAGAGTTCACATCATTGAAGTCTTCAAGTTCCCGATTATTGAAAATAACAAAAAGACTCCACCTCTCGAAGACAAGGTTGAAAGCCATAGAAGATTGTGACTCCATTGATATAGACATCGTTGGATTGTGCCTAGTGCTTGATGTTAATAGCTGCAAAGGTCATTTATTTTCTCTCTGGATAGTTTGGACATGCAAGCAAAAGTGGTATTCATCTCTTGTACATATGTGGAAGTTGCTTGGGGCTCCCGATCGAGGGATAAGCAAGACGTACTCTTATCTTGAGCATTGCATCATTCGCGTTGCTCGAATCCCTTAAAGCAGTACAAATTCCTGGGTGACTTCGTCAGAATCTTTCCATGTGGTAATCAAGAATGTTCTATACAAGGCTTCTCGTTCTCAAGGTTCTGCTTCATATCTCAGTTGCCTCTTCTCGGAGTTTCCTTCTCAGTGGCTTTCGCTTGTTAGAGACAAAAAGAATATGGGAGGACTGATGTAACTCTAATTCCCTGTGCCCAATTACTTCCCTGCTGGGTAGAATCTCAGTTGGTTAAGATTTGTGTTGTGGGTCTTCCTTACCACATATAGTTCTTCTGAGTTTGAGTATCATACCATCTTCTTCCATTTTATGATGGTGATTACTGTTCTAGCATCTATATTTGGGGCTCCCGACTGAGGGATAAGCAAGACATTGTCTGGTCTTGAGCTTTGCACCATTTGCATTGCTCGAATCCCTAAAGTAAGGCAAAACGTATCTCTTGTGTGAATTTGTCGAAGTTTTCTTTTGGGAAGTAATCTAAACTGTGTGGAAGGGACATATGATAATGCTAAGTGGCTACCATGCTGGGGCACCTGACCATTCAATTGAAAAGTGTATATCATTCAGAGGCAAAGTTCAAGTCCTCATTGATTCCTGAGCAATCAAATTCACTCCAAGAGGTTATGCTTATATTGAAGTCTCAGTGGAGTATCAAAGCTGCAAAAAACATTCAAGAGCAATAAGTCCATACGGAGTCAAGTCTCCTCAACAATGGCATTCATTTAGTTCTTTATTGCATTCTCATTTGTGACGTTTCATTGTTTGTTTAAGCATTGCTAGCATGTAAAAATTTGTTAATTTCTGAATGAAAATCATAATGCATTGTTTATGTTTGTTTTGAAGTAATCCATTCGTTTTCACTAAAAAAGTTTTTGGCATTACGATACCAACTTTTACTCATCTCTTGCTTAGGCAACGAGCGGAGGGAGAATGATGATATAAAGATGCAAAATCCCTAATTGTGTGTTTTTGAATAAAACCCTGCTGATGATGTACAAGGCATTGTTTCAAATCCCCAAACACCGGAGATATAAGGGAGATAGACCCTCGTTAACCCCTTTGAGCCTTGAAGGAGGAGTTTCTTTTCTGATCAGAAAAAATCCTTATTTTTAACCCTGGGGCAGGGTAGTGTTCATTTAACTTGATCAAGTGTTCAAAACTCACAAATGGTATGCATCTAAGGATATAATAATGATTATCCTTCAAAAGGTTAAGGAGAGTCAAAACCGTAATGGTTATCCTTCACCTACCAAGAGATCAAAAGATGACGATACCACAATGGCAATCCTTCATCAATCATGGAATGAGGAAGTCGCAATCACTTCCGACGAATCAAAGGCAATGCGAGGTCACACGACTTGTTCAAAAGAAAAGAGCAAAAAAAAGATGGCAAAAAAAAAAAGAAGAAAAGAAAAAAAGGATGAAAGAAAAATATAGCAATGAAAAGAAAAATGATGGTGAAAATAAAGCAAGAACAAAGTCGTGTGATAATAGAATAAAAGTGAGTGACTGCTATGTCCGAAAAAACCTCATTGATTCCTCAATCATTTCAAAATTCCTTGTGAGGGATGAGCACTCATGTTGAGTTAATTGAATATAGGAATGGAGAACATCACGAAGGGGGTGGGCACCAAATAATTTTGAGCCTAAAAATCTTTTGTTTTCGAAAACCATGAACCAGGCCAAGTTACAACCCTTAAAAGTCCTAATTGAAGTAGGGTTTATTTTGAAGACACACTCCCATGAGATAGTGTTTACTGACTCCCAATGAAGCGTAACACATATATGTTGGTATCGTATGCTTGCTTTATCTTTCATTCACAAGAGGTTGCAACCTCATTGCATAAAAAGTTTTTTAAACTTCAAGACTAGCATAGGCTTTGCATTAGAATTATCATTCTTAGAATTAACATTCTTTTGCATACAAAGCATTTGCTTAAACATCAAGGAAATTTCCATGATGAGAATCCATGAGGAGCTTGATCATGTCAAAGTAAAAGAGACTTGAGAACTCCATAGAGCAAGAAGCTAATCATTTCAGAGGCGCGATATCAAGGGGCATGTTGCCTGAAGACTTCATTGAGCATAGACAGTTGGTACTTCCGTTGATTGGT
Organism: Vicia villosa; assembly: GCF_029867415.1. Taxonomy (NCBI): domain Eukaryota; kingdom Viridiplantae; phylum Streptophyta; class Magnoliopsida; order Fabales; family Fabaceae; genus Vicia; species Vicia villosa. The sequence goes on along the minus strand of NC_081184.1, from coordinate 97,917,280 downwards.
TACCCTGAGGAGAAAAGTTTGAATACTCTGCTGAGCCTGAACAGTTTGATATCCAAGTGATTGACTATCCTGAAAGAGGAAATCCGAAAGCTCCATTGAGCATGATAAATTTGCTTTCACAGTTTGTTTGACTTTAAAGGGAGTAAATTTGCGGATTCTAGAAAGAGGTACATAATCAGGGGCAATCAAATCGAGGTGTGATCTCTCAAATCCATTTAATATGGGGCAATCCAGTCAAGGAATCTCTTGTTAGAACAAGATTTGTTCTTATCAATTATCTTAGTTTTGATGATAACAATAATATGAATTTTGCTTAAGATAATATGGTACTCTAATCCAATGCAATTTCCCTTTCAGGAAATATATAAAGAGTACGCATAATTCAGCGCTCAGAAGTTGTGTCTCAAATGGTTCAGCATGCAACATCAGAACATGGTCTGGCAAGACATCAGAAGATGGTCGAAGCAGAATCAGAACATGGGTCTATGAAAGCATCAGAAGAACATGAGATCAGAAGCACTGAAGATCAGAAGATGGTATCACGCTCAGAAGCACTTCAAGGTCAGAAGATCAGAAGATGCTATGCACCAAGCTGTTTGACTCTGATGATATTCAAACGTCGTATTCGCAAACATCAGATCAGAAGGAAGTACACGTGGCAGACTACGCTGACTGACAAAAGGAACGTTAAAGCTACTAAAGGCAACGTCAGTAGACACAGCGTGAACAAGGCTCGAGGTAGTTGACAAAAGCGTATAACATTAAATGCAATGTTGTACGGAACACGCAAAGCATTAAATGCACTCAACGGTCATCTTCTCAACGCCTATAAATATGAAGTTCTGATGAGAAGCAAGGTTAACGATCCTGAACAAAGACAATTCAAATTAACTTGCTGAAACGCTGTTCAAATCTAAACTCAGAATCTTCATCTTCATCAAAGCTCACTACATTGCTGTTGTAATATATTAGTGAGATTAAGCTTAAACTGTAAGAGAAATATCACAGTTGTGATTATCGCTTTTAAGAAGCATTTGTAATACTCTTAGAATTACATTAAGTTGTAAGGAACTAGAGTGATCGTGTGATCAGTATACTCTAGGAAGTCTTGGCAGTTGGCTGAGCAGTTTGTAACTAGAGTGATCAGGTTGATCAGAATACTCTAGGGAAGTCTTAGGAGTGAACTAAGCCTAGAGTGATCGTGTTGATCAGTAGACTCTAGAAAAGTCTTAGGAGTGAACTAAGCAGTTGTTCCTGGAGTGATCAGGTTGTGATCAGAAGACTCTGGAAGACTTAGTTGCGGACTAAGTGGAAAACCATTGTAATCCGTGCGATTAGTGGATTAAATCCTCAGTTGAGGTAAATCATCTCTGCGGGGGTGGACTGGAGTAGCTTCGTTAACAGCGAACCAGGATAAAAATAATTGTGCAATTTATTTTTATCGCCCAAGATTTTAAAGTCACACTTATTCAATCCCCCCCTTTCTAAGTGTTTTTCTATCCTTCAATTGGTATCAGAGCGCCGGTTCTAAGGTGCAAGCACTTAACCGTGTTTAGAAAAGATTCAGGAAGAGAAAAACGCTTCATTTAAAAGATGGTTGATGAAAGTGAAAAGACTACATCTACATCTGGCTCTGCTGAGCAATACAACGGTAACAATGGTTATACTAGACCGCCGGTATTTGATGGTGAAAACTTTGAATACTGGAAAGATAAACTGGAAAGTTACTTTCTGGGTCTAGATGGTGATCTATGGGATCTTCTGATGGATGGTTACAAACATCCAGTAAATGCCAGAGGCGCAAAGCTGTCAAGGCAAGAAATGAATGATGATCAAAAGAAGCTTTTCAGGAATCATCATAAATGCAGAACTGTTTTGCTGAATGCTATCTCTCATGCTGAGTATGAGAAGATATCTAACAGGGAAACGGCCTATGACATATATGAGTCCTTGAAAATGACTCATGAAGGAAATGCTCAAGTCAAGGAGACTAAAGCTCTAGCCTTAATCCAGAAGTATGAAGCCTTCAAGATGGAGGATGATGAAGACATTGAAAAAATGTTTTCAAGATTTCAAACTCTTACTGCTGGATTGAGAGTTCTTGACAAAGGATACACCAAGGCTGATCATGTGAAGAAGATCATCAGAAGCTTACCCAGAAGATGGGGTCCTATGGTGACTGCATTCAAGATTGCGAAGAATCTGAATGAAGTTTCTCTAGAAGAGCTTATCAGTGCCTTGAGAAGTCATGAGATTGAGCTGGATGCAAATGAGCCTCAAAAGAAAGGTAAGTCTATTGCATTAAAATCAAATATCAAGAAATGCACTAACGCTTTTCAGGCCAAAGAAGAAGATCCTGAAGAATCAGAATCTGAAGAAGAAGATGAACTGTCCCTGATCTCCAGAAGGCTAAATCAACTCTGGAAGACCAAGCAAAGGAAGTTCAGAGGCTTCAGAAGTTCAAGAAAATTTGAACGTTGAGAATCTTCTGATGAAAGAAGATTTGACAAGAAGAAGGTCATGTGCTATGAATGCAATGAGCCTGGACACTACAAGAATGAATGTCCGAATCTCCAGAAGGAAAGTCCCAAGAAAAAGTTTCATAAGAAGAAAGGTCTTATGGCAACCTGGGATGAGTCAGAAGATGATTCAGAAGATGAGCAGGCCAACTGTGCGCTGATGGCGACAGAAGATGACGGATCAGAATCTACATCAGAATCAGATTCTGAAGAGGTATTTTCTGAACTTACTAGAGATGAGTTAGTTTCCGGTCTAACTGAACTTCTGGAACTCAAGTCTCAGATTAGTCTCAAATACAAAAAGCTGAAAAAGCAATTTGAATTTGAAACAAAGAAGCTTGAGTTGGAGAATTCTGAATTAAAAGAAAAACTTTTAAAACTATCCAATAATGTTGGATCTCCTTCTGATTCAGAAAAATCCACTCCCAGTCTAAACCATATTCTGAAAGAATATGATTTAAGTTTCAGGAAGTTCTTATCTAGAAGTATTGGCAGAAGTCAGCTAGCTTCTATGATATATGCCGTGTCTGGAAACAAAAGAGTTGGCATTGGTTATGAGGGTGAAACCCCATACAAACTTGAACCTGTTGATGAAATGAAACTCACATACAAGCCATTGTATGATCAGTTCAAGTATGGCCACTCTCATGATATTAGGTACACTTCACATGCACAAAGTTTTCACATTACACACACTAAGAAGCATGTGACACAACCTAGGAAATATCATGAAACTCACATTAAGAATTATCATGCTGTTCCTCCTATTGCTTACAATGTTAAATCCAAGTTCAATCAGAACTTGAGAAAATCTAACAAGAAAGGACCCAAGAAGATGTGGGTACCTAAGGATAAGATTATTTCTATTGCAGATATCCTTGACTGCAAAAAGGACAAAGCACTACATGTCATGGTACCTGGACTCTGGATGCTCACGACACATGACAGGAAGAAGGTCTATGTTCCAAGACCTGGTGCTTAAGTCTGGAGGAGAAGTCAAGTTCGGAGGAGATCAGAAGGGCAAGATAATTGGCTCTGGAACTATAAAGTCTGGTTGATAATTTTGCAGGTTATGATATTGACATATCAGAAGTTGTTGAGCCAAGAAGCAACGCATCAGAAGCAGAGCTTCTCAGAAGCAAAGAATCTGAAGATCAAGTATCAGCTTCTCTGGAGGATCTGAGTATTTCTGAAGAACCATCTGTCAGAAGATCATCCAGACTCATTTCTGGTCACTCAGAAGATGTCATTCTTGGAAAGAAGGATGATCCAATCAGAACAAGAGCATTCCTTAAGAACAATGCAGACTGTCAATTAGGTCTTGTATCTTTGATCGAGCCAACTTCTATTGATCATGCTCTAGAAGATCCAGACTGGATAATTGCTATGCAAGAAGAACTGAATCAGTTTACAAGGAATGATGTTTGGGATCTTGTTCCTAGACCAGATGGATTCAATATAATTGGTACAAAATGGGTCTTCAGAAACAAGCTCAGTGAGAAAGGTGAAGTGGTAAGGAACAAAGCCAGACTGGTGGCTCAGGGTTATAGTCAGCAAGAAGGGATTGATTATACAGAAACCTTTGCACCAGTGGCCAGGTTAGAGTCTATTCGTCTATTAATTTCTTTTGCCACTCAACATAACATCACTCTCTATCAGATGGATGTTAAGAGTGCCTTCTTAAATGGTTATATAGATGAAGAAGTTTATGTCCATCAACCTCCTGGTTTTGAAGACTCTATGTCTCCTAATCATGTTTTTAAACTTAAGAAATCATTGTATGGATTGAAACAGGCTCCCAGAGCTTGGTATGAACGCTTAAGTTCTTTCCTTCTAGATAATGGTTTCACTAGAGGAAAAGTGGACACTACTCTCTTTTGTAAAACCTTTGAAAAGGATATTTTAATTTGTCAAATATATGTAGATGATATTATTTTTGGAACATCTAATGCTACACTTGGAAAGGAGTTTGCTAAGTCTATGCAGGCTGAGTTTGAAATGAGCATGATGGGAGAACTCAAGTATTTCCTTGGAATACAAATAAATCAAACATCAGAAGGAACGTATGTTCACCAAACCAAGTATGTGAAGGAACTTCTGAAGAAGTTTAATCTTCTGGACTGCAAAGAAGCCAAAACTCCTATGCATCCAACATGCATCCTAGGTAAGGATGAGGTAAGTAAGAAGGTAGATCAGAAGTTATACAGAGGTATGATTGGATCTCTTCTATATTTGACTGCTTCTAGACCTGACATTCTGTTCAGTGTTTGTTTGTGTGCTAGATTCCAATCAGATCCTAGAGAATCTCATTTAACTGCTGTTAAGAGAATTCTAAGGTATCTGAAAGGTACTACTAATGTTGGTTTAGTTTACAGAAAATCTAAAGAATACAACTTAGTAGGATTCTGCGATGCTGATTATGCTGGAGACAGAATTGAAAGAAAAAGTACTTCAGGAAGCTGCCAGTTTCTTGGAAGTCATTTGATCTCTTGGTACAGCAAGAAGCAAGCAACTATTGCTCTATCAACAACAGAAGCACAATATGTCGCTGCTGCTGGTTGTAGTACACAGATGCTCTGGATGAAGAGTCAGTTAGAAGATTATCAGATATTTGAGAGTAACATTCCTATATTCTGTGATAATACTTCTGCTATATGTTTATCTAAGAATCCTATTCTTCATTCAAAAGCTAAACATATTGAGATTAAACATCATTTCATAAGGGACTATGTTCAGAAGGGTGTTATTTCTTTAAACTTTGTTGATACAGACCATCAATGGGCTGATATCTTTACAAAACCCCTGGCTGAAGATAGGTTTAAGTTCATTCTGAAGAACATCAGTATGGATTTATGCCCAGAATGAGAAGATGAGAAGTTCTCATGTATGAGTATCTTCTGAAATGAATGTGGAACATTTCTTTTAATCAGAAGTTCTGATTGAATTCTTTTAGAAATTATGATTCGGTTATTACTAACGTTTCATTGTCTAAGTTGATTCAGAACCTCTTTTAAAGCAAAACAGCTGTTACGTTTTATCTCGGGATGGTAAACCTGTCGTTATTATCTCTCCTCACGTCACGTAACATTAAATGCTAGTCTTCATTCGTTTCACTTTATTTTCTTTTAAATACTCTTCAAAATGGTTTTTGGTTTCCTATCTTTTTGTTTTCCTCTTAAAAGTTTTTTTTCTCTCTCTCTCTCTCGTTTTTTTTCATCTCTTCTCTCAAAACCTAGCGTTCACCCTAAGCCTGTTGAAGCTCCATGACTCAAAGGCGACAGATCTCTGTGCATCTCGGGATGGCTCTTCTAATACCGCTCAAGTCAGACTCTTCTTTGATGTTGTTATCAACTTTCATCCAAAGACAGAAGACTCTCTTGAGTTATGGGAGGAGGTTAAGAATGATATTCTTAACTTCTATGTTAAGGGAAAGCCCCGTTTGCAACATTAGCTCTCTGTCTGTGAACTGTCCCTCACTTCCTCCTTGGTTCTGGGATCTCTCCTACAGTGGAGGTTTCAGTCTGGAAGACAAGAAGTCCTCCGGGATTCTTGATGGGTTGACACAGAGCGTGTCTAGCTAGGGTTCTGTTTTAAATTTTTGTAGTGATTTCCTCTTTGGAAATCCTTTTTTGTATTTGCTAGGAATGTTTTTCATCTTGTTAAACATAGGAACCTTTTGTAATATCTTTTGATTATCAATGAAAAAGTTTCTTTGTGTTTTACATTCCAGTAAATGTTTTCTTTTGTCGTTTTATACATCTGAATCTTTTTAAAAATATTCTTTTTGATGTTATGACAAAAAGGGGGAGAAAGATAAATGATAAATGATTTGATTAAATCTATCAGTTGCTGGGCAAAGGCTCCCACACATTCACTAACAAGAACTGCAAGTTCTATATGGTTTAAGTGTTTTGCAGGTACAGAGAAGTGAAGAAAATCTTCAGAAGCAAACACTAGAAGCAAAACCATAAGAAGCGTTATTCTGTAAAAGGAATAAGCTCTTGGAAACTGAAGCAAGCTGAGTGCTGTCAAGCTTCAGAAATCAGAAGCAAGAAAGAAGAATGAATCAGAAGCACTGATAATAGAATTTGAATATCATTGTCTATCCTGTTCTGACAAAATTCTATTTGCTTTGATACATATAATGTTATGGCTCTGATACATTATTTGCTCTGATACACGTTTTTAGCCTAAATGCTCTGATACATTTGGCTCTGATACATATCATGTATTTGAGTATACATTTTATGTTCTAACTCGTTCATGCTGACTTTTGTCGTTTAGTTTTTTGTTCTGTAACATTTCAGGATGTAGAGATGCTCTGATGATGCTCTGGTACATTCAACAATGTTCTGATACAAATCTAGCATGAAGTGATGTTGGTAGACATTCAAAGTTCTGAAGCTATCCGAGGGAAGCAGAAATCAGAAGGTGTGAATGTTCTAGAAGATCCAGAAAACTCAAGTTCTGAAGCTGTCCTGAATGGAAGCAGAAGTCAGAAGCTGTGAATGTTCTGAAGATCAAAGAAATTCAAGTTCTGAAACTGTCCTAGATGGAAGCAGGAATCAGAAGCTGTGAGTGTTCTAAGGATCTAAAGAAATTCAAGTTCTGAAGCTGTCCAATGGAAGCAGAAGTCAGAAGCTATGAATTCTCTGAAGGCAGAAGCATATATGATCGTCTCTACCGAAATAATCAGGGAAGTCTTTTATCAAAGTTCTTCGAGTATTTATTTCAGGGGGAGATTATTTATCTCAGGGGGAGATTGTTAATCTCAGGGGGAGACATATTCATATGCTTATGCTATAGCTGTGTAATTTGTCTTTTGCCGTCTACTCTTTCTGATCGCAAATTCATATCATTTATATATGTTTTTGTCATCATCAAAAAGGGGGAGATTGTTAGAACAAGATTTGTTCTTATCAATTATCTTAGTTTTGATGATAACAATAATATGAATTTTGCTTAAGATAATATGGTACTCTAATCCAATGCAATTTCCCTTTCAGGAAATATATAAAGAGTACGCATAATTCAGCGCTCAGAAGTTGTGTCTCAAATGGTTCAGCATGCAACATCAGAACATGGTCTGGCAAGACATCAGAAGATGGTCGAAGCAGAATCAGAACATGGGTCTATGAAAGCATCAGAAGAACATGAGATCAGAAGCACTGAAGATCAGAAGATGGTATCACGCTCAGAAGCACTTCAAGGTCAGAAGATCAGAAGATGCTATGCACCAAGCTGTTTGACTCTGATGATATTCAAACGTCGTATTCGCAAACATCAGATCAGAAGGAAGTACACGTGGCAGACTACGCTGACTGACAAAAGGAACGTTAAAGCTACTAAAGGCAACGTCAGTAGACACAGCGTGAACAAGGCTCGAGGTAGTTGACAAAAGCGTATAACATTAAATGCAATGCTGTACGGAACACGCAAAGCATTAAATGCACTCAACGGTCATCTTCTCAACGCCTATAAATATGAAGTTCTGATGAGAAGCAAGGTTAACGATCCTGAACAAAGACAATTCAAATTAACTTGCTGAAACGCTGTTCAAATCTAAACTCAGAATCTTCATCTTCATCAAAGCTCACTACATTGCTGTTGTAATATATTAGTGAGATTAAGCTTAAACTGTAAGAGAAATATCACAGTTGTGATTATCGCTTTTAAGAAGCATTTGTAATACTCTTAGAATTACATTAAGTTGTAAGGAACTAGAGTGATCGTGTGATCAGTATACTCTAGGAAGTCTTGGCAGTTGGCTGAGCAGTTTGTAACTAGAGTGATCAGGTTGATCAGAATACTCTAGGGAAGTCTTAGGAGTGAACTAAGCCTAGAGTGATCGTGTTGATCAGTAGACTCTAGAAAAGTCTTAGGAGTGAACTAAGCAGTTGTTCCTGGAGTGATCAGGTTGTGATCAGAAGACTCTGGAAGACTTAGTTGCGGACTAAGTGGAAAACCATTGTAATCCGTGCGATTAGTGGATTAAATCCTCAGTTGAGGTAAATCATCTCTGCGGGGGTGGACTGGAGTAGCTTCGTTAACAGCGAACCAGGATAAAAATAATTGTGCAATTTATTTTTATCGCCCAAGATTTTAAAGTCACACTTATTCAATCCCCCCCTTTCTAAGTGTTTTTCTATCCTTCATCTCTCTCAAAATTCAGTCAACCTGGGGCACAATCTTTAAGGAACCGTCATTTCACTTGTAAAGTGCAGTTGACCATCACGAAGTTGATAAGTATCATAATGCTTTTCCCCAACAAGTTACTCTCTCCCCAAGCATAGGAGTTTATTTCTCCGGAGAGTCAGTTCTATTCCACAAGCATAGGAGTTTATTTCTCCTAGGAGTGTTCCAATTCTCCCAACCGTGGTTCCTTATCTGGATTTCTAATCCCCACCATGGTGAATTGAGGGAATCTCCTCAAGCTGAAAATTCTCCAAGCAATGGCACATGGTGAGAAGTCAGAAATTACTCTTCAAGTCAACAAAGAAGTATATCTTGCAAGTTAAAGTCCAATGTCTATTGGCACCCCCACAGAGTTTATAACACTAAGGGGATTCTCCCTTGTGTTTACCTCTCCCGAGGTCAAAGATGAAAGTCGATTAAAAAGATAATGGAATATTCCTTGAAGGAACCCCAATGATGTTGCTTCTCTATCACACTAATGCCTTTATTTGGCGTTTTGCATATAGTTTCATTGCATTCACATTGCATCTACAAAACTGCGTAGCATTTCCATGAATATGGAGCATTACGCCATGGAAAAATCAAACATGCATCAATGCATAAGCCAAGTTTGTATGTGCTCCAAAGGCACAAAATAATATATCCCCAGAAGAAGTCTCACTTTCTCTCTCCAGTGTGGATTGGATACAGATTCATTCTTCGTCAAGATCATTGTATCTATGGTTATTTCCCGTTTGCTAAGCTCAATCGTTTGGATAACCCATACTTTGTGTGTGGCAATTCGAATGATTGTCACTCTTGAAGAGTACACCCCGCCTTTTGGCCTGTGGGATCCATGTAGTTCTTATGCTTCGCAAGCATCAATGCTTCCTTGCAAACCCAGTGTTTAATAACATCCCCGATAGAGTCTAGCCACCGCTGGTCTTCGGTCAAGTCCAATGATTATTGGCATCCCTTTCAAGTCCCGTGATTATGGGCATCCTTCGGTCAGGTCTAGTATTGATTAGTCCTCCCCGTTTAAGTCCGGTGGTTATCGGCATACCCCTTCAGATCCAGTGGGTTTTCCAACCCTCGTGTTGAGAATCCTTTGCTTTCTGACCTTCGAGTCGTCAGTTTTCCAACCCTCGTGTTGCGAATCCTTTGCTTTCCGACCTCGAGTCGTCAGTTTTCCAACCCTCGTGTTGCGAATCCTTTGCTTTCCGACCTCGAGTCGTCAGTTTTCCAACCCTCGTGTTGCGAATCCTTTGCTTTCCGACCCTCGAGTCGTCAGTTTTCCAACCCTCGCGTTGAGAATCCTTTGCTTTCCGACCCTCGAGTCGTCAGTTTTCCAACCCTCGTGTTGTGGATCCTTTGCTTTTCGACCCTCGAGTCGTCAGTTTTCCCAACCCTCGTGTTGAGAATCCTTTGCTTTTCGACCCTCGAGTCGTCAGTTTTCCAACCCTCGTGTTGAGAATCCTTTGCTTTCCGACCCTCGAGTCGTCAGTTTTCCAACCCTCGTGTTGTGAATCCTTTGTTTTCCGACCTTCGAGTCGTTAGTTTCCGGCTTCCGAGTCATAAGTGTCCCAACCCTCGAGTTGTGGACACTTGTCATATACTCCCCAAAAGGAAAGTGTCGTGGTAAACCAATCTCTTGCGCCTGCTTGTTGCAAATAGGCATCACAAATTCTTCCTTCTTTTGAGGAAATCCAATGGGAATATCATATTGTTACTTGCCGAAGCTTGTTAAGTGGAGGCAGCCAAAAAAAAAATGTCATCCATCTGTTACTTAGAACGCAAATTTTCTGGTACTTTAGTATTTAATCTTCTTCTACCTCGAATGTTCGAAAGGCTGACGCCAATCTCACCTTCAGGTTTAAGACGATTAAATAGGGGCAGCTGTTGCACCCCAAAATTTGCCCATCTATTTATTCATGACTGGCTTAAGCTTTGCATTCATACGCATCTCTCCATTAGGTCTTCTAACACATCATACATTCATTTTATCAATAAATTTGATTTGGGATCAAGGACCTTGATAATTGAGACTTCTACTTCTCTCCAGTTTGATTCATCTGGTTAATCTTTGGGCATTGGACAATGAAATTAAGGGGTTCAACTGAAGATCTTATGACCTAGGGTTTATTTCCCTGGTCATTTGAATCAAGATTCTTTAATTAGGGTTTTGAGCTCGTGCGCACTTCATCAAGCCTTTTGTTACAATGGTCTTACAGTAGTTCAAGACTTTGACTCTCTCGGGTAGATTTCTTCTACTACAATGTTTGGTTTGATTTTAAAGGGTCGAAGAATAAATGGATTAAGGTTCTTAATGTGCTTGCTTGGAAAGGAGATATTCTCATACAATTGAGTGCCTTGACTTAGGCCTTGAAGATTTCTATCTCAAGCACGAGTGTGGTTACTGATACATTGATGAAAAGAGACATGTGGAGATTATATGCAAAACTGTGGATTTTTAGTCAAAGTCGACCATGTGTGGTTGACTTTTTTTTGGCCAAAGACCATAGTAAACTACCTTGAGTTGTCATCTCATTGTTGTAAGATTCAATATTCAAATTCAAAAGAAGAAAAGGAAAAGATGACTTTGAAATTCAAATTATTGCAAAAAAGGAGTAAACTGCATTTTTCAACTCAAAGTCAAGGCATGTCATCATGTTTTGTTTCAAAATCAATGTCGGACCCACTTCAATATAAAGCCATCACATTTCCATGGAAAGTCCTGATTCAGTAGCATTCTTTACACAAAATAATAATAGCACTACATCGTTCAACATTCACATAGTTTCATATTGCAAAGCCATACGTGCCAAATTCATAACATCTCTATTACATTACAAGGAAACTACAAGAAATCTAATCCTAATGTTCTAAAACTTTTGCTCTCTTCTTGCCATCTTCAAGCCATAGTATGCCGCCATCTTCATCACCGACAATTCACCTTCATTCCATAGTATGCCGCCATTCCAAGATCTTCATCTAAGGCTCATTGATCCACCATCCAATTCCATTTGGTCATGTCTTTAAGTTGCTGTACCAGACCTGCATCTCGAAACTAAAAGCAAACGGCATTGATTCAGGAAATAAAAGAAGAAATGAAAGTCATTGCGCATCAAAGCTGACAGTCCAGTCAATTCCAATTCACATCTGTTATACACATCACCTACATAGAAAAAAAACCTATCCCAAAACAGTACCATTTAACCATACACAGTCAATTTGAATTCACATTCAAAATCCCACATATACAAATTCAAACAGACCATTATCAAACCAGAATAAAAGACCTCTGCCAGAACATATCCACCATACATTCATACACCACAAACCATTACAAGCACCAAAGGAAAAAAACCATTTCAATCCTATTGCAGTCAGTGATGGAAATAGCGAGAACCCGCAGCATATCGGTTCCAAACCTGCATAAACAAGAAAAACAATTCACATAAAAAATCGGGTTCATTCCAAGACGGTTGTCACTGAATTCAGACTAAAACTCTTCACCTGTAACACTCATGCCGGTTCAGCTCATCGTGATAACGTGAACGCACCGATTCAGCATTACACCTCACCATACAATTCACTAACCGGCTTCAAAATAAAACAGAGAATTACCGCCACCAAAATCAATCCAAACATTTCCAAAAACCTTCTGTTCAGAATTCCGTAAACTAACAAAAACAGAATGACTTTCCAAACTAACAACCTACAACCAACATAACAGACTTCTAACCAATTTCACTTCCCTAACTACTTCCTAACTGTCACAACAGTTACCAACAGAAAAAACAGAATTATCTAAACCATTCCTAACAGAACCTATTTCCCAAACTAACCTCCCTTCAATCTCTCTAACTGTCCTATAACTAACTAACCCAATCTCTAACAGAAAAAACAGCCTTCAACCACCTTTCCATAACTGTCCTAACAAACTTCTAACTTGTAACAAAAACTTAACTAACTTCAACAACCAGCCTAACTGAATATAACAGAAACAGAGTAGAAACTAACCTTCAAAGAACCTCTTCCCTCAACCTCTATATAATCATCCCTTCATCAATCTTCAAGAGGACCTGACACTTCAATCACCATCAATTCTTCACTCTTCATCATTCAGCTTCCATCACCAACTTTCTCTCTTTCTCGATCAATCTTCACCACACAGAAAAATTCTTCAACCTTCATCTTCTCCACACTCTCAAAATATTCTTCAATTCAGATACAACTTTACCTTCGTCTCTCTCTTTTTAACCGATTCTGCTTCACATAAATCTGAATCTTCATCTGAAATTTGCCAAAAACAAACCTCTGTGAGATGCAACTGAGTCAATCTTAATCATCAATCTTCCATTAGATTTATGCTTCAACACTGAGTTTCTCCTTCAGTCTTCATCAACCTTTGCTCTGTTCTTCAGTCGACAATCGCATCAGCACAAGTTCTTCCACAACCTTCACGGTGCAACATCATCAATCTTCGTCACATCTCAACGCCAATCATCATCACATTGTAACAACAACAAAACGAGGCAGAAATTCAAGAAATAAGGATGTTGAACGGAAGAACGAATATGCACGCCTGAGCTGCAATCGGAGAAGCATCAAAGACGGAATGAAGCTTGAATTGAGAGAGATCTGAGATACGAGAGAGATGAGAGACATCGGAGATATGCGTTTCAGCCACGGCGTTCTGAACAGTTGGCCGGAGAGGAAGGACATGCCGTCGTGCGCCGTTCATGAGAAAGAGAGGTAGAGACGAGAGCGAGAAGAGGAGTTTGAAGTCCGAGAGGTGAAAAGTCACATACGAAACCCTAATTCCTCTTTCTAATTTTTTTTTCTTTTTTTTATTTATTTAATTAAATTTGTTAATTGAAAAATATTGAAAATTTGAATAAAAATTATCTGAATGAATCATATGGATCAATACACATCATGGGCCACCGAATTGCTTCTATACCCCCATAGGCCCATAGCACACATTTTGGCATCATAAAATCTGTACAAAAAATCATCTTTGGGCCAAAACGCCATTGTTGCTGGCCACACCCCATTTTGGCCCACGCACCTCCTTCATTCTTAGACACCATAACAAAATTCTGTTGGGCCTAACTCCCATGGGCCCTACGCCTGTTTCTAACCTCACCACCATTTTCAACATTACACCCCCTAACTCACATGTAATTGATAGATTTTAGGTTTTTTTTACTTAGTTCATTTTACTACATTTTTAGATAATAAAAAGCATAAAAAAACCATAATTTTCTCATTAGATTCTTAGATAATAATGACATTTAGAATCATAATTTTTGTTTGATTTTTAGGTAATAAAATGATATAGAAAACAATAAAATTGTTAGTTTTAGGGTTAATAGAAAATAACATAGTTAGGCTTGAATTAGAATCCCCTTAACACTAAAAAAATCATAAAAATAGTAGTATATTTTTAGGCTAATTTTTGGATCACTTCTTTTATTTCTTTCGTACCACTTCCATGTTATTTTTGTATAATTGTTGTGTGATTTTGTTGCTTGTTTTTGGCCATATTTTTGGCCTACTTTGTTAATATCATTTTAATGCTCCTTTTAGAATTTAGTCACCATGTTAACATTAGATTTAGATTAGAATAACAATTAGATTAGAGAATAGGATTAGTTCCCCTTGTTCATTCTTTTTTCTTTTCAACTTTAAAACACTAATAAATAAAGAGGCAAATCACATTAAGAAAGTGATAGAGAAATGAGTGGGATTCATTCCCTAATCTGTTTCTCAATCATTTAGTGGCATAGAAATGAGTGGGATTCATTCCCTAATCTGTTTCTCGGTCACTACTTAATGGGAGAGAAATGAGTGGGATTCATTCCCTAATCTGTTTCTCGAACATTAGTTAATGGGATAGAAATGAGTGGGATTCATTCCCTAATCTGTTTTTTGAACATTATATAATGGGATAGAAGTGAGTGGGATTCATTCCCTAATCTGCTTCTCAATCATTATACATTTTTATGTGATTCAAATCGCAAAGTAATTCCATTAAAAAATACCTAACCAAAAACACTTAAAACACTTAATAAAGGCTCGAATTAAAACAAAGTAATGAAGTGGTGCGAAACCTTGTATTGGGTTTTGTTCATCATGTAGTTACATAAAAAACACAAACCCAAGTTTATTCTTTTGCCTTGTTAGGCGCTTAAGAACATGTTGAGTCCATTCCAAAGTAGGCGTGTAAGTCTCCAAAGGTCGAGCATCGTGGATTGTGACCTTAACCGCTGTTCAACTAAAAAACACAAAACAAATGGAAACTATGGAGCCGAACTACGGTCGCTCTGATTCCTTGTAAGGGATACGTAGGCATTGGGTCGCGGGGCCTAAGCGAGCACACTTGTAAATAATTCCTTCTTTTCCCCGTATTTCTTTTGCATTCATTCGCATTCAGGTTTAGACATAGATACACCCTTTAGATAGAAACAAACATAGGTGGATACCATCGAGTACGATGGGCGTGAGGGGTGCTAGCACCTTCCCCTTGCGTAACCGACTCCCGTGCCCTATTCTCTGGTCGAAAGACCTTGTTCTTATTCCGAGTTAGGTTTTCTGATATTCCTTTCCCTTGATGGGATAAATATATTAGTGGCGACTCTGATTCCATTTTTCGCGGTAGCGACAATATGCTTGATCAAAGTTGGGTAATTTTTGGAGGCAAAATGTGAAATAAGAAGGATCAAATTGGAAATTTTTGCTAATGGGCCTATGGTATTATGATTAAATCTTGGTCCACAAGCTATCTATGTTATCCAAACCACATGCCACAAATTTTAGCCTTTTATTTGATTTTTATATAATTTTTATTTCATTTAAAAATGATTTAAAGTGATATAATAGAAAAGAAAATCAAAGATTGAGTAAAAGGATTCACATTGATCAATTCCAATAAACATTTATGACATATTTTTAATACAAATTCGTGCATAAAAAGATTGGAAAGGGAAGAAGAAATATGAGCCCAATTTAGAAAGATTTTGTTCAAATCACAATCAAATATCAATCACATGAATCATGGAGATGGGGCTGAGTTTTTTTAACCTAATTCACTCTTCTATAAATAGTGAATACATTGCATAGGATTAGGGGACGAAATTCTGGGCATAGAACTATCATCAAGAACACAAAAAAATCACCAAAAACTTCAATTCGATTTTGGAGATTATGGAAGAGTTAAAGGATTCTAAGGCTTGTTACACGTTCCTTTGAACACGGTGAATCTATCTGGACCATCGCACGACTTCAACACTCCCAGAATAATCTCCAATTGGCCAAGGTAAGTGACTTCGAAGCCATGGTCGATTAGCATAATCTAGACATTCTTGTTAGCAATTAATTGCATATTTTAATTGATAATGATGCTCTGAACGTTTCTAGATTGCTTGCTTTGAGTTTTAGTGTGAGAATCGTATTCGGCCATGGGAGGCCGAATTAGGGTTCTTGATTTTGATTTGGGGGTTTTCATTAGGGCTAAAATTAGGATAAAACAAGTGCACGATGGGATTCGTATGGGTTAAACGAAGATTATAGGATGGTCGCGAAACGATTATTCTTGTACAGGTGTTGTTCGCTATTTTCCAGGTAAACGTGCTACAAATGAAATCGTAGCAAATCCGTAGCTAAGTTTGCAGAAGTTTTCAGGTAGTGTTGGGAACGATGATGATGTGTCTGCGCGCCACTGGTCCATTTGAACTCACGCGCGCGTTTTGTAGATTGGGTGTTCATATGTTTTATACATAGTGATGGGTGCGTTTCTATAACACACTTGGTGTCTAGCTGGGTTGGTTGTGGAACGCTGGTTAAATTTTAAGGGTGTGGGTTCGATCCCCCACGCCCACACATATATTTTTCTGAATTTTCAGACTCCTGATCCCATGTGCACGCATCCGTAGGACTTACCATATGCCCTCCAGATCTAACCACTCAATTGCCACTGTCATACCCCAAATTTGTCCTACCCCTTAATTTTCACCTGACTTAGGCTTATCATTTCATATGCATCATTTCTCCATTAGGGCATTTAACATATCATGCATCATTAATCAATAACTCGACCATATCCCAACATATTCATTGCAACAACAAAAAAGGCCATATCCATTACAATTACAAGCAAGAATTACAGAGTGGAGTAAAAATGGGGATTACACACTAAACCCATACAATCAAAAACAAGTTCAGAAAATGCATTCATTTAATTCGGCCATACATACATGACTCATACACTATATAGCCATTCCCTTTTTTTCTTCTTTACGTCACCCATGGCATCACTAACAGAATAAACACTCCATCAGAACCACATGTTCATATATTCAGTAGCTATAGCATCTTCAAACACTCTCAAACCACCATTTCTAACCAAATCTGAACTGTGCGCCCTGCATTTGAAAAACAAAATTAACCATCATACAACCATTACCAAATTTGCCTGCAACATTAAACTCAAATCGAAGCTAGTCTAGAAAAATCAGATACCAAACAGTTCCATACTAAACCAAACCAAAGTCCACACATTCAAATCAATACATTACCATACCAAAATCAGTCCTCCTACAAAACCAGAAGCCATATTCATAAACATACTAAGTCAATCCATACAGTTCAATTCCCCACAGCAGCCCTGTACTTTACAAAATAATGCAATCCACATCAGTTTCAAACCATGTCCATCCTCTGCTACATATACAAAAAAAAACTACAAATGACACTATGCCTTACATCTTTCAAACTTGCAACAGCCCTGCAAATATTCAAGCAGCCAGCAATTCATAACAGTCCCACTCTACCATCCAGTTCTGTACCTGCATACATACACATGATCGGTCACCAATCTGTATGGTGTTTTCATCAATCTCTTGGCATAAATCTCGTCAATTCGGTAACACAATGGCCCTTCGTTTATAGTTTTCGTTCTTATTTTGAAAGTTTCGTTTAAGTTGTGTGTTTTGTTTTGATGCTAAGAACTCATGTTTTTAAGATGCTTTGATGCTTGTTTTTGGTAGTGATTGTGTTTCAGGTTTATGCGTTTAAGTCCATGAGAAGAATGCAGGGCTGAACAAAGATGAATTGAAGAAAAAATGAAGATTTGGTGCATACAGTGGCCAGACACGGGTACCAGTGTCACAAGACACGGCCAGTGTCAGGAAACAGGAGAAAGCAAAGAAAACATGCAAAACAGTGGCCTGACACGGGTACCCGTGTCACGTGACACTGCCCGTGTCAGGAAGCCTGGGGGAAAGCAAAGAAAACATGCAAAACAATGGCCTGACACGGGTACCCGTGTCACGTGACACTGCCCGTGTCAGGAAGCCTGGGGGGAAATTTTGAAAATAACATGGACAGAGGGCCAACACGGGTGCCCGTGTCTCAGGACACGGCCCGTGTTGGCAGGCGCGAGCAATTTTGCCAGTTTTATATTTTTAAAGGCTTCAACTTCATTAAGGGTAGTCCGGACTTTTCGCATGTTTTTAACTTGAATCAACACTACTAAAACCTAATTGGGAGGAGGGAAGAGACACTTTTTGACGTACGAAAGAATTGCAGAAGAAAGAGGAGAGCTCTCAAGGGTTTTGGAGAACAGAGATCTTCAAGAGCAATTGCGATTGAAGATCAAAGCAATCCTATTTTCTTGTAATGTCTAATCTTCCTATTGTATTTTCTTTGAATATTATGAGCGGCTAAACCCCCCAATGCTAGGGGGTGTCCCTGAATTGCTATTGTCATTGAACCTAATTTCCTTTATGTTAGAGAATATTTATGTGTGTGAAATTATTTGATTGTGCAAAGTGCTTATTGCTCTATCTATCTGACAAATAGATTTTTGATTTACGGTTAAGGTTTAGGTCGGACAAACCACCTTATCGCTGTTTGCAAAATTATATTACGATTGTTATTGCTTAGGAATGAGGATGCTTCGTAGTAACCATAATAATCTTGATAAATTATATTGCGCTTGATTACTTCTTGAATTGCTAAGGAATTAGGATACAAGAAAGTATCAAAAGGTTTTCCTCTGAGGAATTAGGGAAGATAACTCTTGAGATTCGGTAATAGTTCATGTACATTGATATTTTATAACTAAGGATTAAGGGTCATTGCAAGGCAATTCATACACTCACCCTAGCATATTCTCTCATATTGTTTCAAAGTCACATTTACGTTTCTTATTGATTTGTTGTCATTTATCATTATTTCTAGTCAAACAACAAAACCCCCATGATCTTTTGTTCAATTGAATCATTAAAATAACTTATATTTCCTACGCAGTCCACGAGATCGATATTTGGGATAAATCCTATTATTACTACATCGGTAAAAATAGTACACTTGCTATTTTCCGATCAAGTTTTTGGCGCCGTTGCCGGGGACTGCCAGAAATATAAGTTCAATTTGTAATTCAATTGAAATTTTGTTGCTCTGCAACCAAAATTTTCCTTTCTGTATTTTGATTTATTGCTACTAATAATTGTCTAATCTGTGGATGCGAGGTAAGACCTCAGCTGAACTTTTTTTTGACGCAGAACCAGAAAGATCATTGCATACCCGACTCCGTGAAGCCTGGCAAGAACGACCAGAAACATAAAAAGCAACACTGACAGTTTCTGAATCTGAAGAAGAGGAAGTAATTTCGGTTCATTCTGAACATTCAGACACCGAGTCTGAAACCATGGCTGCAGATCCACCTCTAGTGGAGAGACTTCTGGGTGATTATGGAGGAACAAATGCTCCAACTGGACGGTTGACAATAGTAAATCAACCGGTCAATGTTGCTCATTTTCAGCTACACCCAGCAACAATTCGACAGCTGGAGAAGAAACCATTTTCAGGAAGAATAAATGAAGATGCTAATAAGCATTTACAAAGGTTTCTTACTATGACAACATCTCTGAAGATAGAAGGACACTCTGAAGAAGCCAAGAAGTTGGTTATGTTTCCATTCACGTTAGCGGATGACGCTGAAGAGTGGTTCTACTCATTACCTGCTGGGAGTATTACCACATGGCAACAAATGGAGTCAACCTTTCTGAATGAGTATTTTCCCGCTGCTGTTTATATCCGTAAGAGGTATGATATTGTAAATTTTAAACAGAAGGAAGGAGAATCACTTGGAGATGCGTATAAGAGATTCAAGAGGTTGTTGGTGGCATGCCCAACTCACAACATGGATGTCACTGAACAAATGCAAAATTTTCTGAATGGTCTTAAAATGAGGACTAAGCAACTGATTGACACGGCAGCTGGTGGCTCATCCAACTTTTCAACAGCCACTGGTGTTAAAAAAATCATAGAAGCTATTGCGGCTAATGAACACTTGGAGTTATATGACCGTAGTGTTAGCCAACCTGAAGGATTAGTGGATATGAAATTGTCAATGCAAGTTGTGAAAATAGAAGATCAGGTAGCTGCGGAAGTTGAGCGGAGATTGAAAAAGATGACTGTTGAGACTCAAACTGTGGCTCAAGTTCAACCGGCTCAAACGGTCAGCTGTGAGATTTGTAATGGCCCTCGCCAAACTGTGTATTGTTTTGCAACTCCTCAACAAATTGAAGAAATCAAGTTCTTGAAGCAAAACAGTCCCTATTCTAACACCTATAATCCGGGATGGAAGAATCACCCAAACTTCTCATGGAAAGATCAACAACAAGTTCCTCAGAAGGCAGAATGGGAAGTAGCTATTGAGAGACTAGCTGGACAATGTTCTCAGTTTCAAGAAGAGACAAGAAACAACCATAGGAACACAACAGCTTCAATCAAAAATCTGGAAGTTCAAGTGGGTCAAATAGCACAACATCTCACTCTACAAGCACAAGGTACTCTTCCAAGCTCAACTGTGGCAAATCCAAAAAACCAAGAAAAAATTAATGTTGTTACAACAAGAAGTCAGAAAGCGCCAGAGCCTGAAGAAGAAGAAGAAATAGATGACAACTTAGTCATAGAGGTAGATCTAGAAGTTAGAGAAAATCCGAAAGAGCCTGAAGTAGTGATATCACCGGTTAAGCCACTGGAAGAGAAAAATAAGAAAGAAACTAAACCGGTGGTCAAATTACCATTCCCCTCTAGAGTGGCCAAGAAGGATTCGAAAGAGAAGGATTTTGAGAAGTTTGCTGCAATGTTCAAGAAGTTAGAGATTAACTTACCTTTCTTTGAAGCACTTGAGAATATGCCTTTGTACAAGAAATTTATGAAAGAGGTAATTTCTAAGAAAAGACAAGTGGGAGATGAAACAGAAATTTTGACTGAAAAGTGTGGTAGAGTATCGCCAGCAAGGAAGACCCCCATTAAGAAGAAAGACCCTGGAGTGGTGGCAATACCGTGCACCATAAATGACAGAGTGTTCAAAAAGGTGCTAATTGATTCTGGTTCTAGTGTGAGTCTAATGCCATTGTCCATCTTCAAAAAGCTGAAGATTGGAAAAATAAGCGAGAGTGAAACAAAGTTGAAATTTGCTGATCACACTATTAAGAATTCATATGGGATAGCCGAAGATGTAATGGTAGAGATTGACAAGTTTGTTTACCCAGTTGATTTCCACATCATGGATATTCCTGAGGATGAAGAGACTCCAATCCTTCTTGGGCGACCCTTTCTGCTTACTAGTCGCTGCAATTTGGATATTGAAAAAGGGGAACTCGTAGTTAAATCATTTGATGAGGAGGTAACACTGAAGGTGTTAGAAGTAAAAAAAGAAGCTGCTGGTAGGAATAATCAATCTAAAGTTGGTATGATCAGAAGTGAGGGAGCCAGAAAAAGTCCACACCATCCCGAAAAAGTTTCAAGTATCATCTCTAAGGTGGCCTCAGCTCATACACCTATAAAAATTCCTGCGGTAATTCAAGAAATCAAGAAGAAGAAAACAGTGGAAAGTAGAGGTGAGAAGATGAAAGTGGGTAGTAACTTGAAGAGAAAAGTGGTCCATACTTCTCAACTTCATAAGTTTGTGGTTACGGAAGTGACAAGCAACCAAGTTTGGAGGAGGAAGTACCCTCCTTAATAAAGGGTATTGGACCGTCGAGCCATGCGACGTTAAACGAAGCGCTTCGTGGGAGGCAACCCACGGTTTTAATAATGCGGTTTACTTTTTGTTTTGTTTTCAGAAGAAAAAAATGGGTCTCTCCGGTGAAAGCTAGGAAGCGGCAGCTGGAGTCGCAGTACCCTCTGTGAGTTCACCCTCACTATCTTGAATTTAAACATTGAGGTCAATGTTTGGTTCAAGTGTGGGGGGTTTTTTATTGCATTCAGTTTTTAGTTTCAGTTATTTGTGTTTGTTCCTAGTATTTCTATGTTATTATGTCTGCTATGTGTTATAGATTGATGTGATTTACCGGATGATTGATGGAGTGGTAGTAAAAGGATGAAAGATCCAACCCAAGCTTGCACCCGAGGCACCCCTGAAAGTTGATACAACTGAAAGAAATAGTTGGACGCAACTTGATGACACCGGACTGAGATTGAAAGCGGGTACATACGAACCGGAAAAGAAGCGACATTACACAATAAGCATTCTGGATCCTGTAAGCTATGCCCAACATGGTGAGATCATAAAAAGCCAGACATTTATCATCATGAGAGAGTAGTCAGGTATGACTTTATCACTTTGAATTTGCGTAAGTTCTATTCATATGACACTACATGATAACACACACTGAGGCACGTTTTTTTTGTGTTTCCCCTTGAGCCTTTTTAGCCATCCCTGATTCACGTTTACCATTTGCAAACCCCTTTGAGCCTTTATCCCTTGTTTGTTTTTTTTAAAAAAAACCCGCATATATTACCCCTTGGCCAAAATAAAAATTTTTTTCCCTTTTACCCGTGCTCGGCATAAATGTGGTGAATGTAAAAATTGTGCAAAATTCTAAGTTTGGGGTGGTGATACAAAAAGGGCAAGTGTGAAAGAAAAAAAAAAGAAGAAAAAAGAAAAAAAAAGAAAAGAGAAGAAAAGAAAAAAAAAGATTTTTAGAACTCACCAAAACACACTTGCCCTGACGTAATGACTTGGTTACATTTGAAACACTCGAATTAGTGAGTGAAGTCGAGAGTCAATGTTAAACCCCATCGTACTAAAATAAGCACAATGACAAGAAAGACAACATGATTTCCGAGCCCCCAAAACCTTTGTGTATCCGTTTCCTTGTTTATCCCACCTGTCCTAAGCCCCGTTTCAACCCGAAGACCTCAAAAAGTGTGTGCAAAGTGTTTGTGTATGAAAGTAGAATTTATTCAAATTTAAAAGTTGATATTGCATATCGTGATTTATGAGTGAATTGCTTTTAACCGTGAGAGACTTGGCGAGAAGTGTGAAAAAGCTTACAGGTGAAGGAGAATTTTAACGTGAAAGTGGAGCGGAAAATTCGGGGAGTAAATGCTAGCATGATTGACCGGAATGGTGGAAGTCGAGTTGTGAAAAACACAGTTGTATTGTGGAAGCATAAGTTTAGGGGTGACCTTGGTTTGATGTCTCAGGCATTGCTTGAGGACAAGCAACGAGCTAAGTTTGGGGTTGTGATCGGTCACCAATTTGTATGGTGTTTTCATCAATCTCTTGGCATAAATCTCGTCAATTCGGTAACACAATGGCCCGTCGTTTATAGTTTTCGTTCTTATTTTGAAAGTTTCGTTTAAGTTGTGTGTTTTGTTTTGATGCTAAGAACTCATGTTTTTAAGATGCTTTGATGCTTGTTTTTGGTAGTGATTGTGTTTCAGGTTTATGCGTTTAAGTCCATGAGAAGAATGCAGGGCTGAACAAAGATGAATTGAAGAAAAAATGAAGATTTGGTGCATACAGTGGCCAGACACGGGTACCAGTGTCACAAGACACGGCCAGTGTCAGGAAACAGGAGAAAGCAAAGAAAACATGCAAAACAGTGGCCTGACACGGGTACCCGTGTCACGTGACACTGCCCGTGTCAGGAAGCCTGGGGGAAAGCAAAGAAAACATGCAAAACAATGGCCTGACACGGGTACCCGTGTCACGTGACACTGCCCGTGTCAGGAAGCCTGGGGGGAAATTTTGAAAATAACATGGACAGAGGGCCAACACGGGTGCCCGTGTCTCAGGACACGGCCCGTGTTGGCAGGCGCGAGCAATTTTGCCAGTTTTATATTTTTAAAGGCTTCAACTTCATTAAGGGTAGTCCGGACTTTTCGCATGTTTTTAACTTGAATCAACACTACTAAAACCTAATTGGGAGGAGGGAAGAGACACTTTTTGACGTACGAAAGAATTGCAGAAGAAAGAGGAGAGCTCTCAAGGGTTTTGGAGAACAGAGATCTTCAAGAGCAATTGCGATTGAAGATCAAAGCAATCCTATTTTCTTGTAATGTCTAATCTTCCTATTGTATTTTCTTTGAATATTATGAGCGGCTAAACCCCCCAATGCTAGGGGGTGTCCCTGAATTGCTATTGTCATTGAACCTAATTTCCTTTATGTTAGAGAATATTTATGTGTGTGAAATTATTTGATTGTGCAAAGTGCTTATTGCTCTATCTATCTGACAAATAGATTTTTGATTTACGGTTAAGGTTTAGGTCGGACAAACCACCTTATCGCTGTTTGCAAAATTATATTACGATTGTTATTGCTTAGGAATGAGGATGCTTCGTAGTAACCATAATAATCTTGATAAATTATATTGCGCTTGATTACTTCTTGAATTGCTAAGGAATTAGGATACAAGAAAGTATCAAAAGGTTTTCCTCTGAGGAATTAGGGAAGATAACTCTTGAGATTCGGTAATAGTTCATGTACATTGATATTTTATAACTAAGGATTAAGGGTCATTGCAAGGCAATTCATACACTCACCCTAGCATATTCTCTCATATTGTTTCAAAGTCACATTTACGTTTCTTATTGATTTGTTGTCATTTATCATTATTTCTAGTCAAACAACAAAACCCCCATGATCTTTTGTTCAATTGAATCATTAAAATAACTTATATTTCCTACGCAGTCCACGAGATCGATATTTGGGATAAATCCTATTATTACTACATCGGTAAAAATAGTACACTTGCTATTTTCCGATCAACACACATCCTTTAATCTTTCAACTGTCAAAAAAACCTCACTAACTAACTGCATTTCTTCCCGACAATTCAAAACAGAAATAATAGAAACCTCTAACCATCAAACCTCACACCAGCATACATTCAAAATAAAAACCCAAATAAACAGTCCTGCTGTGTACCATAGAACACATATCCTCATCAAGCCAAACAAAAAGATCTGCTAACCTAACCAACCTATAACTAACTCCTTCTGACCTCTACCTATAAATAACCACTTTCCCAAATAGTTTGTTATAAACCTCTAACCACATTCTAACCATTTGTAACTAACTTCCTAACTGTTACTAACTAACTAACAGATTCAGTTTCACGCTATAACCAACCTCCAGAATTCATAACTGTCAAACAGAATCCTAACAACCTCAAAAAGTCAGTTACAAACTCTACCAAATAACAAAGAAGAAACAGGGTGAAACTAACCTCTATAAAAGATCAAAACTCTCCACCATTTCACACCTTCTTCACCATTCTGACACATACCATTTTCACTACCTTCAAATCATCACACTTCACTCCACCATTTTCAGCTTTTGGACCTTTTCCCCTCTCCACAATCTCACTTTCTAATCTTCATCAATCCTCAAGCCTTCAATCTTCATAGTTTCTTCATCATTTTCAGATAATCCGAATCTCTTTCATCATTCAAAGCCCTCTCTTGATCACCTTCATCACGCTTCTCCTCTCGATCCATTCATCATTCTTCAACTACCAAACTCTTCATCCTCCAATCACCACAAAAAACCTGCAAAACAGAACCAAAAGGATAAGAAGAAGATTGTAACAGAACCAAAAGAAGAAGTTCAAAGAAAACTCCAATAGAGACTCACCGATAACAGAAGTGTAATCGAGAACGTAATAAACCTCTTCGAGCTCTCTCTTAATCCTCATCAACAATCTGCAAACAATTTCAATCATCAACAACATATCGCAAAGGCCAAATCACAAGAGAAGAAGAGCGTCAGGGAAGCATCGGAGAGGAAACCGTAACTGATTCGAAACGGAGAAGACTGAGACGAGGAACTGAGGCGTCCCATTCTTGAATCACGGCAGCGAAAGAGGGAACTCTTCGAAGAAGAGCCTAAGGATTCCGGCGCCGTCACGTTCTTCTGAGAGAGATGAGCTGAGATCGGGAGAGAGTTCAGATGAAAGACGCTGAGAGAAAAAGGTTGGAGTCCTTCTCTTGGTTCGTGGCGGCGTTTGATTGAAGATGACGGAGGTTCGTCGCCGGAAAAGGAGGCACGGCCGTCGAAGTTCACGTCGAAGAAGAAGGAGATTTGATCAGATAAGTTCAATAGTCACATTGCTTAACCCTAAGTTCAATAGTTCAATAGTCACATTTCTCAGACATTACATAATGGGATGGAAGTGAGTGGGATTCATTCCCTAATCTGCTTCTCGATCATTATACATTTTATGTGATTCAGATCGCAAAGTAAAATTCCCTTAAAAAATACACAACCAAAAAACACATAAAACACCTAACAATGGTTCAAATTAAAGCAAAGTGGAGAAAGTGGTGAGTGGCCCGGTATTGGGAACTGTTCACCACTCATTTACCCTAAAAGACACAAACCAATCATTTCTTTTTCTTTTGCCTCGTTGGCACCTAAGGGCAATGTTATTTCCGCTTGTACGCATCGTAGGTCGATCCCTTATGCAAGAGCGCGAACGTTAACTCCGCCCAACTAAAAAACACAAAAACAAACAGAAAATATTTAGCCGAGCTACGGTAACTCTGATTCTTGAAAAGGATACGTAGGCAGCGGGGTAGGACCCGTGCGAGTACAATTCTTTATTTTCCCTACATTCTGCATTCATTTCGCATTTAGATTTTATACATAGATATACACCCTTTAGATAGAAACAGACATAGGTGGATACCATCGAGTACGATGGGCGTGAGGGGTGCTAATACCTTCCCCTCGCGTAACCGACTCCCGCACTTAGATTCTCTGGTCGCAAGACCCTGTTCCTTCCTTTGTTAGGTTTTCTGATATCCCTTTCCCTTATGGGATAAATATATTAGTGGCGACTCTGTTCATTTTTCGCGAGCGTGCGACAGCCACTAGCTTCGATCTAACGTCCCACCCCTGATCCCCATAACATGTGCCCTCAATCTATCTACATTAAATCATAACCCCAATAAACTAAATATTATTAATATTTGTTTTAATTAATTTCTTTTAATATATTTATTAAGATAATAATAATTTTTTTATATAAATAAAATTAATATGTAATATTTATATTAAATTACAATTTGTTGTTCGTTCCGATTAAATCGATTAATCGCTATGGGCAATAATAATTTTAATTAAAATATTATTTAATTAAAAGTATAATTAATTTCTATTGGGTTAAATGGTTTCGACTATTTTATTAGTCGCGATGATTAATCTTTCTATTTTTCCCATTCTAATTCGTTGTTCTTTTTAATCGAATCAACCGATTACGAGGGGTAACGATACAAATTAATTCATAAAATTACATAAAAAATATTCTTATTCGTTATTAGTGATAATCAAATCAATTGATTAAGATTGGTAATGATACAATTATTAATCTGTTAACTATGGTAATTGAATCAATCGATTATTACGGTTAATAGTACATACTAAAACCAGGGTTGTACGCCCACATCCTAAAACACTTCCCAAACCTTTTCAAACTAAAATATCAAACTACGGATTTTCATCCTTATTCAAAACTACGATAGGCCATTCAAAAGCCTTCAAACAACCATATCAAATCAAATTTCAAATCCTAAGGCGTACAACCCTTCCCCCGAACTACGTTGACTCTGATTCTCCATAAGGAGATACGTAGGCACTTGGCAACAAGGCGAGTCCCCTCCCTCAAACCTAGTGCTTTCTTTTGCATTGTGTTTTTTTTTTGCATTCACCATTTACATTTGTCATGCTGAAGCCTAGGTGTCTTTATTTTATCTTCTGCTAGACATAATTCTACCGTACTTTGTGTTGTGTAAGGATTTGAATTGAGCTATGTGCTCATTATCGTTTAGCTATTTATGTTATGTTGCCGTTTCTTTTATCATTAAGCGATTTTTATGTGAATGATTGATTTATGATTATGATTGCAAAAGGGCTTAGAAATGATCAAAATAGAATTATGATATTCCTCCATATATGTATAATATTGCCTGTCTCTTTTTGATGTTGTCAAAGGGGGAGAGAACTGAGTGAATCAGCAAGCCATGCACCAAGATAGGGGGAGCATACAGAAAGGGGTAGCAAGCACCTCGGTTAAGCAATACCTCGATACAAAGATTCACAATTTTTGCCATCATCAAAAAGGGGGAGTATGTGAGGGCAAGATGTTGTTTTCATGACGTCAAAACATTGTGAATCAACTGCAACTTAAATAGAATCTCAAAAACCAAGCTAATGCAACCAAAACAAGTATCTTTGGCCACATGACATTAATAGGTCGACTCATGGAAGCAATAGGTCGACCTATTGCAAGTTGATTCTGAAAGATTCTAAGTAAAGAGTGAATGCGTCGACGCATTACATCCATAGGTCGACGCATGGAACTTTGAGTTTATCTCAGGTATGCGCACGCTGACCCTTCAGGCCGACGCATCCAGCTTTTGAACATCAGATGAAAAAGCAAATTGCGTTGACGCATGGATGGAGCAGGTCGACGCACAGGATTTTGGGGAACTCACGGGAATGCGCACGCCGGCCCTTCAGGTCGACGCAAGTGTCACACATCCCTCTTTCTCAGGTGCAACAGACTCAATGGGTCGACCTATGCTGAGAGCAGGTCGACCTGTCGCTAAATAATCTGGTTTTCTGCTGTGTTCATTTTGGTCTATGCATTATATGTGGTATAAATACTCAAGTGATCATACTCTAGCAAAATAACAAGAAACGTGAAATATAGACTCGACTTCTTCTCATCTTCAACCTTTCTCTTATTGATCGAGAATCACACATAATCATCTTTCTCGATCGAAGTAAGGAACGTGTGTTGATAAGGTTCGACGGTAGAGTTTGTCTTGTTCGAGATTCGACGGTAGACATTCATCTTGTTCGAGTGAAGATTGTTGAGGGTGTTTCTTGCATAAAACCTTAGGGTGTTTCCTTCTTCATTAAAGATTTTGTTCGAAGGTTTTTGACGATCGATTCGCTTTGGTAATCAATTCAGCCGTGCATTAGGGTTTGAGAGATTTAAGATCTACTCAACAAACTTGCTACAACCGGAGGATTGAGAAAGGAACGATCGGGGTCTTGATCATGAAGATCTAAGACAATGACTTGATTCAACTTGGATCAAGGGGAGGATCGAATTGTATTTCAATTTTACTGCATGATTGTAGTTGGTGATTGGTACTTTCTATCCTTGTTAAACATTTTGCAATCAAATAAAACTTTCCTAATTTCATTTGAAATTAGGGGCAGACGTACTCCTGCGAGGACGATAGAGGAACTGTCTAAACAAATATCGTGTTCCTTATTGCTTTTACTTTATCGCATTTTCACTTGTTTTCGTTTATTTCCATTATTGAACAAAAACTAAGGTTAGGTAAAATATCGATCACCAAGTGTTCGATAAAATTACTCAATCAATTTTTTGTTCACATTTTTAGTGAAAACGTTCATTGTGTGTAATATACCATATAGTGTGTAATTGAAACAATCGAGATATTTGTTAAAACGTAATTCATCACTTGACATTCTCATCTGTTTGGTTTAGTGCACATATCCGGTCCCCGATAATATAATCATCTTAGACGATTAAGTGATTCAGGGAAGTCACGCTTCAAATAGCTAAATTTTTCTTAAGTCGAAAAAGGTGGTCTATTCACCCCCCCTCTAGACCATTCCTATCGTCTAACAAAGCTTTCGCCACAGCTGCTTATCTAACAAATAGGTTGCCGTCATCCATTAACCAAAATGCTTGTCCTTATGTTCTGATCAACAAAAAGGAACCTGACTACAGTGTCCTCAAACCGTTTGGATGCGCATGTTATCCTTTCCTAAAACCTTACAAAAAACATAAACTTCAATTCCACACAACCAGGCGTGTATTCTTGGAATATAGCAACTCGCACAAAGGATACAAGTGCATCAACTCACATGGAAGAATCTTTGTCTCAAGACATGTAGTGTTCAATGAGGAACACTTTCCCTTTCATGATGGATTTCTTAACACAAGAAATCCATTAAAAACACTAACTCAACATATATCTACTTTATTTCCTCTTGATTCTGCTGGTGACACAAATAGAAACATGGAAAATCCAGCAAATGACACAACCACTCCTGAAGAGCAAGCCTCGAATACCTCAAGCACCATCCACCCAAGCATAGGTCAGCAAGATTCAAGTGATGCAATCATTGACATAGGTGAAAACACTACAATCCGAGAAGAGGAAGACAATAGTAATGCAACTGACACAATGGAAAGAAGTAGACAAACCGAAGCTGAAACTAGAATAGGCAGTTTGAATGACAACACCAACACACATTGCATGCGCACCAGAAGCAAATATGGGATTCACAAGCCAAAATAACCATATATAGGGCTGACAGAAGCACAAACAGAAGACAAAGAACCAGAAAATGTCAGAGAAGCTCTCAACAGACCCCAATGGAAAGAAGCAATGGACACAGAACTTAATGCTCTAATGTCCAATCAAACATGGACATTAGTGCCATGTGAAGGTCGAGATAACATCATTGATTCAAAATGGGTGTTAAAAACAAAGTATAAAGCCAATGGCTCAATAGAAAAGAGGAAAGCAAGATTGGTTGCCAAGGGATTCCAACAAACAACCGACCTTGACTATGAAGAAACATTTAGCCCTGTTGTCAAATTCATCACAGTGAAGATAATTCTTTCTATTGTCGTACACTTCAATTAGGAGGTACGACAACTAGATATAAACAATGCATTTCTTAATGGCTACCTCAAGGAAATTGTTTTAATGCATCAACCAGAACGGTACGTAGACTCGACCAAGCCTGATCACATATGCAAGTTATCCAAAGCAACCTATGGCCTGAAGCAGGCTCCTAGGGCCAGGTTTGACAGCTTGAAAAACGCTCTAGTGAACTGGGGTTTTCAAAACACCAAAAGTGACTCATCTCTCTTCATGCATAAAGACACAAATCACATCACATTCCTTCTAATCTATGTAGATGACATAATCGTGACAGGAAACAACACCGTGTTTTTAGAGTCTTTCATCAAACAACTAAACATTGTGTTCTCACTAAAGGACCTTGGTCGTCTACACTACTTTCTAGGTATTGAAGTTCAAAGAGATGCAAATGTAATGTATCTAAGACAATCAAAATACATAGGTGATACTCAAGAAATTCAAAATGGAGAAAGCATCAACTTGTCCAACTCCTATGATAACGGGAAGACAATTCACCAATGGAGGAGAACCAATGGCAGAACCAACCATGTATAGACAAGCCATAGGTGCACTACAATACTTAACAAACACAAGGCCTGAAATTGCTTTTGCAGTCAACAAACAAAGCCAATACATGAGTACTCCTAGCACTGATCATTGGCAAGGAGTAAAGAGGGTACTGAGGTATCTCCAAGGAACAATCAACTTCCGCTTGCACATCAAACCATCCACTAATTTAGATATAGCAGGTTTCTCAGATGCCAACTGGGCCACAAGCGTTGATGACAGGAAATCCATGGCTGGGCAATGTGTATTCCTAGGAGAATCACTTATCTCTTGGTCTTCAAGAAAATAAAAGGTTGTGTCTCGATCCAACACGGAGTCTGAATATCGAGCTCTAGCTGACCTTGCAGCCGAGGTAGCTTGGGTTAGGTCCCTTCTAAATGAGCTAAAATTATCATTACCTAGAAAGTCAATCCTATGGTGTGCCAAGGCACTAGCTTCTAATCCAGTTATGCACGCGAGATCAAAACACATTGAAATTGACGTTCATTACATACGTGATCAAGTTTTACAAAATGAAATCACTGTGGCATATGTACCCTCAACTGATTAGATAACAGATTGCTTAACCAAGCCACTCACTCACACAAGGTTCAACATGTTAAGAGACAAACTCGGGGCGACTCTTGCACCATCAGTTTGAAGGGGGGAGTTAGAGAAAATCCCTTGATTCATGCACGGCCATTACTCCTTGTGATTCTATCATTACTATTATAATAATACTTTAATAGTCTTTAATAGAATTATTCTATTTTGAATCAATGTAATTATTGTCTGCATAATTGTAGGATCAAGTTGATTCATTCTTATGTATATTTAAAGGTTGTATGTGAATGAATACAATATAAGATTCTTGATATTTTTAACTTGAATAACATGTACTAGAGTTATTATTACACATGTTTGATGATTTCCTATCATGAACTCTTGGAAGTATGATAAAATAAATGATAATATTTTAAAAGTAAGCTAAATAATTAACTCTAACCATTTTACTTTATCCAATGTATCCATTCCAATAATTTGATTCACTAAATAAAAAAGTTAAAACCACTTACCACAATAAAGTCAAGATCAAGATTCTTGATATCCAATGTCAAATAAACAGTCCACATGGATACTAAAGAAAGTTACTAAATAAGAAATACTTAAAAATGAAATTCAAGCAATGAAGTGAAACATAACATGGTCCTACTCGCATGCATTGCTTGCCATCATAAGATAATTAACAACAACAATAGTTTGATTACTAATTTAAAGCCTATATGAAATCAATTTCCAAAATATGATTCGTCAATTAGTGATGATTGTTTCTAACATAAGTGGTATAAGTAAGAGTGTAAGAAACAACCTTTCTTTTTCACAAATTAAAATAAAGGGTTTACTTCGCTTAAGAAGAAAGAAAAAGAGAAAGAAGAAACCATTCAACAAAAGCATAATCCGTGCCTATTGCTCTTTGCCAATGAATTAAGCAATTATTATCACTTTGGAAATTAATTATTATCACTCTAAATTAAAAATAAATATAAAATAATTGTTAGAAACAAATAGAATAAATCCATGTAAACCTTTTGACAAAAATTATCTTGACTTATATTCAAACAAAAATTTGATGAATAAGAAAATTAGAATCAATTAAATTTACTATTTTCACGGGTCACTATCACCATTATACCTTTTTTATTTTAATCAACAAAATATTTGTAAATATTTATAATTATTAGTGATATTCATAAATATTTGTAATATTAGATGAATCCGATAAAAACTCATGCTATCTTTTCAAATGGAATCCTATAATTATCATCGGATCAATATTCATTTAAGATTATGTATATTAGATGATGCATCATTATTCAACATATGACCAATTTATTGAATTTTTTTGTATTTAGGACATATTTTATTTATTCTATTTGTTTACTATCACTAAAAATACTAATTCTTCTATTTTTTAGCTTCAATAAAATTAAAAATAAATTTTATCAAATAGAATAATACTACATAGTCATTTACACAACGAATTTTTTATTTTACGAGTCACTATCAAATTATTACCATTATTTTTAAATGTCAAAATTTTTTTCTTTCTCCATGTCACAAGTTTTTTTTTTATTATTTAAAACGATTGAGTTTATATAATAATTTTTTTATTTTACCATTATGTAATTCAATATAAACTCACATTTGTCAAGTTTATCATTATATTTAGTTTAATAAAATTATTTGTTGTAATATTTTGATTTCATAATTTTTTATTGTACTTTCTCAATAAAAATGAATTTTTCTTATGTATATTAAAAAAAATTATTTCGTCAATATTAAAAATAATTCACCCGTGCGGAAGCACGGGTCTCTGACTAATATAACAATTAAAAGTAAACTATTATATTTTAAAATAGACTTTAACTCGAATATTTATAAAATTCAGGATGTCATTGTAAATGAACCCAAAATTTTTATAAAACCCAATTTTTTGAAAGAGCTTCAAATTTTTGAAAAGTACGGGCAAATTTTGGGGTATGACACACTGGCTTTCCAAATGCTCACATAATGATGACCATTACTTGGGGTCATTTTATTTGAGCAATGAGGTGTGTTTTATCACACTTATGCAATTAGACATAAATGTCGAAGACAAATATAAGTTGCATAGAAGGTTGTTGATGCTAAATGGATCTATTGCTTATTTTTCATGGTACGACGATACAACTACCTTTCACATATCAATCTTAGGCGAACTCGGCCCGAAAGAATCTTGGACTAAATTCTTTGTTTTTGAACTTTTCCCCTATATTGATTTTCCTATTGGAGTGGAAAAGAATGGCGAAATATTCTTCCTAAAGAAAGATGGAGAACCAGTCGATTTTAATTTATGTACACATATGACGGAACCGCTTGGTTGTGTTAAAAGAACACATCATTGTACTCAAGGAATTATTTATAAGAAAAATCTCCATTCAAATGAAAAATAAATCATTAGTTTATTATTTACTTGTATTTATTACTTTATAATAAAAAGTGGTTTCGCATATACCCATATCATAATGTAATTATGAAGTTAATTTATAAAAATTTAACAATACTATCAATATTATATTTAAAGTATATTATCTCTATACTTAAAAATTGATGTGGATTTCATTTCAATTGTTAGAATAATTTATGTTTGAATGAATATACTAATGTAGCTCAATCCTATATTTAATTGAATTTTATTTTATTTTAATTTATATATCTTTTCTCTATGTATAACTTTCTACTTTAACTTTTTCTTATCTGAGTTATGGTTATTGGAGACATTTGTTAAATTTTTGAAGATTTTAATTTTTAATTTTTTTATTATTAAATTTTATTTGAATTTTTTTATAATTAAAATGCTACTATATACTAGGGGTGGCAATTAGATCCATTAAACTAAAATTCATCCACCAAAATATCCATCCAATTCATCCACCATATAAAAAACAAGTTAATTGATGGATTGAATCCATCCGTTTATATACATGGATAAATCTAATCCATCCGTTTATATACATGGATAAATCTAATCCATCCAACAAATTTTGATAATCCAATGAATTATTTTTATTTTATATTTTAAATAGTTTAAATTATTTTGTAAAAATAATTAAAATAGTTTTTTTGGAAATAATAAATTTTGAAAATACAAAAAATCCAGTTTCTTGATAAAATTGAAATATCGAGTTTTTTTCAAAAAATAAAAAATCGAGTTTCTTCATAAAATTGAAATATCGAGTGTTTTTCGAAAAACAAAAAATCGAGTTATTTTATTAAACCAAAAAACAAAAAAATCAAGTTTTTTTTCGGATAATGATAAAAACCGAGTTTTTTCCGAAAAACAATAAAGTCAGGTATTTTTCAGAAAAACAAAAAAATCGATTTTTTTTGAAAAAAAAACGAAAAGTTGTGTTTTTTCGAAAAACGGAAAAAACAAGTTTTTTCGGGAAAATTAAAAAAATCAAGTTCATTCGAATAAACGAAAAATCGTGTTTTTTCGGAAAACGGAAAAATCGAGTTTTTTTGGAAAAACCAATTTTTTTTCTTCTGAAAAACAAAAAAGTCGATTTTTTTTTTATAAAAATGAAAAAAAGTCGAGTTTTTCTAAAAAACAAAACAATCGAGTTTTTCTAAAAAACAAAACAATCGAGTTTTTTTTTCGGAAAAACAGAAAATCGAGTTTTTTTCGAAAAAACAAAAAAGTTGAGTTCTTTTGAGAAAAACGAAAAGTCGAGTTTTTTCGTGAAAAATGAAAAATCGCGCTTTTTTCTAAAAAAACGAAAAGTCGAGTTTTTTCCAGAAAGACGGAAAATCGAGTTTTTTCTGAAAATTGAAAAAATTGTTTTTTTTTTCGGAAAAACGAAAAATCGAGCTTTTTTCGAAAAAATCGAGTTTTTTCGAAATTAGGAAAATTCAAGTTTTTTCAGAAGAACGAAAATTAAAGTTTTTTCGGAAGAACAAAAAATTGATTTCTTTCGGAAGAACGAAAAAAATATTTTAGAATATTTAAATTATTTTTTTATGAAATTTAAAAAAAAAATTAAAATTTTGTAATTATCTTTTGGATGGACGGATATCCATCCATTAGAAATTTGTTAATGAATGGATTGGATGGTTTAGATGGATTTTATTCTTTAATGGATGGATTGAATTGGATTTTTATTAAGAGAGTTTAGTGGATTGTAATGGATTAATGGATTGGTTTGTTCCATCCATTAACCATCCAATTCATATTCATCCAATCCATCCATTTTGCCACCCCTAATTGTTACTACTAATATATTATTGTTTATGTTGAGGTAAACTTGAGATCTTGGATTATTCTAATTGATCTTCAAAAGCTTTGCTTAATATTTTGTACATATAATCCTTTTTCTCTTCGCTTTAATTTCTATTTGGGTTTTGTAATAAATTTATCCTTATTGGTTAAACTTGTAATCCCCCATCCCGAAGCCTTGTAATAGTAGTTAGGATTTACTTTTCCGCACTTTAAATTTCTGCAAATATATAACTTCTAGATGTATGACTAATAGGATTGTATGGCAAGACTAATAACTGAACATAGTTAACCTAAACTCAAAATAAATATCTGAATCAACACACTCTTCACACACTCACCTGTTGGGTAACCCTCTCTTCGTTGCCTTTTCGGATACACAGTCATGTCCCTCGAACGTGGGGTACCTCTAGCAAGTTACCAACGAAAACATCATCATGGTCCCTACGATTTAAAGATCATAGTCCCTTTGATGTCGCTTGTGATTAAAATGATCTCGTGCCTCGATTAAATGATGATAGTCCCTTTCAAAAGATAAGGTATCCCTACGAGTTGCTTTCAATGACCATACGACGACCCTTCAATGTCCCTTTACATCCAATGAAAGGACTTTCTGCTAACAAATTGTATAAATAGTCTTTTTCCCTTAACGAAATGAAAAGAACAAGATAGACCAAACATTAGGGTAGGTTGCGCTTAATTGCTTGCTCAAACAAAAATACTTTTCACACCACAAATTCAAACAAAATTTTAAAACACTTTGTATACATTCTTGAGGACTGATACAAGAATCATTACAAAGTTTTGCCTTACTATTGGCACCTCCTTTTAACACACACGACACTCTCAATTTTCAAACTTTGAAAACAAACAATTGAGCTAAGCAATTAAGAGCCCGTAGATAACTACGGATGAAAAGGATGCTAACACCTTCCTTTTTCATAACCTACCCCCGAACTCAAACTCTTTCTTAAAGGTCTTTCCTGTTCTTTTATACCTTTTCTTATTGGATAAATTAAAAGTCGGTGGTGATTCTTGCTCACCACAACATTGTTTGCGAAATATAAAACAAAAAGTCAGTTCTCCCACCGTATTACTACTCCACCAAAATAAGTCATTCTTATTAATTCTTGGAGCTCTTCCATCATTCATTAACGGTTCCAATTACCATATCTATGGTGAAGGATACCTTCCCATGTTTCCTCTTTATCAGACAAAACTCGCCGTTTGAATTTACTAAATAAAGATAAATTGAAAGATCCCACATATTTTATTTCAAGCCCTCTCAAATTTCTAGGTTTACACATTTCTTTTCAATTAATCCAACAAATCCTTTTCATGTATAGGCTACAATATAAAAATTTTGCCTTTGAAAGTTTATGATCTCTTTCCCTGCCTGTTTTAGGGCATTAAAAATGAAAGGAAAAAAATGTGGTAATTACTTAAAACCAACTTTATTAAAGACATACTTCCACCATAAGATAAAAATATTCATTTTCAAAAAGAAAGTTTTTGTTTTAGGGTATCTAAATTGGGCCTCCTAGATGCAACTCTCATATGGTTATAACCCACCGGAATACTAAAAAAATTGAAAGGGATAGAATTAGTGTTGTAGAATAGGAAATCAGAATTAGAATGCATAAAGTCTTCATGAATGTTAACACCATATTATTTACTCTTGAAAAAAACTCTTTCTTAAGTCCAAATTAATTTAAAACCACTTTAAAAGGTTTTAATGCCCTTCAAACAATCCCATGAGACGACTCCAACAATGATGGTATCATCCACAAAATCAATAATATTACACTCCACCAAGTTATTAATTTTGAAACCTTGAAATATTCCACATTCAAATGTTGTTCCCATCATCTCAGTTGACCCTTTAGCTAAAATTGAAAAGAGAAAAAGGTGAGAGGGGGTCTCTCTGTCTCAATCCCTTGTCCACCTTTAAATCCTTAATTGGACTCACATTCACAAAGACTCTACTAGAGCTCGTACAAGCTTCCATCCATCTTATCCAAAGCTCATCAGATCTTAATTTTCTTAACATGAAACAAAGGAAGCTCTAACTCACATTGTCAGACACTTTCTTGAAGTCAACCTTGAATAATATGAAATTTTTTTATTCCTTCTTTTCAAGTCAATAATTTAATTCACCAACGAAAATCCATCTAGAATTTTCCTACCAAAAATAAATTTTATCTAGCAAGATGATATGACCTTTTCGATCACCCTCTTTAGTCTTGAATAGGACACTTTCACTAAGATATTTTTAAGGCTACTCAATAAAAAAATTAGTCTCTAATCACCTTAGTATTGGGGGTTATCATACTCAGGGACTTAGGCCATAAAGGAAGTCAATATAACTAGCATTAGGAAGTTTCACTTTTGAAGGAATTCAACTATACACTATATTATATCTTCTTTCAACACACTCCAACACTTCTTGATGATTCTAAATGTGATCCATATGGACTTGGGCATTTGTCCCCATCACTATCCTGCGTTGCTTCCTTAAAATCCTCTATAGTGAACTCTTCCTCCAACAAAACCCTCTCCGACTTTAATGACACCTTAAAAGAGATACCGTATATGGTTGGTATTCTCCTACAATCCTTTAACAACATTATCTATCTTCAAATCAATCCACCCAAAGACCTCTTTATTCCACCATATTAATTTCTCTTTTTGCTTTTTTAATTTTTTAGGTTTGGTCAAACATTTAACTATAATATTGAACTTTTATGGGTTATGATGATGAAAGATTGATAAAAGAGAATCGAGATATTTTACACTATCTTTCCATCCAAACCAAAAAAGAGATATTCCGTGGGATGAACTCATAAACCGAGTAGAGAATTCATTTACTAATAACAATAAACAAACATAACTTTTACAAGTTAATTTTGTTGATGTTTTTATTGTTTGATTGGCATCTATGTTTGGCTAAAATATAATAGCAGCAAAATATAATACAATTTATAAGTCTTGCAAATATAAAAGAATAAAACAAGTACAAAAGAAAGATGTTATATGGAGTGTCATGACATTACGCCTGCAGAACTGGAATGAAGATTCAGTTTGATTCTTAACAGATACATAATATTCTATGAATATTATGTAAACCAATGTGGCGCAGATTTAAAAGTCAATAGAATCAAGTCAGAATATTAAAGAATCAAATCAGAATTTTGAAGATTCAACTGTTTCTAATTTAGGAGATAAATTAGGAAACTTGTGATTGAAGACCTTACTATTAGCAGAAGATATCTGCAGATTTGTAACAGCCAGTAGTGCTGCAATTTGTAAGCCCAAGTCCAATTGGGAATAGGTTATAAATAGAAACCTTTGTAACCTAGTTTGACAGAAAGAAAATATAGAAAAATATTAAGAGGATTGGGGTGAGATTACTAAATCTCAGTGAGTTTCCCTATCTTACGAGTTCTCTCGGTTCTACAAGGTGCATCCAATCAAACAGATTCACCGAGAATCCAGGATTTTCCTCACGGTCTGGTATAAATACAAAGAAAGAATAACATCGCCATTGGAAGTTGAAGGGTAGAAAAACACTTAGAAAGGGGGGGGGGTTGAATAAGTGTAGTTTCAAAACTTATAAGATAAAAACAACTTGCACAATTATTTTTATCCTAGTTCGTTGTTAACTAAACTACTCCAGTCCACCCTTGACAGGTGATTTACCTCAACTGAGGATTTAATCCACTAATCACACAAGATTACAATGGTTTTCCACTTAGACAACTTCTAAGTCTTCTAGAGTCTTCTGATCACAACCTGGTCACTCTAGGAACAAACTGCTTAGATAACCTCTAAGACGTTTCTAGAGTATACTGATCACACTTGATCACTCTAGTCCTTTACAAATTAATGTAAACAAATTCTAAGAGTATTACAATGCTTCTGAAAATCTAT
This sequence comes from Vicia villosa, assembly GCF_029867415.1. Classification (NCBI taxonomy): domain Eukaryota; kingdom Viridiplantae; phylum Streptophyta; class Magnoliopsida; order Fabales; family Fabaceae; genus Vicia; species Vicia villosa. Next base: position 97,877,286 of record NC_081184.1, on the reverse strand, counting down.
AATCACAACCGTGATATTTCTCTTAAAGTTTAAGCTTAACCTCACTATAATATTACAACAGCAATAAGTGAGGTTGAAGATAAAGTTATGAGAGCTTTTGAATTTGACAGCGTTTCTGTATATTTGCGCAAGATCTCGTTTTCAGCTTCTCATCAGAACTTCAATATATAGGCATTTGAGAAGATGACCGTTGGGAGGCATTTAATGCTTTGCGTATTCCGTACAGTATTGCATTTAATGTTTCACTCTTTTGTCAACTACCTCGAGCCTTGCTTTCGCTGTGTCTACTGACGTTGCCGTTAATAGCTTCTAACGTTCCTTTTGTCAATCAGCGTAGCCTGCCATCTTGTACTTGATTCTGATTGATCTTTTGTAGATACAACGTTTGAATATCTTCAGAGTCAATACAGCTTGGTACAGAGCATCTTCTTGTCTTCTGACCTTGAAGTGCTTCTGAGCGTGATACCATGAGAACTTCAGTGCTTCTGCTTCTGATCTCAAGTTCTTCTGATGCTTCCATAGACCATGTTCTGCTTCTGCTTAACCATCTTCTGATGTCTTGCCAGACCATGTTCTGAAGTTGCATACTGAACCTTCTGAGTCAGTGCTTCTTGCGCTGATTTTGTGCATACTCTTTATATAGTTCCTGAAATGGAAATTGCATAGTATTAGAGTACCACATTATCTCATACAAAATTCATATACATTGTTATCATCAAAACTAAGAATATTTCTTAGAACAAATCTTGTTCTAACAATGTCCCCCTTTTTGATGGTGACAAAAACATATAAAAATGATATGAATTTGCAATCAGAATAACAGACGGCTAAAGACAATTACACAGTTATAGCATAAGCATATAAACATAATGTGTAAATATGTCTCCCCCTGAGATTAACAATCTCCCCCTGAGATTAACAATCTCCCCCTGAAATAAATACTGGAAGAAATTTATAAATAAAGGACTTCCCTGAGTATTTTCCATTTCAGTTGAGACGACCACGCATGCTTATATCTTCAGAACATTCATAGCTTCTGCTTCTTGCTTCCATAGGACAGCTTCAGAGCTTGAATTTCTTCTTGGATCACTTCATGCTAGATTGTATGAGAACATTGTTGAATGTACCAGAGTATCATCAGAGCATCTCTACATTCTGAAATGTTAAAGAACAAACTATATAACAAAAGTCAGAACATGAATGATTCAGAACATATAAGAGAATAAGAAGGAGTTAGAGCATATTCCATCAGAATATTATAGCATTCTTCCTTCTTGCTTCTTATCTTGAAGCTTCACAGCACTCAGCTTGCTTCAATTTTCATGAGCATATTCTTTACAGAATTGCTTTTTCTCATGATTTTGCTTCTCATTGTTTAGCTTTAAGATTTTCTTCAATCCTGCAAAACACTTAAAAAAACACAGAACTTGCAAGTTCTTGTTAGAAATGTGGAGACTCTCTCCCAGCAACTGATAATAAAAATCAGATCATTTATCACATTTTCTCCCCCTTTTTATCACATGTTCAATTGAGGAAGCCATTGATTAAGAGAGTTTGTTTGAAGAAGATGAAGAAAAGGTTGAAGAGGTTAGCGTTCTTCAAAAAGTAAACAAAGAGTGTGATTGCAAAGGAAACGAAAAAATTAAACAAGTAACTGAACTCACTATTTATAGGGTTAGAAAATAGCCCCTTCAAATTTCTAATTAATTTATTAATGGAGTTAGTGGGGCACGTGTCCAAAGACGTTTGGCTCGCTAGACGGTTTTGCAGTTAATGGCCTCAGTCCTAGTTCTTAAGAGTAATGATCAGACGTAATGGCACATGGTTTTGAGAAGACGTTTTGAAAGAAAGATCATAATGACTATGACGTCATTCAGAATCTTGGAACACAAGGGTTTTGAGTGTCAAAATCTAAAAGTATCAAGAAATGCATATTTCTACTTATCTTTCAAAACATGCATTTATTGAGGGAAATTTGTTAGCTAGAGATTTCAAAATAATATTGATGTTCCAAGATTCTGAAACTATATTTTTTTATAAATTTGTTAGCTGAAAATTTGTTAGCTAGAGATTTCGACATCATATTTCTGAAACTATATTTTGTAAAAAAAAATTTAAGAATTATAATGGTGTATAGTTCCTAATACTACTTTCATCAATCAATTTATTTCCTAATATGCAAACTTTGACTTTTTGTTAGTGAGGTTACGAAAACTGTCATGTTATGGAGATTAGTACTACGGACTACCCTAGCTTAATTTTTGGATATATATATATAAAATTAAAAGTTAAAATTAGATTTATTGAAATGTTATGAAATATATTTACTTCAACCTTTAACCAAGTCAATTAATTTACACAGAACTTGCAGATTAGTAAATAAAACTCATTGTTTTAAAAATTATATACAAGCCTAAATTTATCAAATTAAAAAGCTAAATTATTGAAGAATTATTTACAATATTAGAGAAAAATGATTTAGTGTAATAATGGAGAAAAATGATATTTTGATTGACATATTTAGTTTTTCTTTCAGCAACTTCCTTGAAGCTTGCAAAACTTATTTATCTACGTAGATTACAATTATACTCCGTATAATAACTTTTTTTAATCTCCAATTCTGGCATTCTAGTAAAATATGTGTGTTCTAAATTGTTAATTATTCTTATCTTAAACCCGTCCAATTGATAATTGTAGAAGAAAGACAATTAATGATAAACAATAACATGCATGATTTTTATTTTAGAAGTTACTGTAGAAAATAGAAAGCAAACACAATTATATATGATGACCCTTTCGAAAAGAAATTAAAAAATTTGGATATGATATCTTTCTCTCTTTTATAATCTTGATTTTATTAACCAAATAGGTAAGTGATTAAAGATGTACCACAATTAAGCAAACAAGTTATGGTACTGCAATGCAAGCATTTCCTAGTTATGGTACTACAGGGTTCAAAGGTAGCCAAATAGGTAAGTGATTTTACATAATAAACTTTTTCTAGAAATGAGAAAACTTTCGAAAAACACAATAATTATTTATGAAAGTTTTGAGTCATAATATTTTCGTTTTGATTAGTCAAGCTGGAAGTTTTTCTTAATATTTTTTATTTGTATATTTTGGTTTCGCTTTTTATTGTTGCAATTTTCAATATATTTTAAAAATGTTTTTCTAGCTCTTTCACCGTGATTACTATTAGAAATATAGGTTATTACATATTAGTCAAAATAATGTTGTAGTATATATACTTGTAACCTCCTCATTAGAAGGACACTTTTCATTCATTTTATAACATTCTATCTTGATCAATACAAGTATTTTGAAGCTCTTCTCTCTCTCCTTCCATGGATACCATGGTTCCTAACATGGTATCAGAGCATATATGGTATCCACCTTGAAGGTAATTTTCCGCTGCATATTTCTTGAGAGAAATCAATTTTCTCATTGTTTATCTTTCTCAATTTTCTGATTCTCATTTTCGATCTTGTTTTTTTTTCTCTCCCTTCTCTATCATTCTTGAGAAAATTCATTTTCTAGTTTACACATTCGGTGATTTTTTCATCTATTCACTTCTCATCATCTTCGATATTTTCCGTCCAATTTCGATTTGGTGTTGTGATTCTTCTGATTCCATTTTGTATCCAAGATCCGACTTCTTGTTTGATCGAGTTCATCTTTTCTACTTTGAATTTGTTGAAGAATTTTTCTCCGCTTCCTTCATTTGGTTGTTTCATATCTTCATCTATATTAGATTCATCTAATAGTTAGAAATCAAATTTCGGTTCATTCTTGGATTCACGTCTTACTGTGAATCAGATATGATGGTTCTTTGGTCATAAATTCATATGTGTTTATGATTATTGAGTTTGAGACTCAAGATTATGACTAGAAGTTTCCGATCTGTATTTTGCTTCTTGTCTGTGTTGCGGTTTTATGGCATCAGTATCGATTCCGTTTGCGATAGCTAATCTGTTGATGTTGCAATTTGATGGCGACGACGTCGATTTTTCGGTGTTGCGATTTGAAGTTTTCTTCCGGATTAAAGTTCAACGGCCTAGGCAGTGGCTATCATTATGATCTACTTCTGGTCTCCATTTCCGTCAAAGTATGTCGAAAGAAGATAAAGATTCTGCTACGACTAAAGAGAAATTTCGCGTTGCCACTGGCTGTGGTATGTGGTAAAGGTCATAAATTCATTTTGGATTTTGATCCCTTTTGGAACTTGTTGAAAATCCCTGGTATTTTCAATTCATATATCTGTTAGAATTTATGTGATCTCTTAATTGGAATTTGAAGAATCTATTTGATTTTGATCCTGTTGTGGTGGTGAAAGTTTTGGATTTGTTTGATGATATTGTTGGCTTATGGCACTTTGGAATAATAAAGCACATTTTCACATCTTCCCAGCGATGCTTAAGCTATGTGCTCCACTTACCTCATATTGCATTTGGGTATTTGTTGTAACTGTCATTAAAAGCTTTTTTTTTTGGGTTTCTTCACAAAGTCTCCACACACATAATTCTTTGTTAGTGAAGAACTTTTCTTCTGTATCATGGTAATTGATATTTTTGGTTGCACTATACAAGTGGCAGCACTAATTGTGGAGTAAATTTGGTTGGAAATTACTACTCTTGAATGTTTCTTGTATGAAGATTGATGAGAATATTTGGTTCCCTGATTTTGTTGCTATTTGAGATATAGTGCTTGATGACTTGGTGCAGCGACTTTATCATCTTACACCAATACTATTGACGATGTATGTGAAGAATTTGGCTCCACTTCCTCAACTAGTATGCCAGCTGTTTGTGTACAATCTGACATGAAGTATCCTTTGCATTTTTTTGTGGTACTTAATAATGATGGTTATTGAGATGTGTCAAAACCTTGTTGCTACTGTCTGGTGCCTATGGATTGAAGCCTTGCACCAATTTTGTTAGTGATAGTGCAATTTTATTCCTACAAGTATTGGGATTTAGTCTTGTTTTAAAGACTTTGTGGTCGCTGCTGCTTTGTCTCTGATAATGAAGATTGAAGTTTTTTTTTGGGTTTAATTCTTTGATGGTTATACACTTCTTTGTTACTGCATTGAAAGGGTCTTATTGGCTTTGATGTTGTTCTTTTGCCCTGTTTTATGCAGGTGATTTGCCTATATTGGCTTTATTGTTGTGCTTCTATCTTATGATAGTTAAGCTTTGTGCCCTTTGTTGGCTTTCTTGATGTGCTTCTATCTTATGATAGTTAAGCTTTGTGCCCTTTGTTGGCTTTCTTGATGTGCTTCTATCTTATGATAGTTAAGCTTTGTGCCCTTTGTTGGCTTTCTTGATGTGCTTCTATCTTATGATAGTTAAGCTTTGATTCTTCTTAAAAGTAGCTAAGCCTTAAGTTGTGGCTTCTACTTAATGATTCAGCTTTTGCCTTTTATGGCTTTGATGTTGTCGATGTATTTTCAGCTTCTCTTCTATTTTCTTTTGATTTGGTGTATTTTTGAATTGCTTATTTCAAGTTGGAAGTGTTGTGAACACCTTCCAACTTGCGGGGGACTATTAGAAATATAGGTTATTACATATTAGTCAAAATAATGTTGTAGTATATATACTTGTAACCTCCTCATTAGAAGGACACTTTTCATTCATTTTATAACATTCTATCTTGATCAATACAAGTATTTTGAAGCTCTTCTCTCTCTCCTTCCATGGATACCATGGTTCCTTAAGAAGTGTGGTTAGGCCTAACTCAACCCTACAAAACCGGCTTGTAGGGTGAGGATTGCCCCCACTTATAAGGACATGTTCAGGCCATATATTGTCCGATGTGGGACTCTTAACAATTACTTCGAAGCACGTGATATGGTGGTCAAATTCTAACTCTTAGCCACACGTTTTAGAGTCACATTTCATTTGTCTATTATATAGAGGATATAATCAGGTTCGAGTGGAGGTGGGAATAAGTCAATTTACTAACACAGTTTATGGGTCTATGACCTGATTTAGCTAAGTTTGACTGAGCCTAAAAATTTTATACATCTTCATTCCTAGAAAATTGTCTAGAAATTCTTTAAAGTAGAAAGTAGTATTTTTGAAGTTTGATTTCGCCTTCCTTTGTTTTCCCTGAGTCCTTTTTTTTTTTAATTTTTTTTTTATAATTTTGTCATGGTCTTTGTGTGTGAAAAACACTAACTCAAGTGTTGTAATCGTTTACATGCAGGTTAAAGTCACTTCTTAACTAAAGAAAAATTACTTGTGAAGATTGATTTCGCCTTTCCTTGCTTTCCTTGAGACTTTTTATTTTTTCACGGTTTTTGTTGTGTGAAAAACACTAATTCAAGTGTATTCAAAAAAATTTCAAATGAGAGAGAAAGTTAGAGAGAGAGAGAGAGAGAGAGAGAGAGAGAGAGAGAGAGAGAGAGAGAGAGAGAGAGAGAGAGAGAGTGCTAGGGCTTAGTTTTTTCAGTCTTGCTTAGCCATGGTCATTAAAAAAACAGGAGACCCGAGACGGTGGATTCCGGCAAGTAGCAGATATGGGAGGAAAGTGAGTTCCACGAAGTGGGACATTATGAAGAACGAGGATGGCGTAGTAAAAGGAATAATCTCCACGTTCTTCTTTATTGATTTTGGAGAAGATTGGAGGGCTTAGGTTTTTTTCTTCGAATTCAAAGATTTAGGTGTACTTGATGAAATTGTCATTCCACCAAAAAGAGATTGGAAGGGACAAAGGTATGGTTTTGCGAGATTCGCGGGAGTCTCGGATGAAAGGTTGCTGGAGGTCAAGCTGAATAATTTGTGGTTGGATAACAGGAAGTTGAAGGTGAACATATCGAAGATCAAGAGAAAAGTTGTTGCTCCCAAATTTGGAGAGGGGGTTAAAAAAATTAGGTCTTCGTTTGACCCACGGCTTAACACCAGGAGTAACAATGGAGGGATAGTGGCATCCGGTCCTTCCACGAAACCTCATGCAAATGTTTATGGGAAGTCTTTTGCGGACGTGCTTAAAGGTAACGACTCGGGAGTCCCAATCAGTGAGAAGGAGGCGTGTAGTTCTTTCATTTATAATACTTCTGAGAAAGAGAAGATGTGGAAGGATGGTAAGGCTATGGTGGGGGTAGTTGTTGAACCAGGGGTGGCGTACGGGGTGGGTGGAAGCCTTGTCGAATAAGGCATTTTTTCGGTTAAAGCAACTCCTTTAGGGCCAAACCTGTGCCTGCTGGAGGAGTCGGAAGAGGGAGCGATGTGTAACCTATTAGAAGAATGAGATGTTTGGTTGAAAAGGTGGTTCAAAGAGGTGCGGCCGTGGAAAAGCTCTGATGCGGAATGTGTGAGGGCAGCGTGGTTATCCGTGTATGGAGTTCCTTGTCATTGGTAGGAACGGTGCTTTTCTTAAAGACATGCTTTCTGATATTGGAGTTTTTGCTAATATCGATGTGCTGGATGAGGAGATTGTGAGATTTGATGTTATCAACGTGATGGTGTTCACAAAGTCTCTGAATATTATTAGGAGCAAGATATTTGTTTTTTTTGGATGGAGCTTGGGTAGACTTGATGGTGATTGAAGATCAAGCGTTCAAGAACGTCAAAAATGGTGGATTCCACGGTGAAGAAACTGAATCTAGCGTCTCCGGTGATTGCTTGTACGCGTCGGATAACGAGAATAGGGTGGAGGCTTCGATTAGGGAAGAGGGAGTCTTTCGAGAAAAGCATGAAGTAGGGTCTGTGGGATGCGACATATCCAATTTCGCCAAAAGTTCCCCTGTGTTTTCAGAAAGAAAAAAGGCGATAGATGTCTTATTGGAGGAGAGAGATGGGGTGCAGGATGTTGTTTCGCGATTGTCTAAGGAAGTACCTCAGAAGGAGAGACTCTGTTCGTCTGATGGTATATCAGACAGCTTTTCTAGCAAGGTAGGTTGTTCGCTAGAGTCAGCTAACAGCGTTGACTCAGTTTCCAAAGTGGAAGGAAAGTGGGGCCCAGGAGGAGTTTTTATTTTAGAAGACCCGGGGTAACAGGTACAACTCAGTTTTTTTGCCAAAGATCACGTTATTGGGCCTGTTTGTGGCAAGGTGGGGGATATTGATGTTGGGCCAGATGTTGTTAGGGCCCAAGGAGAATCTAGTTCTTTCAGTTCGGACTCTATTTTTCCCAGGGAGTTTGAAACAGTGGCTGAGTTAAAAAGAAAAAAAAGATGTCTCTTTTGATGAACAGTGTGCTAGGGTGAAAAACTCGAAGGTAGTCAGGAAGAAGCTGAGAGAGGTCTTAGACCTTGGTATCAAGGTGGAGGATTTCTGCTATCCAGTCCAATATTGGTTACCGCCAGAGCAACATAAGGACGACAATTTTCCAGGTTCTGCTCCTCTTAGCTCTAAATTCAATTCTCTTACACACTCAGATATATTGAATTGCAATACAAGAATAAAAAACAGAGGTATGGGGTTGGCGTCTGAAGGTCTGTGGAAGTCTATGAATAGTTTGGGCATCGTTCTTAATTCAAAGGAGAAATTTGACCCTGTTCAGAAAATTGTGGATCTAGAGAATAGAGACCGTAAGGAAGGAAGGAGTCCCAAGGCGAATAACACTGAGGTTAAATGATAGTCTTATCTTTTAATATCAGAGGAGGGGTGTCATACCCCAAAATTTGCCCTCATATATTTGCAAATGTTATTTTATTTCGAATAGTTGACATAGCACAGTTGGTAAGGATTTGAGGTTAAAAGGTACAAGAGCGAGAGGTCCTGGGCTCGAATCTCACTTCTAACATTTCTCCTTTTTATTTGTTTTCTAACTTTATTTTCATTTATTCAAAAATCATAAAAATTGCATTTTTTAATATTTTAATTTAATTTCCGCACTAATTAAATATGCATTTTTTAAAATAGTAAAATTTCACTTTAATGCATTTTTTAGTCAAAAAATCATCAAAAATCATAAAATATTCAAAAAAATCCAAAAAAAGAAGTTTTTAATTTTATTTGTTCTATTTTTAACATTTTTCACAACTTGGGTAACAAGTAAAAGATCTTTTTAAGAAAATATTAGTTAATCATTTAAAATATCACAATCAAATTATTTTTGATTTGAGCTTTTAATGAATAGTTAATATTTGATTCCATATTTGTTGACCTAAGTTACACTATAAATATCACTAATTTTTACACATTAGGGAGACACAACAATTCTAACCCTTATTCTCATACTCTCTCTCTTCTCACAAACACACAAAATATTTGCTCCTACTTCTCCATCTTCAGAGTTTCAATTCCGGTTGCAGCAGAGTGATAAATTTTCCAGCCTATCAGCCGAATTCTGAAACGACTGTTTCGATTTGCTCCGAATTTTTTGCAGAAGTTCAGAAAAAAATTGAGGAACAATACTCCTTTAGAATAGAATTCTAAAAGATTTCGACGCTCAAAATCGCAAATTTCTCGTTTTTCTATTTTATTTGATTTAATTTCTATTTTCATATTTTCGAAAAAATCTCAAAAACTTTGTAGCTTCGTTATCTTATTTTACTTGATTAATGATCAGGTTTTTATATTTTTTTAATTTTATTTTGATCACTTTTCTATTTTTCCATTTATCCCTTGACCTCAAGGAGGTTATTCGTATTTGGCCAAAAGCTTTTTGGCTTTTGGCCAATCAAGGTTATTCGTATTTGGCCAAAAACCTTTTGTTATTTGGCCAAATCAGGTACTTCCTTTGGCTAAAGAGGAGCGGTGCAGGAATATGAGTTTACCATTGTTAGGGCATAAAGCTTTTGCATCTTTGAAAATTTCATTGGCATCCCATGGACCTCCAACCACATATAATCAGAGCTAAGTTATTTTTCAATTTCTTTCTTTTATTTTTTACTACATAAACTCCTTTCCTTTTTTCTTCTTTTTTAATATAATTTCTTTTTTACTTATTTTGTTTAAAACAAATTATTTTTATTAGCCATCTATATTATTTAATCAAAAACTCATTTTTTCGTAATATCAAAATTTCTTTTATAATAATAATTTAATTAAAGTTTTTAGTTAATAATTATTTTTGGGGCTAATTAAATGTTTTTTATGCCTTAAAACCCTGATTTTATCATGATCACTAATCATTGTTATTGGTAGGTGTTGTACATTAACCTTAGTCTAGTTTTTCTTTTTTAGATATTTTTTCTATTAAACCATAATTGACTTTTGTCCCCTTTCAGGGTTTGTTTTTGCCTTACCCTTGTTTGCCTCAATTATTATTATTTTTATCTGACAATTATTATTATTATTATTATTATTATTATTATTTTTATCTGCCACGTTATAATTGTTGAGATCACTCATGCACTAACATTTTTCTTCTTTGTGCCCAATTTTCAGGGTTAATCAAAATCTTTCAGCCAACGCGCCTCCAGATCAAAAAAGCTAAGTTCCCTTAATTTTTCTTATTATTACATAACTCTTTTCTTTATTACTTTTGCTTTGTTTTTTATTAATTCTTTTGAATTTCAACCTCCTTTTTTATAAATGTAATTTTAATTAATTTAAGTTGATAATTTTGAATTAATTATGATTAAGTTTATTATTAAATTAATTAGGTTAAATAATTAGCTAAGATTTTTAAGTTAGTAATTATTTTAGGTTAATAGTTAAATTTTTGGCTAATTAATTATTTTAATATTTATAAACCCTGATTTTATTTTGGTCAACTATTTTCATCATGATTACTAATCACTGTTCTCCCTATTATTTTTCTTTTAATTTTCAGGGTCGACCGAGGGTTCGAGTTCAAGGATGTCTAAAACTAATTATTGATCCCTCTTATTTTTTCCGCCTTTTAGTTTCCCCCGCCCCCGCAGGTGTTTATTGTAATAGCGTAGGAAATTTTATTTCTGCCTTTATTTTATTTTAATTGCGTGGTTAGTAATTTAGGGAGTGATAACCATGAATTGAACGTAGATCACCTAATTACAAGATAAATGTCATCGAAGTTAACCACATGATTGTGCACCCACATACCTTTAGGGTAACCTCTCTTGTTGCCTATTGCCTTATTACTTGTTGCCTTGTTGCCTTAATTTTGTTGCCTTAAAATAGTCAAGTCCCTCGATTCCGAGGATACCTAAAGCAAATGTTGCCTTCAAAGTTATTGAAACTCCCTCGAGGTTGCCTTATAAAAAAGAATTGTCCCCATTGCTAAGGTATCCTCGCATGATGCCTAAAAAGATTAATGACTATTATATCCTTCCCTTAGACTACCTGCCCTCTTTATGGCATGGGACAGTCTTATGGTGAACGATTATTCTCGATGACCCTTAACATCCAATTGAAAGATTTCCTACCCTCTTATGGTATGGATAGACTCTTTCGCCCGAAAGGCTAAAAGAACGATTTTTTCTAAACTTAGGGTAAGTAGCTTTTAATTGCTTGCTCAATTCAAATTCAAAATTCAAACTCTTTTTCCCACTAATTTTCAAATACTTTTCAAAAAGACTACGCTTATTTACAAGCTAAACTTCTTATTTCTATTTACACCCTACTTTTCAAACAAATTCAAACATTTTGAAAACAAAGTGAGCTAAGCAATTAAGAGCCCATGGATAACCATGGATACAAAGGGTGCTTTACACCTTCCCTTTGTATAACTTACCCCCGAACTCAAAATCTTTAAAAGGTCTTTTTCTGTTCTTTTAGCCTTTCCTTAAATTGGATAAAATAAAAGTCGGTGGCGACTCATGCTTAACCGCGACATTTTCGATTATAAAAAGTCAGTTCACCGTATTACAAGGGGGAAGCAAAGTGAAAAGGAAAAGAATAGGGTATCATAATAGAATAGGGGATGCAGATGTTCGTTTTATTCAGGCGACTAAGCTGACAGGCATAGATGAGGGTATGGTAAAGGAGATGTGGGGAGAGGACAAGATTGATTTTTCTTATCTGTATGCAGTAGGGGCTTCAGGAGGGATCCTAACAATGTGGAGGAAGGATTTTTTAAAGTTAATGTTAAGCTTTAGAGGCGAAGGTTTTCTAGGGCAGTGCGTGGAGAAGAATGGAAAGCTGATTTATCTCGTCTATGTCTACGCTTCTTGCGATAATTCGACTAGAATGATCACTTGGAAGAAGATTGTTGATTGCAGTCGAAAGTTTCAACAAGGAGATTGGTGTGTAAGGGGTGACTTTAATGATGTGTCAGCCCAAGAAGAAAGGGTGGGGGTTTCTGCTAGAAGTCACAGGAGGGAGATTTCTCAGTTCAAGGATTTTATAGCTTAGATGAATTTGGTGGATATTCCTACAATAGGAGGAAAATTCACCTGGTTCAACAATAATGGAAAATCTATGAGCAGGATCGACAGGTTCTTACTAACGGAGAGTTTCATAGAGAATTGGAATATTGAGGGGAAATTTATAGGAGCTAGAGACATATCTGACCACGCTCCGATTTGGATTAAAAATAACAGGAAGGATTGGGGACCGAAATCCTTTAAGTTCAACAATGGTTGTATTAAGCATTCGGATTTTGGTAATTTTGTGAAGGAGGAATGGAGCAAGATAGTCGTTAAAGGGAGCGGGGATTTCTGTTTGGTTGAGAAGTTGAAGATCCTTAAGGGCCGGTTGGCATGGTTGAACAAAACTGTCTTCGGATGGATTGATTTAAACATCAAAAGTGCACATGAAGAGCTGAGCTTTTTAGATGACACATTTGCTAATTTTGCAGGTACGGTTCAAGACGAGGAGGTGAGTAAGAGGGCAAAAGTGGTGGAAGTTTTTTGGGACAATCTTTTTAAGAAGGAAAGTTTGCTTAGGCTCAAGTCTAGACAATCGTGGATCGACAAGGGAGACAACAATACACGGTTTTTCCACTGTTCTTTAAGAGGAAGAAGAAGCAAGAATAATCTGTGTTCATTACTATACAATGATAGGAGGTTAGAGGATGTGAGTAATACGGTGAACTGACTTTTTATCGATCGAAATGTCGCGGTTAAGCATGAGTCGCCACCGACTTTTATTTTATCCAAACAAATTCAGAAAGGCTAAAAGAAACAGAAAAAAACCTTTTAAAGAAATCTAAGTTCGGGGGGTAATTTATGCAAAGGGAAGGTGTAAGGCACCCTTTGCATCCATGGTTTTCCATGGGCTCTTAATTGCTTTGCTTGCTCGTTTTCAGAAAATGTAGATGAAAGAGGAAAAAAATGGACTTTAGCTCGTAAATGAGCGTAGCCAGTTTTGAAGAATTTTGAGAAAGAATATAGAAAATAGAGCATGGCAAGGCAATTAGGGGCAATTACCTTAAACTCAGATGATAGGTCTCTTTTTAGCCTTTCAGAATGAAAGGGTCTATCCTTGCCATAAGAGGGCAGGAAGCCTTTCGTTTGGAGGTAGAAGGGTCATCGCTTTATCATTCGCCATAAGACTGACCCATGCCATAGAGAGGCAGGTAGTCTAAGGGAATGATCAGAATAGCCTTTCGTAGGCAGCCAGAAGATACCTCAGCCTTTTCCGTAGGCAACTTTCGAGGGTCGAGGTCATGTTAGTGTATCAAAGGCAGCATCATTAGGGACCATGACCTTTAATCGAGGCAACATGGCTGAGGTATCCTCGTATTAGAGGGACTGGCTATTCTGCACAAAATACAAGGCAACAAGGCAACAAGCAACAAGGCAACAGAGGGGTTACCTAAAAGCGTGCGTGTGTGCACCAATCATGTGATTATATTCAAATATATTATCTTGTAAATTTAGTGATTCTATGTTCAATTTAAAGGTTACACTCCCTAGGTTACTAACCACGCAGTTTAACAGAAATAATTAACACATATGGGGGAGGGAAATTGTAACCAGCGGATCCCTTAATAGGGTTTGACATAAGTAATAATAAAAGAAACAGAAAAGATTTAGGGTTTAGGGTTTAGGGTTACCAATGACGTAGGTTTGGCATTCGACAAACCCTGAAAAGGCAGAAAGAATGGCAAACAAAAGAGGGTGAGTGCATTATCAGGTTCGGAGGCAAACTTTATTAACTCTAAAACAAAAGAATAAAGAAATTAAAAGTAAATAAATAAAGAATACTTAGCTTGGCATTTGCTCTGCCAGGGTTGGTGGGCAAAGGTTTGCCTGAAGCATTGACTCTGACCATCTGATAATTGACAGAAGAAATAACAAGGCGTGAGTGTACAAACAGTTCATTGATATTTAAAAATAAACCCTAATTTTGAAATAGGGAAGATAAACAAAGAGAACAAGGGTTGAATCGGGACTTAGCTTTTGAATTCGACGTGGCGCGTTATTGGGGTGAACCATATTGATAACCCTGAAAAGGCACAAAAGAAATATTTTTAGTGTATGAATGATCTACTGATAAACCTCACAAACCCTGATTTAGGGCACAAGTTAACCATGATTAATAAATAATAAAAAAAAAACCAAATTGATTATCGGTTTTCAACCTAATTAGTTAAATCAACAAAACAGGTTTTCGATTAAATTGTCTAATCCTAATACGTATTTTAATCAATTAATAACAATGTTAACCCAATTAAATATTTAAACAATTAAATTAAATTAATCATGTAATTATTTAAATTAAATAACAACTAAATCAAGTTAATTATTTAATTATAAAATACATTTTATTAAAATAAATGGTTGTGACTTTATGAAAAAGGGAAAAAGAAATTAAAAGAAAATTTGGAGTAAAAATAAATTAAATAGAATTGGTATTGAATAAAAAATAAAAAATTTAGGAAGCTTAGCTTATGATCCCGCGCTGCAAGCTTTTGAGGTCCATGGTGCACATGCAGCTTTGAAGACGTTGGATCTGAAGCCAGCGAGATCTGATGGTTGTGAGATGAGGGTGCATGGTGGACTCTTGAGGGTTGCATCCACCGAATCTGTAAGCCACACTTAACATGGAAAAATAGGCAAAATATATGGCCCTGTGGAGGATCGAGCTGGGGATTCTCACCTCAAACGCCTCTTGGACGCGCCTTCTTACCACCACGCCAATGGCTTCTTGCTGTTTAACACACGCCCTTATTTGATAATATATAAACAAACATTATTAACAGAAAAAGAAGCGCCCACTTTCAAACGGACCAATGGCCTCGTGACAACGCGTCGTCTTCTTCGCCAGAACCTGCAACATTAGCTAGGATTTTGCTACGATTTGCGCTCGTAGCTATCCTCCCCTGCAAATTACGAATACGATCTAGAATGCAAATAAATGTTTCGCGAGGTTCCAGACACGACCGTCCCGTCCCCACGAGTCTATCCATGGCTTTGGTTTGTCTTAATTTTACCTGTAAACGGAATCCCTAATTTGAGACCTAAAAACCTAACCATGGTGAAACGCTATATATGCATCGAAACTTGAATCAAACAAACCAGAAACCATCCAAACATCATTATAAACACAAATCAAATGGCAATTTACATTAACAATGCATGTATGTATGGAATCGAAGAGAGTTTCTTTTGATGCAAACCGTGAGTAATAGGGCTCGGTTCTTGACTTGTTGATCGAGTATGGCGAGTGGAATAGCTTCACTGATGTCCAGAGAAGGTGCATGAATGATCAGAATGCTTTAAATAGCCTTGCAACGCAAAATTGGAGTTTAGAATTTTTGCCAATTTTGAACTCGGACTAGGGCTCTTCAAGGCTGCAAAACGTGAACCCTATCAATTGGCTCTGTTCAGGTACTTATAGAGAAGGATTAGGGTTTAGCAAAACCAGAAATAATTTCTCTGAATCTTTAATTGGAGATTATGCAAATTTGATTGAAATTTGATTTCTATTCTTTCTAATTTTGGCCTTGAATGATTCAATCTCTTTCCAATTACCATGTGCACGAAAATTGATTGATTTTTGGAGTAAATGTAGATTGGATTTGATGCCAAACAAATTTTCTTATAAATCTTTTGATTTTCTTTAATTTTAATGAATTTTAAATGAATAAAAATTCTTATAAAATTAATAGAAATCACATAAATTCGTGGCAAATGGTTTATGGGCTCTTAATATCATAAGGAACAAGCTTGGATCTTAAAAATATAGGCCCATTAGCAAAAAAATCAAAACTCTTTCACATTTTTCCCTCCAAAATAGTCCATCTTTGACAAAGCGTATCTCTCTCAATCTTTGAGGTATGGAAGTGTTCTAAGACTTTTTAGAAACCTTAGAGAGTCCTCTAACTAATGCCTTTGGTCTCATATAAAAATCATTTTCCATGTTCCTTGTGTGTTCTTTTGAAAAAAATGCCTTTTGTTGACTTTTGAAAAATGACCTATAATGTTTTAATCCATATCTCTCAAATGAAGTATTTTTAGACTTGGCATGTGAGAGACAAAATTGTAGAGAATCAAATTTCCTTCAAAATGAGCTTTGGATGGAAAATTTCTGATGTTCCATGTGAGAGTCATGGCTGGTCAAAGTTCAGTTGACTTTTCCTGTACAAAACCCTAATTTAGAATCTTTTTGATTTGTTGATTTTTGTTCTTTCCTTGATGAACCATGATCAATTCTTGATCAAACTCCAATATGAGGATCTTGACAAAATAATCAGGAGTTTTGACTTTGTTTTGACCACAATCGACTTTTTAGGTTAACTAGTCGACTATTGATTTTTCTGAACAATTGAGTGTCCAATTCTTTGAGGTGACCTTTGATACTTGTCATAGAGATAGTGTGAAATGTATTGAGCCATATGATATGCTTTGGAGCCATTGATTCACTGATTTCCCTTTGAATAAGTCAAACCTTAGTTTCAGAGCCATGTGTAGGAGAATGTGTCTAGGAGCTTTGTGTATTGATTTGAATTTGTATTAGAGAAATAGAATGGGCAAATTTTGGGGTATGACAATGTGTCCGATATCAAAGAGGCTGTTTTTAACCATTTTAATGGCTTCTTTATGGAGCCTGAGCTAGATAGACCAGTTTGTGACTTCTCTAACTTGAAATCCTTATCTCTGTTTGATTCGTTGGAGATTGAATGTCCATTTTCTATGAAAGAATTGAAGGAGGATTTATAGGAGTGTGATGGAAACAAGAGTCCCGAACCGGATGGATTTTTGATTGAATTCTTCAAAAGCTTTTGGTTGCTCCTTAAGGATGATTTGTTTAGGTTCTGTACTGATTTTTTTCCAAAGGCAAGCTGGTTATGTCAGTTACTTCGGCATTTATAGCTTTGATTCCTAAAAATCTCAATCCCCAAGCTTTATCCGAGTTTAGGCCCATTTTCTTGGTTGGGTGCCTATACAAAATCCTTTCCAAAATGCTGGCAGCAAGGCTTAGAAAAGTGTTAGGGAGTCTTATTTCGTGTAACCAATCGACTTTTGTGCCCGGTAGGAATATGTTGGATGGAGTCTTGTTGGTCAATGAGGTTATCGATTGGGCTAAATGCAACAAGCTTAGTTGTCTCCTTCTTAAGGTTGACTTCGAGAAAGCTTACGACTCCTTATCGTGGAAGTTTCTTAGAGACATTTTGGTGAGGATGGGTTTTGGCAAGAAATGGATGATGTGGATGGATGCTTGCATTTTCTCCAGTCATCTGTCAGTGCTTGTAAATGGGAGTGCTACTTATGATTTTAAAGTTCATAGAGGGTTGCGTCAAGGAGACTCGTTGTCCCCGTTTCTCTTCGTGTTAGCTATGGAAGGTCTCACATCTCTGGTGAGAAAGTTAGTTGATTTGGGCGAGTTCAAACCGTTTAAATTTGGGATAGACGAGGGTGTGGATATTCTCCAGTTTGCAGACGATACCGTTATCTTCGGGGAAGCCTCAACCACCAACTTGTGGAATTTGAAAGTTATCTTGAGAGGATTTGAGTTAATTTCAGGTTTGAAAATAAATTTATCAAAAAGTAGTGTTATGGGTGTAAATGTGGGTAATTGGATTTTGGATGCGGCAACAAATTTTCTCGCTTGCAAGAGAGGTAATACTCCTTTTATCTTTCTTGGGATAATGGTGGGTGCTAGTCCTAGAAATAAGAAGGTGTGGACTAAAGTGCTAGATAACTTTAAGAAGAGGTTAGCTTCTTGGAAGGGGAGGCATATATCTATAGGTGGCCAGGTGACGTTAATCAATGCGGTGCTAAATGCTATTCCGTCCTTTACGTTCTCATTTTATAAAGCTCCTATTAAAGTCTTGAACGAAATTAAAGGAATTCAATGTAACTTTTTGTGGAGCGGGAATGCAAACAAAAGGAGCATTCATTGGGTGAAGTGGGATACAGTTTGTAAGTCGAAGGAAAAAGGGGGATTGGGAGTTAGAGATGTCGGAGAATTCAACAGGGCGCTTCTTTTAAAATTGAAATGGAGGTTTCTTAAGGAGGATTAGGCAGTGTGGAAGAGTTTTTTGCAATGGAGGTATAAGAATATTAGGCTTAAAGTTTTTCTTCCAGCATGGGAAGGGATTAATGCGAAAGATTCGAGGTGGTGGCGTGACGTTCTTTCCATTGATACTAATAGGGACGATTCTGATGAAGGGTTCAGCTCGTGTGTTTAGTGTATAGCTAACAATGGTTCTAGCATCTCGTTTTGGCATAGCATTTGGTTGGGAAATCAATTGCTCCGAACCTCTTTTCCGGATTTGTTTGATCTCTCAACCAATAAGTCTGCCACTGTTGGTGATATAGTCGAGTGGGACAACGACATTCAATGCTGGAAGCTGGACAATTTATTCGATTCTGTTTTTTATTTTCATGCCTTAATCTTAGGGGGAGGCGCTTTATCGACTAAGTGGCAGCAGCTGCTGTCCTTGGTTAACTCGCTTTCGTTGGATCCTTCTTCAGAGGACTCTTTTGCGTGGATTCTCAAGCAAGACGGCATTTTTACGGTGGCTAGTGTGGCTGCCTTGTTCGATGAGCAGAAGGTGACAACTTGGAGTCCTTACATTAATAGGAGACTGAGCATCATGTGGAAGATGACAATTGTAACACCCCATATTTTCTAATTTTAATTTAATCGGAAATTAAATTATTATTTAGAATTATTTGGTATTTTGTTGAATTATTGGAGAATTATGGATTAAGGGCCATTGGGCTGGATGGTGAGATTAGTAGTATGGGGGTGCTAAGTGAGTAAGCCCATTACTAACTATTTTATGTTTCATAAAATAAAGGAAATAAGGAAAAAAGAGTCAGAACGTGAAAAATGAGAAGTGGAAGAGAAGAGCTGAGGAATGTAAAGAGGAACCAAAGAGGAAGAGGACCAAGATCAAGAATTTGGCTAAGGTAAGCGGGGACTCTTCCAATTACCATCTCTTATCGTGTTATGAATGATAGGGCATGATTAGGGATATTGTTTGGGTCAATTTGATCATATGTCAGAGTTAGGTTTTGGAATAATTTAATAGAAGTTGAATAATTGATGAGTACCTCTGTGAATTCTATATAGAATTGTATGTTAATAGATGTTTGTGTTGTGGGTATTGTATCAATTGTTGTATTGTTGTGTTCTTCCATGAACACTGAATCTGAGTTATGGGTTTCCAATAAATGTATAGGAAGTTAGGTTTTAATGTGTAAAACTGACATAGGATAATAGATTGATGAAATTGGATGAATACCATATGTTAATGTGTGAAAAGATGGTGTTTTAGACTTTAAATCGTAGCCTGTTATGAGTAGAAACGAGTGGGATTTGGACTGTTACGAAATTGCAGATTCTAGACATTTTTTGGTGTTTCGTGTATGGAACAGTGTCATACGCATATAGGATGAAGTCATACGCGTATGAGGGACAGTTCCCAAGGGCTATACGCGTATGATACGCAGCTGCCCTGTCCCAAAGTACCTTGTGCTGGTGATTTGCGTATGAGAGCGTATGAGGATGCTCATACGCGTATGAAAATTTAAAGGAGGAAATTGATTCTGGTGATACGCGTATGGCAAGGTTGATACGCGTATGAGGTTGCTTTTAGGCAAACTCTGGTTCTGTTGAAATGCGTATGATACGCGTATGAGGCATGGTGATACGCGTATGGGTGTGTATGGGCTTGATGATACGCGTATGGCTTCTGTGTGTAAAAAATTCCGTTTTGTGATTTTCTTTGAAAGTTCAATGATGCGTAACTTTTGATCCGTAACTCTGTTTTTAGTGCCGTTTCGAGTATGGTGAACCTTATGAGATAACCTATGAGTTTAAATGATAAAATGAGGTGTAGCTTTCAATTAATTTTGAATTATGAATTTATTGCTTGATGAATGACGTATTGTACTTATATATGATGGGATATGACAATACATGCTATGTTTTAAACATGATTCGTATGATGAATTTAATAGATTGTGTAATGGAATTCATGAGATATTTCATGTGATGATATGAGTATGATGTGAATACTTTGTTCGTTTAATGGATGATATATTGTTGACATATGTGATGAGATGTGACAATATAAGACGTGTTTGAAAACATGATTATGTGATGATTGTTGAGAATTGTACAATGATGATTGGCTTGTTTTGGAAGATGTGAATACATGTATATTCTTACTTTTGATGATGATGATGATTAGTGTAATACATGTATGTTCTGTAATGATTGGTGATGATGATTGATTTGTGATGAATGATGCTGATACATATAAACATACTTAATAATGATGATGATGATGATGATGATGATGATGATGATGAAATGAGTATAGATGATGCTACTCATAGAATGGTGATAATGAAAGTATGTTATATATATGTTTGCATGCATTCATAAACATTGATGAGGGCTGAATCCTGGATGATGAGAGGATTCAGTGAAGGGCAGAATTCCCATTGTGTGGAATTTGTGCTGGCAGGGCCGTATCTGGATGATGATAGATCGGTCGGTGGATGATTTCCACTGGTGATGTTTGGTACCACATGCATAGAGTCAGTTGCATTCATATGCATGAATTTGATAACATGACTGAATGTATTTCGTTGTTATCATTGGTATTTGTGTGTTTTGTGTGATGATGGATTATCTGAATATAGATGGATTGGGTGAATAATATAACTATTGATGTGTTGTTATTTATAATGCAATAATATTTGTTAATTGCGAATGAGACTCACCCTTACACTATATTTTTCAGATTGAGGATAGTGGCTTCGACTCAGTGAGGATTAGCTCATGAGTCAATGTGTCGGTTAGCGTCGGGTCATGCTCTGATAGGTGTAACACTGGGGAACGCTGTTTTGAGTTTATGATGATACTCTATTTTGTTTAATTTATTTGAGGATTAATACATCGATGATGTGATGTAATTTAATGATGTTATTCCGCTGTGTCAACATGATATACTATGAATTATGAGTTATAATGAAATATTCCTTAGTGAATGCATGACATTGACAAGATGATAATTGATTTATTTTAATTGTGGCACCCTTGTTTGCATGTTACTCTGATTTAATTATTAATTCCGCGGGGGGTTTAGAAGGGTGTTACAATAGTGGTATCAGAGCAGATCGGTCTGTCCGGCCAATTGTCGAGTCAGTCGAGTTGCGCGACAGTTGTATACTGACGGCGTATTATTCCTTGGTACACGACATGTGAGTGAATCACTGTTGGTACTTATTTTTTTTGTTGCAGGTGTTGGATTGAAACAAGTGGGGGAGAAGCTTCACTTCTCGGTTATGTTTCAGTCGTAAGATGATTGGTCCAGTAGGCCGTTGTTGGCAACACCGCAAGTGTTGTTGGAGTTGGTTGTTTCCCGAATCGAAGGTGACTTGGAATTAAGACTTGATTGGTAATTAAGTTGGAGCATCTTGAAGGAGGATGATTAGATGTAATTGATGGTTAATTGTGGGAGAGGGAAATTAGAAAGTTGCAATATATCAGCTCCGCTGGTGGACTGCGAAGTTGTCAGTTGAGTAGCCTTGCGTCTCAGAAGAGGTTCAGTTACAAGTTTGCAAGGAGGATTGCTGCGATGATGTTTCAGAAATTGAACTTCGGTGACGGGATGTGTTGCTCAAGTTATAAGAATGTTTGGAAGCGAAGAGATATGATAAGGGTCTGTTTGGAATGTGATTGATTTGAAGAGGATGAGTTTTGGAGCGGAATTTCCGTAAGTAAAATGCAGGAAAGTTGTTGAATCGTTAAGAAACTTCTAAAATTCATAACTGGAGTTCTAGACATCCGATTCGAGTTCCGATGGATTTTAGCATGGAGTGAATTAGTGGTAAAGGTGGAATAAACTTTGGGAACAGTCGAAGTCGTATTTGTGGTGCCAAAGAAGAATTATAGAGGATTTCTGACACCTATTGATGTGAGGAAGACTTTGTTGAGATTCCGAGTGGAATGATATTTGGACGCGAAAGATGTCATGGGATTTAGAGTAAAACCACGAGTTATGAATGTTGTCGCAGTCTTTTGCTAAGATGACGATTTCGATTTGGAAAGAGATGGATAGTAATGTACGAGTGTATTAGTGATTATGAAGTTTGGAAGTACTTAACAAGTGTGTGATACTATGTGACTATGAAGCAGATTGTGTAAAATGTTTGGATGTTGGTGTCTCACCGACAAGATCCAATGAGAGGGAAGTGTGCGAGTAGTGAAGACTCAAAGTGAATTATTGGACTATGACGATGTTAATGAGTTTGAGTGCAAACTCGGAAGGGACGCTATTATGTAGTAACGACGGTTTATGCTTAAATATGGTTGTCGACTATCTATTGACAAATTTAGGACTTGATCACCCTAAATCTCTTGGTGGTAGTAGATGGAATCATATGAATGGGATGAACTTGTTTTGTTACCTTAATGGTATAAGATGTGATGAATACTAAGCAGTGAGAATAATCATTCACCATGTTGTGTGAACTTATGAAGAAGTGAATACGAAGGAGTGCAACATAATGGACAACGACTTAAGACAGGTAATCAGAATCGCGCAGCGAAAGTGTGATGTGGAGTAGTGTTATGAGTACTACTCGTGGGTAGTGAGGAATCAATATGTCGGAAGCCTATGTAGGAAATATGTATTGATCTATATGTTGGATTTAGAATCTAGTGGATGTGAGGATGTCGTGCCGGAGGATTAGAACTCCTTTGAATAATTCCGAGATGATGAGCATGTTATTGTGGTTGTGTGTGGTTGACGAGTATGCATTCGGTGAAGTTAAAACGATAAGTTGATAGTATATGATGCTATAATAATTTTGTGTTGTTGTAAGTTGTTATTGTAGATTCCAGATATAATGAGGAACTATACTCTAAGAAGGACGAAGTTGATTTAATTCTTAGAGAAGAGTGGAACTCAGTTTAAAGCTATTTTGTAAGAAATGGTATATCGAGGCTGATGAGTGTGATTATAATTACTTGTGTGTACTCGTTCTGATGGTTAAAATGTTTAAATAGAGGAAGTAAATCAGGACTTTGTTTTTGAGTGCGAGTAAGTATTGCTAAGTGGTAGATCAGTACCATGTATGATAAAGAAGGATTCTTGAACGAAGGGGTAAAGAGAGTCAGAATTGGGTAAGACTAAGAAATCTAATTGGTAATGATGGTTGTAATGAGTAATCGGAATTGTGCAGCAAAAAGCGGAACGTAACATGTTGGATAATTGCTGGTGTGACTTGAGAGGAATCAAATAGTTGAAATTCAATGGTATAGGAATGTTATTATCGAGTTTCTTAAAGGAAGCAGTTGGTGAAAAGTGTAAGTATTATTTCATCGCTCAGATGGAAAAGTGTGTCTAAGGTTGGTACGTTCGGTAGATGGAATGCTTTACTGCAGTGTTGATCGGGTGTGGTCATACCATGGTTTTGTAATTTTATTATTCATTTATTGGGCGTATTGTATGAGTCGTACCTCAATGCACTATTGTTGATAACCTTTTGAAGGCATAACGAGTAGTACACCTTTAGGTGGTCAAGTATGACGCAAGAGCCGAGAATTGAATGCGTGAGACATGTTTTCTGTTGGTAACATCAGATGGATTTTGATGATCAACTGGTGGGAATGTTACTTAGGAGCTAGGGAGATAGATGAAGGACTCCTATCTGGAACTTTTCACTAGAAGTATATTTTCGAGGACGAAAACTCTTTTAGTGGGGGAGAGTTGTAACACCCCATATTTTCTAATTTTAATTTAATCGGAAATTAAATTATTATTTAGAATTATTTGGTATTTTGTTGAATTATTGGAGAATTATGGATTAAGGGCCATTGGGCTGGATGGTTAGATTAGTAGTATGGGGGTGCTAAGTGAGTAAGCCCATTACTAACTATTTTATGTTTCATAAAATAAAGGAAATAAGGAAAAAAGAGTCAGAACGTGAAAAATGAGAAGTGGAAGAGAAGAGCTGAGGAACGTAAAGAGGAACCAAAGAGGAAGAGGACCAAGATCAAGAATTTGGCTAAGGTAAGGGGGGACTCTTCCAATTACCATCTCTTATCGTGTTATGAATGATAGGGCATGATTAGGGATATTGTTTGGGTCAATTTGATCATATGTCAGAGTTAGGTTTTGGAATAATTTAATAGAAGTTGAATAATTGATGAGTACCTCTGTGAATTCTATATAGAATTGTATGTTAATAGATGTTTGTGTTGTGGGTATTGTATCAATTGTTGTATTGTTGTGTTCTTCCATGAACACTGAATCTGAGTTATGGGTTTCCAATAAATGTATAGAAAGTTAGGTTTTAATGTGTAAAACTGACATAGGATAATAGATTGATGAAATTGGATGAATACCATATGTTAATGTGTGAAAAGATGGTGTTTTAGACTTAAAATCGTAGCCTGTTATGAGTAGAAACGAGTGGGATTTGGACTGTTACGAAATTGCAGATTCTGGACATTTTTTGGTGTTTCGCGCATGGAACAGTGTCATACGCGTATGGGATGAAGTCATACGCGTATGAGGGACAGTTCCCAAGGGCTATACGCGTATGATACGCAGCTTCCCTGTCCCAAAGTACCTTGTGCTGGTGATTTGCGTATGAGAGCGTATGAGGATGCTCATACGCGTATGAAAATTTAAAGGAGGAAATTGATTCTGGTGATACGCGTATGGCAAGGTTGATACGCGTATGATGTTGCTTTTAGGCAAACTCTGGTTCTGTTGAAATGCGTATGATACGCGTATGAGGCATGGTGATACGCGTATGGGTGCGTATGGGCTTGATGATACGCGTATGGCTTCTGTGTGTAAAAAATTTTGTTTTGTGATTTTCTTTGAAAGTTCAATGATGCGTAACTTTTGATCCGTAACTCTGCTTTTAGTGCCGTTTCGAGTATGGTGAACCTTATGAGATAACCTATGAGTTTAAATGATAAAATGAGGTGTAGCTTTCAATTAATTTTGAATTATTAATTTATTGCTTGATGAATGACGTATTGTACATATATATGATGGGATATGACAATACATGCTATGTTTTAAACATGATTCGTATGATGAATTTAATTGATTGTGTAATGGAATTCATGAGATATTTCATGTGATGATATGAGTATGATGTGAATACTTTGTTCGTTTAATGGATGATATATTGTTGACATATGTGATGAGATGTGACAATATAAGACGTGTTTGAAAACATGATTATGAGATGATTGTTGAGAATTGTACAATGATGATTGGCTTGTTTTGGAGGATGTGAATACATGTATATTCTTACTTTTGATGATGATGATTAGTGTAATACATGTATGTTCTGTAATGATTGGTGATGATGATTGATTTGTGATGAATGATGCTGATACATATAAACATACTTAATAATGATGATGATGATGATGATGATGATGATGATGAAATGAGTATAGATGATGCTACTCATAGAATGGTGAGGGCTGAATCCTAGATGATGAGAGGATTTAGTGAAGGGCAGAATTTCCATTGTGTGGAATTTGTGCTGGCATGGCCTTATCTGGATGATGATAGATCGGTCGGTGGATGATTTCCACTGGTGATGTTTGGTACCACATGCATAGAGTCAGTTGCATTCATATGCATGAATTTGATAACATGACTGAATGTATTTCATTGTTATGATTGGTATTTGTGTGTTTTGTGTGATGATGGATTATCTGAATATAGATGGATTGGGTGAATAATATAACTATTGATGTGTTGTTATTTATAATGCAATAATATTTGTTAATTGCGAATGAGACTCACCCTTACACTATATTTTTCAGATTGAGGATAGTGACTTCGACTCAGTGAGGATTAGCTCATGAGTCAATGTGTCGGTTAGCGTCGGGTCATGCTCTGATAGGTGTAACACTGGGGAACGCTGTTTTGAGTTTATGATGATACTCTATTTTGTTTAATTTATTTGAGGATTAATACATCGATGATGTGATGTAATTTAATGATGTTATTCCGCTGTGTCAACATGATATACTATGAGTTATGAGTTATAATGAAATATTCCTTAGTGAAAACATGACATTGACAGGATGATAATTGATTTATTTTAATTGTGGCACCCTTGTTTGCATGTTACTCTGATTTAATTATTAATTTCCGCGGGGGTTTAGAAGGGTGTTACCACAATACCATTAAAAACAAAAATCTTTTCTTGGAGGTTGTTTATTTCCAGATTGCCCTTGAAAGACATGCTGGTGCGTAGAGGATTGGATGCGAATATCATTGATATCAACTGCCCTTTTTGCGACAGCCAGGAGGAAACCTTGAACCACTTGTTCTTCTTGTGTCAAGCTTCTAAGAATGTTTGGGAAAAGGTTTTTTTGTGGATTGGGGTCAGTTCCGGTTTCTCTCTAGAGGAGTTCTTGGGTCTTGATGACATTCAAGTTAAGGTGAGGAATTCAGGTACCCGGAATAAAGTTAATATCATCTGGATGGCAACTATATGGAGCTTTTGGCTTATGAGGAATGACATTGTTTTTAATAGTGTTCCTTTTAGCTTCGAGTCGGTGTTTAACAGTGTTATGTTCCTGTCGTGGCGTTGGTCGGAGTGTAGTTTTTTGTTACCACGATCTAGTTTCTATGCTTGGTACAAGTTACCTATCTAGTGCTCTAGTTCTTTGTTTTTTTCTTTCTCGTTTGTAAGGGTTGCACCCCTAGTGCGATGTTTTTCCTTTCAATCAATTGCTTATTGAAAAAAAATGTGTTGTAACTGATTAACACGAAGATGTAGTCGGTTACATGTAGGTTAAAATCACTTCTGAACTGGAGAAAAAACATATTTTGAGTTGGCATAATTGGTTACACATTCACAGTACTCGGTTACACCTGATAGTATTTTTCTATTATTTGTCAATTGTAATCGGTTACAGGCTTATGTTAACCGATTACATGTTCAAAAATTTGTTTTTTTTTTCTTCTGATTTTTGACTTGAGGCTTTTGTATCTCAATTGATGTATAAATACCCTAAAGATATAGTTTTAATGCACCATTGACGAACGTTGACCAGACTGGTAGTTGATACATTCATATGCTTACTCGCCCATAACCGGTGGATCATCTTTTTGACGAGATTGTGGTGAATGCTTACTGAAATGCATGGAAGGTTCATTTACCACCTTAGCCTTGTGACCTTGAAAGTGCTGGAAATAAGTTGGCAATTTAGGGAATTTCTGGCGTCAATGATGGACATTTGGGTATTGATGGACAAGATACGCTCACTTGGGTTGCTCATTCGATCAAACTTCGTTAATGTTGGGGGCTTAAAGTTAACTGGCATGAGGATTCCCCAAATTTTGATAGAGAAAATATAGGGGTCGAGGATTTTAATTTCTTCAGTGGGGCCGACCTCCAGTTGTCATTTCTAAACGTTTATGAAATTTTTTTCCAATAGATAATTTTAATCGTGAATTTCTTCATGAAAACACATATTTCTACGATGGTTTGATTCTCCTCACCAGCATGACTTCTAGATTTTGTGATTTCTAGTCTTATCACCATGTAACAACTAATATAGAAGAAAAAGCAAAATGAAGAAAAGTATAACGTCGCATGATCTCATGTATGAGTTAGTTAGTTGATGTAACTAACTTGATAGGTAGTTAGAAGGTGTAACCAACTTTACTCCATATATAACTCTTCATGTAATTACTTTTCAAGCTAATGTAAGCCTAACTATCTTTTTCTATCTTCTCCATTCGTTTTGAGTTTCATCATCCTTCAATGGAGTTTTACACCTCTTTCATGAGGGTTTTCATTTCTTAGATGGAATTAGATCAGGTTCATCCTGCTCTATTTCCGTTGCGTATCTATTAACTAGTAATTTTGACAAGTAAAATGAGATAAAGATTATTGAAGAGAAAGTCATTTCGAAGAAATATGCATAATCTAGCTTATGAAGACTATTCAAAATATCAAATGGTAGAAGAGATTTTTATCTTGTCAAGTGTTATCAAGGGAAGTATCATCAAAGCGAAGATAAATACTTAACCTATTTTGGAGCTTTTGAGGAGAATAAGCTTACACGGTCATGTTAGTTGAGTTTGGCGCCGCGAAATGAAGAAGATTCAAATTCAAATTATAAGTTTTATCCCCAAAGGACGCGAGGAACCTTAGAGATCGAGGAGCATGCAAATGAAGAATGTGGCATTTTGATAGGAAAAGAACGTTGGGGTCGAATTAGTATAAATTAGAATCTTAACATTAGATTTTAGTATGTTCAAATCTGTACAAATACTTAATTATACCCAAAGTACCTACATACATCGAGAAACGAGTGCTGAGAAATGTACGTATGATTCACCGCCATTTGAATCTATAACTAATTTTTTACCAGTTTTATCTTTATTTCATCAAAGTATTTTAAATTACCTTTACCTTTCGAATTCGAAGCCTTTATGTTTTTGCATTCACTTAATCCTTTTAAAACACCATTTTTACTTTTAAATTAACTACAAACAATCATGGTAATTCTCTGATTGTATGGTTGACATTAATTTTAGTAAAACAAATTAGACAACAACATGTTAGATAGAATGTTTCAACTTGTAGAAAATATATGCTGAACAATATGTTGAACAAGATGTTCTATCGACTCCAGCTGGTATAACATGTCGAACAAGATGTACAATGCAGGATCATTCGACATCGTGACTGAATGTTAAGCGGGACTTTTGGAATCTATTTAAGTTGTTAGAGATGTAGAATATTTGGAGAATATTATGAAATCCAATATGGTGCTAATTTAAGGATAAAAGATTTTATCTTTTTAAAGATATATTCATGGTTTCTAAATACGGAGAATATTTAGGAAACTAATGATTGAAAACATATTTTTATGGAGAAGATGTTGCAGATTTTTAGCAGTCTCCTTGTTGCGCTTTGAAGCCCAAATCCAGTCTAGATGTATGCTTTAAATAGATCACTACAAACCTAATTGAAGAGCAGAACTTACGGGAATAGGTTAGGGTTTATGTGCTTATTGTGAGAATCTCTAATATCATCTTGAGAGAAGAGTAGGACTATTTTAATGGAGTTGTAAGTTTTGTCATGCATTCATAAGCTTTTAAGCATTAAATGTATGCATGTGACTTAGGTATCATTGATACATGAATCTAAGTGTGTGTTGCTTGTGTCTCAGACTATTGTTCTTGATCGAATATTTTAAGAAAGATCAAGTATTGTTTTAATTAAGAGGGTCTTAATCTTGTATCACTTGTAATTTGAAAATTGAGGTAAAGGACCGTCAATATTAGTAACTGGGATTGTTATTGTGAGATATCATTGCGGTGATTGAAAGTGAGGTGGGTTTCTCTCTAGGAAGTTCCTAAGTAGAAGTTGCACTGGATAGGAATGAAGTGAGAAGTTATAAATTAGAGGTTGTTTAGCTTCAGATTGATACTGCTAATAGTTGATTTCCTTCTTGGCTTGGTAGCCCCCAGAGTAGGTGTTGTTGTACACCAAATTAGGTTAACAATTATGTGTGTTCAATTACTTTCTACTCTTGTTTCTATATCATGTTTATCCTGCCATTATATGTTATTCAAAGATTAATGTCTCGACATCTCTTAGGATATCTGAGATCTGTATACCAAAATTTCAATTGGTATTAGAGTAGGCATCCTGTTCTGTAATTGGGTGAGACTCGGGGGAGATAAGTTCTGGTTTAATGGACATGGAAGAAGGACTTAATGATAAAATCCATGAAGATCAAGGAACATGTGATTGTGTATGATATAGGAAAGTGTGTGGAGTTCTATTGCGGCAAGGAAGAGAGAATCTTCGCTATGATGTAGTATAAAGTGTTTGCGGGGACATTTGACTAAGACAAGAGGTCTTGACATGTATGAGAAAAGTTAGGAGCGTGTATTTTTCTCTACAACATGCTTGCCGATTCCCGTGTGCAGCATATGTGTGAACCATTATGGTCTTTGCCCTGAACCGGAAGTGGTGTTATAAGTAATGGTATGAAGATGTCAGCTATGTTGTCTAGGTGATGTGATGTGTCTCTGTGGTGTGGTTGGTTGATCTAGTTCCAAACCTTCGTTTAATTTTATTCCTCTTGACTTTTGCTATTTTGCAAGGTGAAGTTGGCTAAACAAATTGAACTCAGATAGTTCAGAAATTCTAAATCTTCACTTTTCAATTTTTTTAGCCAATTAAGGATTTTTAATATTGCATTTTATGTATATTTGTGTCTTTTTACACATACGTTTATATACTTTTTCTTTTGATTTGTTTGTTAAGTGTTTGGTTAGGTTGCCTTCTTTAGGATAAATCGAGGCGAAAACAGTGACGTGTCGCGAGGAAGTCACTTGCCATTCGCTAGATAATAAAGGCGTCGAGCTAACGACGTAAAACAAGTGCTTGTTGGGAGGCACCCCAACTGTTATAAATTCTATTTAATTTTTCTTTAAATGAGTTGTGTAGGTGAGGAGTGGGGAGTGGATGAGACTGCATTGTTGAACTAGTTTTTACCCAACTGGTATAGCACGCTCACCGCGCGTAGCGCGATCTTCTATTTTTGGTCAGTGAACTCTTTTTAATTGTTCGATTGGTTCTCTTTTTTTCCCACTTCCACCAAGGCCTTATAGTGTAGTAATTATTAGTAATATGTGTTAATTCTTTTGTTGTTGTTTAGACTCAAATTTTGGCCCAATTACTTGAAGTCGCATTTGGTAATTCTTCAATTTTGATTGATTTAACATGTCGGTTGTGTGGTAATGTTTGTTCGAATTTGTACATAGGAAGGTACTCTATTATCGCTTTATATAGCATAGCATGTTTTGGAGACTTATCATTTGTACAAGTTTCATGTTATTCATTCTTTTGCATAACTTGCTCGTGACTTGAATCACATTAGTTTCCCCTTTTTACCATAAATGTAAGGTGACTTTTCATTGTGTACATATGTGAGTGACCTACATTTCTTATTTTAATTGGATTTTATTATGTTTAATGCTTGTCTATGAGCGTTTAGTTTTCAATTGTGTATGGATGTTGGTTCTTTGTTTTCTTGAACCCTCAACTATGATTTATAGTTTGAATTTTTACCTTGCCTTAGAAAGTAGGGAGTATTCTTATTATGATGATAGTTGTATTCAATTTGAGGATAGGATGTTAGCTTACTTATATTGTGGTTGGTATAAGGTTGTGAAAAGAAAAAGAAAATAAAAAGAAAAAAATGTGAAAAAGAAAGAAAAAAGAGAAAAAGTTTGAAAAAGAAAATAACAAAAAGAGTAGTGAAATAAAATTGTGCTAATAAGTTTTGTGTTTGATTTAACAACCTGGGATGAAGAAGAAAGTTGGATTTGAATTGAATTGTTTGAAACTTTGTGGAAGTAATTACTCCTTTAGGTTTAGGAAATTTTTTGTTAACCGAACCGCATTACAACCTTTAAATCCCTTGTGATTTGTGTCGTTGCATTTTCAATACTATTTTTGGATGAGTGCATAATTTTGTCTATCATTTGCAAGATTGTCTGTGTGTCAAAGTCCTAACCTTTCGGTGTTTTTCATCTATCGATGAATTTTTGCTAGGCGTGATTCGCGATTGAACTGGTTTTGTTTTAGAATGTTTTGTATGATTTTTGTACTTAGGATTCATTTCATTTTCATGTTGTTGTTGTAGGATTGTGGTAAGTATTTACTTTGTTCGTGCGTTTTTGTTTGAACCGTACAATTGTTTCGTTTTTCCAAATCTTCTTGATTCTTAGGATTTTTACTTTTGCGATTTGAGTGTTTGACCTTGTTTGAGGACAAACAAATTCAATTTGGGGAGAGTTTGATAAGTGCCAAAATGTAGTTAATTTGGGTATGTAAACAGTGACACTTATCGATACTTTTTGTTAATATCGTTTGAATAATTCCTCGTTTTATGTAATTTTGTGTACTTTGAGTTTTGTTACGTTTTCGTGTAAATATGTACTGTTTGATAGTTTTGTTGTATTTTTGTAGTTTTATTGCATTTTTGGATCTTCGAGGAATAAAGTTTCGAGGACACGACTGCGAACACGTTTTGGAAATAATAGTTGCTATTCTGTTGAGCCCGTTAAGCGTGTTACCTCGCACTTAGCGCGGTCTGGGAGCTGAAGAGCTTGGTCTGGAAGAAAGTTGCTCACTTAACGCAGGTTTTAGGGCACTTAGCGCACTATAGCGGTTGAAGAAAAATAAAGGACACCGTGCTAAGCGCGGTGTTCCGTGCTCAGCGCAATCTGCTGTCATACCCTAATTTTTGACCCCCCTGAGATGACATATCTTCAGGATTTTCATCAGGGCAAGACAAGTACCCAGAGCAGTCATTTCTCCATCTGGTACCTAATCGAGGATGCTCAAAGACAAGAAAGCTCAGGCAAAGGATCAATCAATACAAAGATTAGTCTCTAATACAATCATAGGGCCCAAGAACTTCATTTTTTCTCATCTATGATTGATTAGACATCCAGTCATCTGAGTACAGGTTTACTCAGGTCACCAGACTAGGGTTTTGAGCCTATCAAGGACTGAAATCAGGGATCACATTTGGGAAACCCTAAAAAACCTCAGAGGGTCATTCAAAGACATCAATCATATTCAAATAACTCATATGACAAGATCTACTAGACATCACACTTCAATTCAAAGTCTACAGTCATTATTTTCACATGGTCGACAAATTAGGGTTTTGACCTAATTCACCAAGATAGTTGACTTTTAATCAGGGCATGAATCCAAAACTCAAGACATGATTCAAGGATCTCTACTACCTCCATATAATCCATTTATATCATCCATTTGGGGAGAAGATCTTATTTCTACACAAAAGCCCAAAAATTCACTTTGTCAGGAAAAAGTCAACTGTGAAGGATCATCATTGACTTTTAAGGTTTTTGGTCAAAAAGTGACTTTCAAAGATCAATATCATCAATATATGGATGTCAAAGTCATTTGGCCAAAGAAATTCAAAGAAATTCATCAAGGAGCGAAAAGTCGGGAATTAGGGTTTTTGAAGGCATGGTGAGATCTCAAAATTTCACCTACACAACTCAAAAAACTTCCAACATGAAAGTTGTAGATCTTTCCAAATAAAACAACATCTTACAAGGGAACTTTTTTCAAAAGATCAACCATTTATGAAGTTTTGGAAATTTTGAAGTTTAGGTCATAAACACTTAGAAATTTTTCTAAGTGTTTTAACCTAGTTTTCTTCCAACTTTGGCCTCATTTTTCACAAATTTCCCAAAGGATTCTGAAGAAGACATAAACTAATGATTTAAAGTAGATGTTTAGGGCTTTCCAAATTGTGTTCAACCTTCTCAAAATTCAATTTGAGCTAAGAGTTATGCTTGTTCAAAGTTGGCCTCATGAAGTGAAATTATAGGTCATGCATCATTTTGGAACTTTGAAGTTTTGTGCACATGACCTCAAATACAGATGCTACATGACCCATAATACATCTGCAAACATGCCATGCATTCATTTTCACCATGCCATGATAATTGAAGAAGATTCCTAAAACAAGAACATGTGATTATGTAATGATTACATTTGAGAATTTATGGCAAATTGATGAATCACCCAAGGAATCTTCTCACCAACCAATTAGAGCTCACTTTGCATCTGAATTGTCCCCTAAGATCCGATAGAATCAATGGATAGGGGAGGTGGCTCGAAAATGCAATGATCACATTTGGATATTCTTTGAAATTTCTTCATGGCTAAGAAACCAAACTTACTTCACTAAGCAAGCTCACTCTCCCAATCAGTACTGAGACATTTGCCTATAAATAGAGGCCTCATTCTCATTCAAAAAACACACCAAAGCAACCATATTACTTGCTTTCTCTTTCTCTTCTCTTGTTCATTGTTTTTCAAAGTTCTTTGGCAAGAAGAATCGATTTCTTCAAACCAGAGCTTATCTTTGGGAAGTGAGCATTCTAACATCTCAAGGGAGGTCATTTGAGGTGATCCAAGCACCTGGATCACTTCTGTAGGTGGAGGAACACCATTGTTGCTCTCACTTTGAAGCATCTGCAGTTGGAGGTCCATGGAGTGATTCAGAAGGTTTCAAGGCAAGCCAATCATCCAGACACACTCCTCAGGTCATAGTGAAGCTAACCAGATGGCTGCAGCTCATCTGTAACTCGAGAATCAACACCCTCCATGTTCACTTGAAGCTGAAATCGAGGGAGGTCCATAGAACAAATCAGGAGGTTTGAGGTCATTACAAGCATTCAGTTAGCATCACTGAGCCACAAGGAAGCTTTTGGGATCATTCATACAAGCCCAGTTGCTCTCTATCATCCTCACGATCTCCATTTTCAGAGGTAAGTTTCTGAACTCCCTCTCTTTAATTTAAGTACTCTTTGTGAAATAGCTCGATTCTATCTTGTTCAGCATCATCAGAGGATTGAAAACCCTCTATCATCATCCATTTATCTTCCAGTATAGTCATTTAATTTAATTTTGAAATTTTAGGGTTCTTCACGATTTCTGGTAAATTAGTTAGATGTAGTTAATGATAGTTCATGTTAGTTACATATTTAGAATCGTGAGTGAATTTAGAGCAAGTTTCATGTTTACATCGTTGCAAATGGTTGAGAAACGAGTAAGTTCAGAAATTCAAAAATGGAGAGCTTGAGGTTGAAGACGAAGATGGTGGTGGCGCGCAAATTTGAATTCTCAGGGGAGAGTTTATTTTATTTTGAATGGTGTGCGTTTTATTAACGACTGAACAACTTGCCCCAGTGGCCACCTATACGCCCTTAGTCTCATCATGCCACAAGTCTGGGGTTCGAATCCCCCTCGCCCCAGACTTTTTGCTTCATTTATTTTTCAATGTTTTGCCACTTGTTTGAAAATATAATAAGTTGGAAGTGCATCTTAAACAAACTGCGCGCGTAGCCCAGATGGTGGGTGTTTTGGCCAATGACTTGGAGGGCGTGAGTTCAACCCCTCTAGGTGACAAAACCATTTTTTTTATCACTTTTCACACTAAATTTCTTCACAACTTCACATAATTATTTAACTCATCAAATTAAATCATTTTCACTTCATTTTTCACACACTCTTCATTTAACATATCTATTTTATGAATAATCAAAAAAATCATAAAAATGTCATTTATTTTATATATTTTTATTAGGTTTAAAATAGTATGTTTTAAGTGTTTTCTTAAATACTTTAAATATATATATTCACTTTGTTTTAACCTAATCATTTTGTAAATAAATTTTATGATAAAACCCTAATTGTTTAGGTCTTAATTAAGTAAAAATCTTTGTTTTTACCTTAGTTAAGTTGACTTTTGTCAATTCTCAAAACTGTTTTCAATCTCTGATTAAATCAAATGATTAAGGTTTTCAAACAACAAAACCTTATATCATTTCAAATCATTTCCAACTGTTTTTATAACCAGTACTGTAAAGTACTGGGCCTCTAATAGAGTGTAAGTCCCAAAAACCTTCTCTTCTTAGCTTGTTTTCAAAACTGTATTTTCAAAATCTTCTTTCTGTTTTCAAAACATTCTTCTGGTATTTGAAGGGCATTATTCCCGGTGAAACTCTTCAGATACCTATGTGACCTTTGTCCATCTTCACTTCTTCTGTTTTCAAAAACCATTAACTGTTTATCATATATATTCAACTGTTATCAACAAAACAACAAAAATACTGTTGAGGCTCTGTACATACTTCTTCAAAGGCCTCCACTCCATCCAGGTTAGGCTTTACAAGCTTTCAATTTACAGTCTTTGTTTAAATTACTGTCAAATATAAACTGTACATATATTTGTTTAGAACTACGTTTGAGTGTAAACCCTAGGACAGTTAAACTATATATATATTATAGGAATATGACCTAGGATTGAGAATGTCTTCCCGGTGAAGGCTCTTTCCTAATTAGAGATCTGTAGTTCAAACCCCCAAGATGAATTATTCCCGGTGAAACATCTTGGCAAAAACCTTAGAATCCAAATAATAGGACACATCCACCCAAAGAGGAATTATTCCCGGTGAAACCTCTTACCCATTTGCTTAGAGCCAAAATAAGTTCAAAACTACATAGCTTTCTCTTGTGCTATAACAAGGACCCTCGATTAGCCTCCTCTTGGGCTTTGTACAAGGACCCACAGGCTTCTTAAAAGCATTTCCAGCTTCCTCTTGAGCTTGTATACAAGGACCCATCAGGTTTCTTATAAACATAGGAACAGGTCTTTAGTCACCTTTTAGCCTACCCTGGTGAGTTTCTTCCAATTTAAACCAGACTTTAAACAAGCCAAGTTTGTCTCAATTTTACATTGAGTACACCTTTTGGAATGAGAGACATGGACAGTCTCTGTCACCCTTATTTTCATCAATCCTCCTTAGTAGAGTCTAGGATCCATGTTTTGGTCATCCTCAGCATTGAGTCAGCCTTCATCTTGGGCTTTAAACAAGAAGTCTCCACTAGATAATCTTTCTGCCAATCCTTTCATCCTTTAATAATTAATGGAGTGCTACCCAAATTAATCATTTCAATAAAATCCCTGGAAAGGGTTAGCCTCCAACACATTCTTTTATTCTTTCAAAACCCCTGGAAAGGGTTAGCCTCCAAAAATCAGTTAATAAATAAAATAAAGATTCATTTCTCTTAGGAGATAATTTCCCCAAAAGAGTCAAAACCCCTGGAAAGGGTCAGCCTCCAAAACAACAAAAAAAAACATGATAAAGTCAATCTCTCACAAACAATTCACCAGCTGAGTCAAAATCCCTGGAAAGGGTTAGCTTCCAAAGAAAAACAGTCTTTCAATAAATAAAATCTCCCCAGTAGAGTCAAAACCAACAAAAACAGTTAGCCTCAACCTTGGGCTTCATACAAGGCACCCAAACAATAAAACTCCCCCTGTCAAGAGTCTGCCTCAACCTTGGGCATTGTACAAGGCAGATAATAGAGTCTCCCCAGTGAGTTCTTCATCACTCAGTAGCCACAACCTTGGGCTTTGTACAAGGCAGATAGACCATATTTTCATGTGTCAAAGATTCCTAACACTTAGGATCTTTCCCCATAGAGTCATCCATACTTAGTTCATTTAAGAGTCTGCCTCAACCTTGGGCTTTGTACAAGGCAGAAAATAATGTTTTCCCTAGCTAGAGTCAGCCACAACCTTGGGCTTTGTACAAGGCACACAAAAAATAGAGTCATAGTCTAAAAAACCTTATTTCCTCAATAGTCAGCCACAACCTTGGGCTTTGTACAAGGCACACAAATAAAGTCTCCCTAAGTAGAGTCAGCCTCAATTCTTGGCTTTGTACAGAACACAAAAATACCCTGTAATTAACCCCCAGTGGAGCCATCTCCCAGAGTCAAATAATCATTAATAAATCAATCAAAAAGCCTCAAGCTTGGGCCTCATACAAGCCAGCTAAAGTCAAATCTTTTATACAGTAGATAGACATAGCTTATCTCTATAGAGAGATATTTTTACTACTCTACCACATTCAAACAAACATTACATTTCAATTTCAATTTCAAACAAGTCTCCCACTTAGGATTTTGAAAGGCATGAGCTGGCAGTAAAACCCAGACATGTGCTAACTTTCCCTAATTTGGACGAGCATCTTTCTTTCATTTAAGAGGCATCTGACTGGCATACTTGTACACACAAGTAAGGTCCCCCCTCTTGAATGAAATGAATTCAGTTATTCTGTCACTCCTTTACAATGTTTGTGGTAGAATAGTACAAATACCTCTCTGTAAAGATGATTTCATGTCTCTTTACTGTAAACAGAGATTTAATTTAAGCTTCACCCTTGAGCTTCAAGCAAGGCACCAAAATAATTAATTTCCCTAGTTAGTTCCCCGAACTACATTAAGCTCTGACTTCCACTAGGGATATGTAGGCATGAGGTTCACAAGGAATCTCAGCGAGCTAATAAAATACCAAAAATAGTCAGTTTGTCTATCTGTCTGTCTTTTCAAATCAATTCAATTCCTTCTCCTAACACAAAGGAGAAACTTTCCCAATCATTAGCAATAAACACAAACACAAATGACACAGAGAAGGTTCCTGTAGAGTACTACAGATATGTAGGGTGTTTAAACACTTCCCTATGTATAACCGACCTCCCGGACTCCAGAATTTCTAGTCTAGGTGAAATCCCCACACTTAGCAAACTCCTAGGGTTTAGTTGAGATCTTTTTTCCCCTTTCCTACTCGTAGGACAAATAAGAAAGTTCGTGTGATATCGTAGGAAGAACTGAAATAAAATTCATCCCACCACGGGCGCATTCTCCTTCCAAATTTCGCGTGAAGGGTCTAGCGTGCCGTCCTATACCCGGATTTGAGTGCAACATAAGATAGGATGGAGGATGTCTTCCCGGTGAAGGCCCTCTAATCTTGGTTCACAAGTCTACTCTTGGGATTTGCCTGGCTGGTTGTGATTAACTGCGCCACTGCATTCCGAGACTGATTTGTACCAGGAGGACCTAGAAACACATTAACCCCACTTAAAGCCTTTTTTAGGACGTAGAGCGGTGATTACGGAAGTAATTGTCACGCAGATACTACACTCAGAGGAAACTCTCTTATAGATACCAATCAACGTATCTTTAAGGTTGAGCAAAAACTCTGAGACCCCTAGAACCCGTTCTACAGGTACAAAAATCCTTAACCTTAGTTTACCATTGGGGCGGGATTCGCGTTTTGACTTCATGACCACTGTACCCTTCAACGCCATGTTTGTTTAAAACTCTTGTGTGTGCATTCATGCATTCATGCATCATTCATTAATAAAACAACTAAAAACAAAAAGAGTCTTTTTCGAGTCGTTTTTCAAGGAAACTAAATAACGAACGTTTCGAACTTCATAGAAAGAGAGAAACGGAGAAAGGACTTAAGGATCTATACCATGGATTATGGAAGAAAGAGAGCTAGGAAATATACCTTCAAGATTCCCCAGGTCGAGGAACTGGGAAAGCTCGGACAACTGGTGGTCAACCCCCAGGCTTTCAAGGAGAAGTATGGAAAACTTCTGCCTTTGCTCAATACCAACATGGTGGATGGGATCCTTCCCACCTTGGTACAGTTTTACGATCCAACGTATCACTGCTTCACCTTTCCAGATTATCAGCTCATGCCTACGTTGGAAGAGTACTCTCGTCTGATTGAGATACCCGTGTACGCGCAAGATCCGTACTCCGGTTTGGAAAAGAATCCTGACGACATTATCATTGCTGCAACTACTCCTTTGAACGTAGTCGACATCATAACTCATATGGTGAGTAGAGGAGGAATTCAAGGATTGCCCTCCAAATTCCTGTTTGACCAAGCTCGGTACTTCGTCAGCATCCAAGATATGAGCGCTTTTGAGGAAGTCTTGGCTTTGCTTATCTACGGATTGTTTTTGTTTCCTAACATTAACGATTTTGTCGACATCAACGCAATTAAGATCTTCTTGATTGGAAATCCAGTTCCAACCTTGCTTGCGGATGCTTATCACTCTGTGCATTCAAGAAACCAGCAGCGAGGAGGATTAATCACATGCTGCGTACCGTTGTTATACGAATGGTTCGTTTCGCACCTACCAAAGTCTAGCACTTTCTGGAATATGAGGGATGGCCTTTACTGGTCACAGAAAATCATGTCTCTCACTCATACAGACATTGATTGGTGTAGTCCTGACAACGACGAAACCAAGATCATTTTCAGTTGCGGAAGTTTTCCCAACATACCCCTTATTGGAACTAAGGGAGGAATCAGTTACAATCCAGCTTTAGCCCGTCGTCAATACGGCTATCCCATGAAAAACATTCCAAGTAACATCCAATTGGAGGGTCTGTTCTTCAAGAACATCGACGATCATGGCAACATGCTGAAGAAGGAAATTGTCCAAGCTTGGCGTCTTGTACACAGCAAAGGGAGAAGATTGTTAGGAAAACATCTTTGCATCTCCCTGGATCCTTACCTTCAATGGGTACGCGTCAGAGCATTCAAGCTCAGGATGCCATATCAACATCAAGAACCTATTCCCCTAAGGGAACCAATTTACCTTTTCTCCACCGATGTTGAAAAACTGCAAGCGGCATTAAACAAGGTACGCCAAGAAAGGAATGCTTGGAGGAACAAGTATCGAATTATCAACATGGAAAATGTTGAGATTCAAAACATCCTAAGAAGGAAGGATGAGTTACTTGAAGTACTCGATCGACAAGTGTCACAATCGTCACTTTCTCATCATATCCCTCCTGCTTCCTGGATCATCGATCAGCTCACGTCAGAGAACGCTCAGCTCAAGAAACAGAAGAAGATGTTAGAACGTGAAGTCAGCTCGTCATCAAAGTTTTAGAGTCCTTTCTCTCAGTTTCTCTGTATTTCCATTTTTCAAAGTGTGTAAAAAACGGCGTTTTCGCTTAATTAATAAAAGTTTGATGTTTTATAACGTAATTATGGTGTTTCCTTGAAAAATAATAACTTAATTGCATATCATACATCGCTTTAGTCGTACGCACTGACACGAGAATTGTCGCGGATCTAATAGTCACTTTCCTTTCTCCAGAAAGAGAGGAGGAGAAGGAGGTGAACCAAGACTTTCAAGCTGTCTCATTCATACAACACTCGTTCAAGTCGCAAGAAAAGAATGGAAGACTTTGAGCAAGAGAATGAAGAACTCAGAGAAGAGATTAATACTCTCAAAGGTACTGTTGAAAGACTCAATAGTATGGTAGAAGCCCTGGTGGTTGCACAGAATCGACCAACGCCAGAAGAACCACAAAGGACTGTGGTTTCCGAGATTGTTTCTACTCCTATTCCTCAGTATACCATGCCGCCTGATCGACCTTGGGGCATGCCGTATAACTTTACTCCAGAAGGGTACATACCTCCAGCTTCTGAAGCTCCAAAAGTCACCATGGATATGCGTCCACCGGAGGGTTACAAACCTCTGGAAATTGAAGTTCCAAGAGCAACGGCAATGGGTTTCGCACAACAGAACGCTGAGATACCAAGATCTGCTGTCATGGCTTCTCCACGACCGATTATGCATACTTTTCCCCCGCAGGGCGGACAAGTATATCATCACGCTCCAAGTGAGGATGCTGGCGTGTATGAAAGATTGGACGAGTTCCAGGAACAGTTTCTGCAAATGCAGAAGGAACTCAAGACTCTCCGAGGACAAGATCTATTTGGAAAGAATGCTGCAGACCTCTGTCTGGTTCCAAATGTTAAGATTCCTCACAAATTCAAAGTACCAGATTTCGAGAAGTACAAAGGGAATTCATGCCCACAAAGTCATCTTGTAATGTACGCTCGAAGAATGTCAACTCAGACTGATAATCAACAATTGCTCATTCATTATTTTCAAGACAGCCTGACTGGTGCTGCACTCAAGTGGTACATGAACTTGGACAGTTCAGAGATTCGTACTTTTCGAGACCTCGGAGAGGCCTTCGTCAAACAGTATAAGTACAATCTGGATATGGCTCCCGACAGAGATCAACTCCGGGCCATGACTCAAAAGGATAGAGAAAGCTTCAAGGAATACGCTCAGAGATGGCGTGAAGTTGCTGCTCAAATTTGTCCACCACTTGAAGAGAAAGAAATGACAAAAATCTATCTCAAAACTTTGAGTCCATTTTACTACGGACGAATGGTTGCAAGTGCACCAAGTGACTTTACTGAGATGGTAAACATGGGTGTACGTTTAGAAGAAGCAGTTCGAGAAGGTCGCTTGAACAAAGAACCAGAATCTTCTATTGGTCCAAGGAAGTATGGAAGTTCTTTCCAGAAGAAAAAGGATCAAGATGTCAGCAATGTCTTGCACAAAATCAAGAAGAAATTCCAACCTCAAGTTGCAACAATAACTCCGGTTGTTAACTCAGCGCCAGTTTATCAACCTCAGGTTTCGCAACAACAAATTCAACAAAGGTCGCAGCAACCTCAGCAGCAGGTTCGACCTCCAAATTACAACAATCGGGCTCCAAGGTATCCTGCCTTTGACCCCATACCAATGCCGTATGCAGATTTGTTTCCAACATTACTGGCAAAAGGACTCATTCAGACGAGAAGTCCTCCAAATCCTACAAACAGTTCCTCACCATGGTATAAGGCTGACCAATCTTGTCCCTATCATCAAGGGGCACCAGGTCACAATATTGAGAACTGTTTCTCTTTCAAGATGGACGTCCAACGA
The DNA here is from genome assembly GCF_029867415.1 of Vicia villosa. Taxonomy (NCBI): domain Eukaryota; kingdom Viridiplantae; phylum Streptophyta; class Magnoliopsida; order Fabales; family Fabaceae; genus Vicia; species Vicia villosa. The sequence goes on along the minus strand of NC_081184.1, from coordinate 97,834,827 downwards.
TTAGTAAAAAGCGGAATGCTATCCTTCAAAGATACTAATCCAAATGTCCAAGCAAATCCTTTGCCGCAGCATAAAGAAGCTTCAGTAAATCTGATAGACCAACACCCCAACGTCATTCAAATCTACGACATTCGTCAGATAGGGGAAAATCTTGTCAAGATGCACGCTAAACAAGCTGGGTACGGTCATGTACCACCTCACAACTACTTCACATGTGAAATTTGTCCAAAGAATAATCAAGGATGTGCCGTAGTTCAAGCTGCATTACAAGAACAAATGGACTCGGGATGGATTCAACATATCCGAGTTAGAACTGGACATGACATCAACATGGTTCAAGGATGTCCAGGAGAATACAAAATCTACAAAGTTGAAGACCTTGAAGGATCGGTAGTCAGGTTCCACAAAACTTTAAATGGACTTGCCTACTTTGGAACTGATTTCCACGCTTACAGTAGATGCGGGATCTGTAGAAGAAATTCACGAGGATGTTTGCGTGTTCGCAACGACATTCAAAAGCTGATGGATGACAATACCATTACTGTTCTGGCCAACAGAGAAGATGATGAAGTCTTTACCGTATCTCCTCAAATTAATCAAGTTGAACCTATGCAAGTCAAGTATGATAGCAGGAAGACAGCAATTGCTCCGTTAGTCATCTACTTACCAGGTCCTGTACCGTATGAGTCCAGCAAGGCTATACCATACAAGTACAACGCTACATTCATTGAAAATGGTAAGGAAATACCATTACCGTCTGTTGTCAACATTGCTGATGTTAGTCGAGTCACCAGAAGTGGACGAGTCTTCAACAGAACAACAGAAAATGTGGAGAAACCTTCGGAGGAAGTACCACATAGGCAAGATAATCATCCGACCAATGCTGTTCAAGCGAAAGAAAATGATGAGATCTTGAAGTTAATCCAGAGGAGTGAATACAACATTGTAGATCAATTACTACATACTCCATCTAGGATTTCTGTTCTTTCCCTGCTATTGAGTTCTGAAGCTCATAGGGAAGCTCTACAGAAAGTTTTGGAACAAGCTTTCGTAGAACCAAGTGTTACTATAAGCCAATTCAACAACATCGTTGCCAACATCTCCGCTGGAACTAACCTAAGTTTCTGTGACGAAGATCTTCCTGAAGAAGGAGTGGACCACAATCTTCCACTTCACATCTCAGTTGGCTGCATGGGTGATACACTCACAGGAGTCCTAATAGACAATGGATCCTCTCTCAACGTCATGCCTAAATCAACATTGTCAAGATTATCTTTTGAAGATTACCCTCTAAGAAAAAGTCATGTCATCGTCAAAGCATTTGATGGATCAAGAAAGTCAGTTTTCGGAGAAGTAGATCTTCCCATAACTATTGGACCTCAGACGTTCAAAATCACTTTCCAAGTTATGGACATTCCAGCACAATACAGTTGTTTGCTAGGTCGCCCATGGATTCATGAGGCTGGGGCAATTACTTCAACACTTCATCAGAAACTGAAGTTCATAAGAAATGACAAATTGGTAACCGTATGTGGAGAACGAGCTCTGATCGTCAGCAACCTGTCATCATTCTCCGACATAGAACCAAAAGAAGTTGTTGGAACTAAATTCCAAGCACTTTCCTTAGACAAAGGAAAGGAGAAAGCAGCGCCTATCTCTTCATACAAAGATGCAATCCAAGTTGTGAAGGATGGCACTACCAGTGGTTGGGGGCACATTAATATTCCTACCAACAACAAGAACAGAACAGGAATTGGATTCTTTCCGACATCATCAAAAGCTATTCCAGGGATTGAGGTAGTTCTCCCAATTCAAGAAACTTTCTGCAGTGGAGGTTTTCTTCAACCTGTTCAACAAACAGTCAATATCATCGATACGGAAAGCACCGATGAAGAGGAATGGTTATCCTATCTTAACAAAGCAGGATATATCTCCCTATCAGAATCTGAACCACTTTGCTGTTATCCAAATGAAGGATCTGAAAGTAAGACTCAACCAAGCAGTGATGAAGTTACTGACAGCTTCACCACCAGAAGTCATGGTTCATCAGAAGAAGTTCCTCCTATCCCCGAAGAGACTTGGGATACATTAGGAGAACCCAGCGGAAAATTCGACTACATGGTAAAATACTCCGCTCCTGAAAGTTCAAGAATATCTCTTGAAGATATTGTTCCAACTGGATGGAACAGTGATTTTGAGTACCTCTCTCAGCCAAAAGAGATGTATAACCCTTGCTATTCATCAACATCCGGTGAAGTCATCATTGAGGATTATATCCCCAAGTCACCTTCCGAGGCTACGGATCTAGAGTTCACATATCTAGTCAATGCCATCTTGGGAGAAGAGCAAGACCAAAATACAGAAGAGGATGATCTCGAAAGTGTCTCCGACAACGAGTCTCTCCATTCAGAAGATTGGAAGTTTCCTCAAAAGAAAGTCCGACATACTCCACTTGGAAATGGGTATGCTCACACCGCTCAGTCTGCTGAAGTAGAAGAAGATCGTCTGAGTGTTGCAAAGACAGTGGTTGGTAAATCAAGACCTACCACAGGCCAGCTTAAGCCTAAGGTTCCAGATTACTTAGTGCACAATGGGGTTCGCCACTACTGGACAGCTGTTGAAGTTTCAACTGTTGTTCGCACTCCTAAGTAGGAACTTTCACCGTTATTTTGTCCTCTCACCATAGCCCAGGGTGAAGAGATGTTTCATAGGGCTTTGCATTTTACTATTTCTTAGGAAAATGTCCCTCTTTGCTTCGCCCAAAGCAATAGAGTTTTGTTTTATAGGGTCTTTGTTTCAAGAAATGACTGTCCATAAATAAAAATGTCATTCTGTTCCTTCGTTTAGTTTTTCCTTTTCTTTTTTCGGAAATTGGTAATCCTAAAAAACACCCTTAAAAAACATCAAAATATTTATTAACTGCATACACCGAGTCTTCCCTCGTTGTCTAAATAAAACTTATCACACATATGCAGATTAATCATAAAATACCCCGTTGAAACGTGCGACCGTATGACTTCTCCAAGCTTTGAGTTTCCTGTATTCGAGGCAGAGGAAGAAGAAGACGAAGAAATATCAAAGGAAATTTCACGGTTACTTCAACAAAAGGAAGAGGCCATTCAGCCATACAATGAGCCTCTAGAGATCATTAACCTTGGTTCCAATGGAAACAGAAAAGAGGTTAAGATTGGAGCTTCGCTCAGTTCAGAGATCAGAGAGAGTTTGATACAGCTGCTCAAAGAATTCTCAGATGTCTTCGCTTGGTCTTATCAAGATATGCCAGGGTTGGATACCAGTATAGTGGAGCATCACTTGCCATTAAAAGCAGAATGCCCTCCGGTCAAGCAAAAATTAAGAAGAACTCATCCGGAGATGGCCATGAAAATCAAAGAGGAAGTTCAAAAGCAGATCAACGCAGGTTTCCTCGTCACTTCAGAATACCCTCAGTGGTTAGCTAACATTGTTCCCGTTCCTAAGAAAGACGGAAAAGTCCGCATGTGCGTCGACTACAGAGATTTGAACAAAGCTAGCCCTAAGGATGATTTTCCTTTACCACATATTGACATGTTGGTAGACAGTACAGCAAAATCCAAAGTTTTCTCATTCATGGACGGATTTTCAGGATACAACCAAATCAAAATGGCACCTGAAGACATGGAAAAAACAGCTTTCATCACCCCCTGGGGCACGTTCTGCTATCGTGTTATGCCTTTTGGACTAAAGAACGCAGGGGCAACTTATCAAAGGGCCATGACTACGCTTTTCCATGATATGATGCATAAAGAAGTGGAAGTCTATGTGGACGACATGATTGCCAAATCAGAAAATGAAGAAGATCACATACAGGATTTGACAAAGTTATTTCAACGCTTACGGAAGTTTCAGCTTCGCCTGAACCCCAACAAGTGTACCTTTGGTGTCTACTCAGGAAAACTCCTTGGTTTCATCGTCAGCAAACGAGGAATTGAAGTAGATCCAGACAAAGTCAAGGCAATTCAAGAAATGCCTTCGCCCAGAACCGAGAAACAAGTTAGAGGATTTCTTGGACGTCTGAATTACATCTCGAGATTCATATATCTCATGACAGCAACTTGTGCTCCTATTTTCAAACTTCTACGGAAAAATCAAAGTTGCGTCTGGACAGACGATTGTCAGAAAGCGTTCGACAGCATTAAGGAATATCTGCTCGAACCACCCATCTTGTCTCCTCCAGTGGAAGGAAGACCTTTGATAATGTACTTAACCGTCTTAGAAGACTCCATGGGTTGTGTCCTTGGACAGCAAGACGAGACGAAGAGAAAAGAGCATGCCATCTACTACCTGAGCAAGAAATTCACTGACTGTGAATCCCGCTACTCCATGCTCGAGAAGACGTGTTGTGCTTTGGCCTGGGCTGCCAAGCGTCTCCGCCAGTACATGATTCGACATACTACTTGTTTGATCTCTCATATGGATCCAATCAAGTACATCTTTGAGAAGCCTGCCTTAACCGGGAGAATTGCCCGTTGGCAGATGTTGTTATCAGAATACGACATTGAGTATCACGCACAGAAAGCCGTGAAAGGAAGCATTCTAGCTGAGCACCTGGCTCACCACCCACTCAATGGTCATGAATCAACCAGTTTCGACTTTCCGGACGAGGACGTCATGTACCTCAAGATGAAGGATTGCGATGAGCCACTACCAAACGAAGGACCTGAGATAGGATCCCAGTGGGGCTTAATCTTTGACGGAGCTGTCAATGCTTATGGACGAGGAATTGGGGCAATCATTGTTACACCTCAGGGTACCCATATTCCATTTACTGCCAGATTAACTTTCAAATGCACAAACAATGAGGCCGAATATGAAGCTTGCATCATGGGTCTCGAAGAAGCCATGGATCTAAGAATCAAACACTTGGATGTATATGGAGATTCTGCTTTGGTCATCAATCAAATCAAAGGAGAATGGGAAACACGCCAACCTGGGCTAATCCCTTACAAAGACTACGCAAGAAGATTGTTACCATTCTTCGACAGGGTAGATTTTCATCACATTCCTCGTGAAGAAAACAACTTGGCTGATGCATTAGCCACACTCTCTTCCATGATTAGGATAAATCATTGGAATGACATTCCTCAGATCGATGTTATGCGCCTGGATAGGCCCGCTCATGTTTTCACAGTAGAAGCAATCATCGACGACAAACCGTGGTATCACGACATCAAGAACTTTCTTCAAAAGCAAGAGTACCCTCTTGGGGCGTCAAAGAAAGATAGGAAGACTTTGAGAAAGTTAGCCTGCAGATTCTTCCTGAATGAAGATGTTCTGTACAAGAGAAACTTCGACATGGTTCTGCTCAGATGCGTTGACAGAAAAGAAGCAGAAATACTCATGAGAGAAATACATGAAGGTTCCTTTGGTACTCACACCAATGGACATACCATGACAAGGAAAATACTGAGAGCAGGATATTATTGGCTGACGATGGAGTCAGATTGCTACCAGTACGCAAAGAAGTGTCACAAATGTCAGATCTACGCCGATAGAATTCATGTGCCACCATCTCTTCTCAACATACTCTCTTCCCCTTGGCCTTTCTCCATGTGGGGAATCGACATGATTGGAATGATCGAGCCAAAAGCGTCCAACGGACATCGCTTCATCTTGGTAGCTATAGACTATTTCACCAAATGGGTTGAAGCAGCTTCATATGCAAACGTTACAAGACAAGTTGTCGTCAGGTTTATCAAGAATCACATCATCTGTCGCTACGGCATTCCTAGCAAGATAATCACTGACAATGGGTCAAATTTGAATAACAAAATGATGAAGGAGCTTTGTGAAGAATTCAAGATTGAACATCACAACTCATCTCCTTACAGACCAAAGATGAATGGAGCTGTAGAAGCAGCTAACAAAAACATCAAGAAAATCATTCAGAAGATGGTCATCACTTACAAAGATTGGCATGAAATGCTCCCGTATGCTCTTCATGGTTACCGTACATCAGTACGTACTTCGACTGGAGCAACTCCTTTCTCCCTTGTATATGGCATGGAGGCAGTCCTACCAATAGAGGTTGAAATCCCATCAATGAGAGTCTTGATGGAGGCAAAATTAACAGAAGCCGAGTGGTGTCAAAGCAGATTCGATGAATTGAACTTAATCGAAGAAAAGCGCATGACAGCTTTATGCCACGGACAGCTATATCAACAAAGAATGAAGAAAGCTTTCGACAAAAAGGTTCGACCTCGCACAATCAAAGAAGGCGACCTTGTACTCAAAAAGATTCAATCTTTTCTCACAGATTCGAGAGGGAAGTGGACTCCCAATTATGACGGCCCCTACGTGGTCAAGAGAGCTTTCTCAGGAGGAGCCTTAATACTCACGACTATGGATGGAGAAGAATTCACCCGTCCTGTGAACGTCGACGCAGTCAAGAAATACTTCGCCTAAATAAACAAAAGAACAGCTCGCTAAGTTGAAAACTCGCAAAGAGCGGCTTAGGCAAAAAAGAGCGTCTCGGTGAATCGAAAACCCGAAAGGGCGATTCAGGCAAAAATTAGAGACATAAAAAAAAATATAATAATCAATCCCGGTAGACTTAAAACCCGAAAGGGGTAGTTTACGCAAAAGTTAGGGATAAATGGCAAGTAACTGTGTTCAGGACAAAACTTGATCATTCAAAATCCATAGCGGAGTGTTCATCAGCAGTAGGTCATCTTCTACGAAGCACGAATACAGCGCAACTTGGAGTGGAAGGGAAAGATAACGGTCGTCACGTTTCATCGTAGCCCTTTTCCCGAAAATTACCAATTTCCAACTTTGTAAATACTCCATGGAATCAAGCATTTGGCTGATTACCATTCCATATATAATATTTTGAGCCTTGTGCTTTTCCTTTGCAATCTAGTCTTATTCAGTTTCTTGAAAGGCATTTTTAGTTTAAACAGTCATTTTCTTGAAACAAATGTTTTCATAAATAAAATGAATTTACTTGCAAAAATAAAGGTGAAATTTCTTTCTAAGGTTTACAAACAATAGGAAGAATGCAAATAGTTGCTCCGAGAACGGTTGAGACTCCGGGAACCAAGATTTCCCCATGAGGTCGCTTTGCGAACATCTCCCGATGACAGATCTTTACTTCAAATCATACTACTCACTTCGGACAGCGGACAACTGATAATCAGATATTCCCAACAGAGTTCGAACTACAAGAAGAGGACATCTTCTGCTCTACAAGAATTTCAAGTCGCAGCATAGGATTTTACATCCGCGGCAATTCTATTCACATTCACTTTACATTTTATAATTGTCATAATATTCATGCATACATTACATCACAACTGCATAGTCAAATTAGGCTTTTAATCATGAGAATGCCCGAGTCATGAGGGCATGAACTCAAGTTTCCCCTGCAAGTCCTGGAGAAACTTTTTCCTTCAAGACAACAATCCATGTAGAGAGATTTCCCCAAGCAAGTCAATAGATGGTAGTCTCCCTCAAAGAGATAGTTTGTTCACTTTTGGAAATCCTCAGCCGAGATTCTCCCACAGAGCGACACTCGACAATCTTATTCGGATAAGATAATCTATTTCGCATTCCCCAGAGGGTCGATGAGCAGTTCTCTTCTCCAAATAGGGTGGATTCCTCGACATAATTGACAAGTGGACGTTTTTTCCTCCTAAGAAAAAAACAGTTTGGTATTTCCCCAGCAAGGTCAAGAGATGCCACTTTTTCGTCAAAGAAAATAAATCAGAATCTCCCAGGAGATCGACACATGATTCCCCAGCGGAGTCAGCGAATGATAGTCTTCATCCAGAGGATAGTTCATAATCCCCGGCAGAGGTCAGCAAATGGCAGTCTCTTTCAGCAGAAGACAGTTTGCTCACTTTCTATCATAACAAAGTCAGCAAATGGCAGTCTCTTTCAGCAGAAGACAGTTTGCTCGCTTTCTCACAGCAGGGTCGACAAATGGCAGTCTCTCCCAGTAGAAGACAGTTTGTTTCCCCCAGCAGTCAGCAAATGGCAGTCTCTTTCAGCAGAAGACAGTTTGCTCACTTTCTATCATAACAAAGTCAGCAAATGGCAGTCTCTTTCAGCAGAAGACAGTTTGCTCACTTTCTCACAGCAGGGTCTACAAATGGCAGTCTCTCCCAGTAGAAGACAGTTTGTTCCCCTAAGAGATCGACAAATGGCAGTTTCTTCAAACAGTTTGTTTGTTTCTAGGATTTTTAATTCCCCACAGAGTCGATGAATGGCAGTTTTCCTATTAGGAAAACAGTTTGTTGATTCCCCAGGCATCAGTCGACGAATGGCAGTTTTCACCCCGAAAACAGTTCGTCCGTCTTTAAACAAAGTCATTAGCCCCTCAAAAGAGCGCGGGCCCATATGACAATCTTTCAAAGACGTCAAGTCAAAAGGGAAGATGGTGAAGTTTCTTTACTACCGTCAAATGGCGTCTCATCTCCAAGTGCTGGTGAGAAGTTTGATGAGGAAACAAACCTTTGAAGTTTCTTTACTACCGTCAAATGGCGTCTCATCTCCAAGTGCTGATGAGAAGTTTGATGAGGAAACAAACCTTTGAAGTTTCTTTACTACCGTCAAATGGCATCTCATCTCCAAGTGCTAATGAGAAGTTTGATGAGGAAACAAACTTTTGGAAATTTTCTCTTTATCTGAGATATTGTCCAAACACAACTACAACTAGTTTCGAGATATGGACATCCGAAACGAGGGGAAGTTGGTTACCTTTCTCTAAGTATCAACACTTAGTTAAAGAAGATGGATTGCGCATCCTACACTGCCATCCATTCACCAGAATCCACATCAAGTATTTCTACAGGAGTTTGTCTCCTCATCCCCCGCCAAGCGCGACAACGGGAACAAGTCATACAAAGACTACGTCAGTTACAACATCTCAGGAGCGCCCAAAATTCGGGCATTCTTTAATATATTTAAGTCTCTTTTACACAAGAGAGATCGAGATATCAATCTCTCTCCCTCCGGATAAAAGAAACTTAAATAGGGGCATCTGTCATACCCTAATTTTTGACCCCCCTGAGATGACATATCTTCAGGATTTTCATCTGGGCAAGACAAGTACCCAGAGCAGTCATTTCTCCATCTGGTACCTAATCGAGGATGCTCAAAGACAAGAAAGCTCAGGCAAAGGATCAATCAATACAAAGATTAGTCTCTAATACAATCATAGGGCCCAAGAACTTCATTTTTTCTCATCTATGATTGATTAGACATCCAGTCATCTGAGTACAGGTTTACTCAGGTCACCAGACTAGGGTTTTGAGCCTATCAAGGACTGAAATCAGGGATCACATTTGGGAAACCCTAAAAAACCTCAGAGGGTCATTCAAAGACATCAATCATCTTCAAATAACTCATATGACAAGATCTACTAGACATCACACTTCAATTCAAAGTCTACAGTCATTATTTTCACATGGTCGACAAATTAGGGTTTTGACCTAATTCACCAAGATAGTTGACTTTTAATCAGGGCATGAATCCAAAACTCAAGACATGATTCAAGGATCTCTACTACCTCCATATAATCCATTTATATCATCCATTTGGGGAGAAGATCTTATTTCTACACAAAAGCCCAAAAATTCACTTTGTCAGGAAAAAGTCAACTGTGAAGGATCATCATTGACTTTTAAGGTTTTTGGTCAAAAAGTGACTTTCAAAGATCAATATCATCAATATATGGATGTCAAAGTCATTTGGCCAAAGAAATTCAAAGAAATTCATCAAGGAGCGAAAAGTCGGGAATTAGGGTTTTTGAAGGCATGGTGAGATCTCAAAATTTCACCTACACAACTCAAAAAACTTCCAACATGAAATTGTAGATCTTTCCAAATAAAACAACATCTTACAAGGGAACTTTTTTCAAAAGATCAACCATTTATGAAGTTTTGGAAATTTTGAAGTTTAGGTCATAAACACTTAGAAATTTTTCTAAGTGTTTTAACCTAGTTTTCTTCCAACTTTGGCCTCATTTTTCACAAATTTCCCAAAGGATTCTGAAGAAGACATAAACTAATGATTTAAAGTAGATGTTTAGGGCTTTCCAAATTGTGTTCAACCTTCTCAAAATTCAATTTGAGCTAAGAGTTATGCTTGTTCAAAGTTGGCCTCATGAAGTGAAATTATAGGTCATGCATCATTTTGGAACTTTGAAGTTTTGTGCACATGACCTCAAATACAGATGCTACATGACCCATAATACATCTGCAAACATGCCATGCATTCATTTTCACCATGCCATGATAATTGAAGAAGATTCCTAAAACAAGAACATGTGATTATGTAATGATTACATTTGAGAATTTATGGCAAATTGATGAATCACCCAAGGAATCTTCTCACCAACCAATTAGAGCTCACTTTGCATCTGAATTGTCCCCTAAGATCAGATAGAATCAATGGATAGGGGAGGTGGCTCGAAAATGCAATGATCACATTTGGATATTCTTTGAAATTTCTTCATGGCTAAGAAACCAAACTTACTTCACTAAGCAAGCTCACTCTCCCAATCAGTACTGAGACATTTGCCTATAAATAGAGGCCTCATTCTCATTCAAAAAACACACCAAAGCAACCATATTACTTGCTTTCTCTTTCTCTTCTCTTGTTCATTGTTTTTCAAAGTTCTTTGGCAAGAAGAATCGATTTCTTCAAACCAGAGCTTATCTTTGGGAAGTGAGCATTCTAACATCTCAAGGGAGGTCATTTGAGGTGATCCAAGCACCTGGATCACTTCTGTAGGTGGAGGAACACCATTGTTGCTCTCACTTTGAAGCATCTGCAGTTGGAGGTCCATGGAGTGATTCAGAAGGTTTCAAGGCAAGCCAATCATCCAGACACACTCCTCAGGTCATAGTGAAGCTAACCAGATGGCTGCAGCTCATCTGTAACTCGAGAATCAACACCCTCCATGTTCACTTGAAGCTGAAATCGAGGGAGGTCCATAGAACAAATCAGGAGGTTTGAGGTCATTACAAGCATTCAGTTAGCATCACTGAGCCACAAGGAAGCTTTTGGGATCATTCATACAAGCCCAGTTGCTCTCTATCATCCTCACGATCTCCATTTTCAGAGGTAAGTTTCTGAACTCCCTCTCTTTAATTTAAGTACTCTTTGTGAAATAGCTCGATTCTATCTTGTTCAGCATCATCAGAGGATTGAAAACCCTCTATCATCATCCATTTATCTTTCAGTATAGTCATTTAATTTAATTTTGAAATTTTAGGGTTCTTCACGATTTCTGGTAAATTAGTTAGATGTAGTTAATGATAGTTCATGTTAGTTACATATTTAGAATCGTGAGTGAATTTAGAGCAAGTTTCATGTTTACATCGTTGCAAATGGTTGAGAAACGAGTAAGTTCAGAAATTCAAAAATGGAGAGCTTGAGGTTGAAGACGAAGATGGTGGTGGCGCGCAAATTTGAATTCTCAGGGGAGAGTTTATTTTATTTTGAATGGTGTGCGTTTTATTAACGACTGAACAACTTGCCCCAGTGGCCACCTATACGCCCTTAGTCTCATCATGCCACAAGTCTGGGGTTCGAATCCCCCTCGCCCCAGACTTTTTGCTTCATTTATTTTTCAATGTTTTGCCACTTGTTTGAAAATATAATAAGTTGGAAGTGCATCTTAAACAAACTGCGCGCGTAGCCCAGATGGTGGGTGTTTTGGCCAATGACTTGGAGGGCGTGAGTTCAACCCCTCTAGGTGACAAAACCATTTTTTTTTATCACTTTTCACACTAAATTTCTTCACAACTTCACATAATTATTTAACTCATCAAATTAAATCATTTTCACTTCATTTTTCACACACTCTTCATTTAACATATCTATTTTATGAATAATCAAAAAAATCATAAAAATGTCATTTATTTTATATATTTTTATTAGGTTTAAAATAGTATGTTTTAAGTGTTTTCTTAAATACTTTAAATATATATATATTCACTTTGTTTTAACCTAATCATTTTGTAAATAAATTTTATGATAAAACCCTAATTGTTTAGGTCTTAATTAAGTAAAAATCTTTGTTTTTACCTTAGTTAAGTTGACTTTTGTCAATTCTCAAAACTGTTTTCAATCTCTGATTAAATCAAATGATTAAGGTTTTCAAACAACAAAACCTTATATCATTTCAAATCATTTCTAACTGTTTTTATAACCAGTACTGTAAAGTACTGGGCCTCTAATAGAGTGTAAGTCCCAAAAACCTTCTCTTCTTAGCTTGTTTTCAAAACTGTATTTTCAAAATCTTCTTTCTGTTTTCAAAACATTCTTCTGGTATTTGAAGGGCATTATTCCCGGTGAAACTCTTCAGATACCTATGTGACCTTTGTCCATCTTCACTTCTTCTGTTTTCAAAAACCATTAACTGTTTATCATATATATTCAACTGTTATCAACAAAACAACAAAAATACTGTTGAGGCTCTGTACATACCCACTCCATCCAGGTTAGGCTTTACAAGCTTTCAATTTACAGTCTTTGTTTAAATTACTGTCAAATATAAACTGTACATATATTTGTTTAGAACTACGTTTGAGTGTAAACCCTAGGACAGTTAAACTATATATATATTATAGGAATATGACCTAGGATTGAGAATGTCTTCCCGGTGAAGGCTCTTTCCTAATTAGAGATCTGTAGTTCAAACCCCCAAGATGAATTATTCCCGGTGAAACATCTTGGCAAAAACCTTAGAATCCAAATAATAGGACACATCCACCCAAAGAGGAATTATTCCCGGTGAAACCTCTTACCCATTTGCTTAGAGCCAAAATAAGTTCAAAACTACATAGCTTTCTCTTGTGCTATAACAAGGACCCTCGATTAGCCTCCTCTTGGGCTTTGTACAAGGACCCACAGGCTTCTTAAAAGCATTTCCAGCTTCCTCTTGAGCTTGTATACAAGGACCCATCAGGTTTCTTATAAACATAGGAACAGGTCTTTAGTCACCTTTTAGCCTACCCTGGTGAGTTTCTTCCAATTTAAACCAGACTTTAAACAAGCCAAGTTTGTCTCAATTTTACATTGAGTACACCTTTTGGAATGAGAGACATGGACAGTCTCTGTCACCCTTATTTTCATCAATCCTCCTTAGTAGAGTCTAGGATCCATGTTTTGGTCATCCTCAGCATTGAGTCAGCCTTCATCTTGGGCTTTAAACAAGAAGTCTCCACTAGATAATCTTTCTGCCAATCCTTTCATCCTTTAATAATTAATGGAGTGCTACCCAAATTAATCATTTCAATAAAATCCCTGGAAAGGGTTAGCCTCCAACACATTCTTTTATTCTTTCAAAACCCCTGGAAAGGGTTAGCCTCCAAAAATCAGTTAATAAATAAAATAAAGATTCATTTCTCTTAGGAGATAATTTCCCCAAAAGAGTCAAAACCCCTGGAAAGGGTCAGCCTCCAAAACAACAAAAAAAAACATGATAAGGTCAATCTCTCACAAACAATTCACCAGCTGAGTCAAAATCCCTGGAAAGGGTTAGCTTCCAAAGAAAAACAGTCTTTCAATAAATAAAATCTCCCCAGTAGAGTCAAAACCAACAAAAACAGTTAGCCTCAACCTTGGGCTTCATACAAGGCACCCAAACAATAAAACTCCCCCTGTCAAGAGTCTGCCTCAACCTTGGGCATTGTACAAGGCAGATAATAGAGTCTCCCCAGTGAGTTCTTCATCACTCAGTAGCCACAACCTTGGGCTTTGTACAAGGCAGATAGACCATATTTTCATGTGTCAAAGATTCCTAACACTTAGGATCTTTCCCCATAGAGTCATCCATACTTAGTTCATTTAAGAGTCTGCCTCAACCTTGGGCTTTGTACAAGGCAGAAAATAATGTTTTCCCTAGCTAGAGTCAGCCACAACCTTGGGCTTTGTACAAGGCACACAAAAAATAGAGTCATAGTCTAAAAAACCTTATTTCCTCAATAGTCATCCACAACCTTGGGCTTTGTACAAGGCACACAAATAAAGTCTCCCTAAGTAGAGTCAGCCTCAATTCTTGGCTTTGTACAGAACACAAAAATACCCTGTAATTAACCCCCAGTGGAGCCATCTCCCAGAGTCAAATAATCATTAATAAATCAATCAAAAAGCCTCAAGCTTGGGCCTCATACAAGCCAGCTAAAGTCAAATCTTTTATACAGTAGATAGACATAGCTTATCTCTATAGAGAGATATTTTTACTACTCTACCACATTCAAACAAACATTACATTTCAATTTCAATTTCAAACAAGTCTCCCACTTAGGATTTTGAAAGGCATGAGCTGGCAGTAAAACCCAGACATGTGCTAACTTTCCCTAATTTGGACGAGCATCTTTCTTTCATTTAAGAGGCATCTGACTGGCATACTTGTACACACAAGTAAGGTCCCCCTCTTGAATGAAATGAATTCAGTTATTCTGTCACTCCTTTACAATGTTTGTGGTAGAATAGTACAAATACCTCTCTGTAAAGATGATTTCATGTCTCTTTACTGTAAACAGAGATTTAATTTAAGCTTCACCCTTGAGCTTCAAGCAAGGCACCAAAATAATTAATTTCCCTAGTTAGTTCCCCGAACTACATTAAGCTCTGACTTCCACTAGGGATATGTAGGCATGAGGTTCACAAGGAATCTCAGCGAGCTAATAAAATACCAAAAATAGTCAGTTTGTCTATCTGTCTGTCTTTTCAAATCAATTCAATTCCTTCTCCTAACACAAAGGAGAAACTTTCCCAATCATTAGCAATAAACACAAACACAAATGACACAGAGAAGGTTCCTGTAGAGTACTACAGATATGTAGGGTGTTTAAACACTTCCCTATGTATAACCGACCTCCCGGACTCCAGAATTTCTAGTCTAGGTGAAATCCCCACACTTAGCAAACTCCTAGGGTTTAGTTGAGATCTTTTTTCCCCTTTCCTACTCGTAGGACAAATAAGAAAGTTCGTGTGATATCGTAGGAAGAACTGAAATAAAATTCATCCCACCACGGGCGCATTCTCCTTCCAAATTTCGCGTGAAGGGTCTAGCGTGCCGTCCTCCCAAGTGAAACGGGGAGGTAAAGAAAACGACACCACATCTGCGTTTTTCAGTTTTTCCATTTATAGTTCAGCTTTATAGTTTAGGGTTTTTATCATCTCTTCTTTGACAAAGTTGAGCCGTGATCCATTTTTTGTAGTTTAGAGGTTTTAGCAACATTATTGGGTGGTCCATTATGTCGATTGAACGCGGGTGGTCTCTGATTATGGCGATAACACGAGAAGTTTCCATTTGTTCTTCTTCTTCCCTATAACACATTCCAATGGTGGGGTTTGTATGTATATTTTTCCTATCTTGTATGTACATTTGTTGATCTTGGTATCGTTTATATATTCACTTTACAAATCATCATTGTTGTTGTTCTTGATCTTTTTGCTTAAATGCTTCGGATTTGTGTTGTTGTAGAAAGATACATCATAGATCTTGATTAGGAATGATAACTATTCGTTTATAAATAGTAGAAATATATTTGGGGCTAATAATCGTAATGGGTATCGAGTTTAATGCCTCCATGTTGTTTGTGTCGGTGTATAAATCGTCGATGTGAATGATACGGTTAAGCATTCGTCAGTGTTGCATAAATGGACACTGATGTGGCTTCTAGAATGATGTCTGGTAATTTTGATGCGTATTGTGAGTGTTGAGCAATATATATATCTTCAGATTTAAGTATTCGAAGGGTTGAGTAGAAATGCGATTCCAGACTGAACTCTCTTTGTTTTATTTATTTTTCCCACATTTTACTTTCTGTAACCCAATCATGAAACTTAGAATACGAGAACATTGAACGACAGTTTTTCTCTACCAATCTCTGTGGACTACGATACAATATAACCTATATCACCCTGTAATAATAAACCTATTACTTTTTTCTTGCTGCTTTACCGCTTCAACAGGATTAGAAGACAATTTTAATTCTCTTTGTTATGATTGGAATTATGTTTGGTAAAACTAACTTATGGGAACATGTTGAACAAGATGTTCCAATGGAGATTTTATATCTCAACCAGATTCCTTATATATGGAGGTCAAGCTCAAATGTCAACGACATCCTCTCTGATATCTGGAATTTGCTTCAGAGATGTATTTTGGATCATTCTCATCTGATTTGTATGGATGACGTACAAGTGCGGGATAACCTTACTGTAGAGACGTTACTAGTGAGGATTAAAGACCATGAAATGAAGGAGTTGAGGGACAAGGATATTTCTCTCGTGAAGGTAGTTGAGGGAGGAGATGCCGAAGAAAGTATAACATGGGAATCAGAGAGAAAGATGCAGGAAACTTATCTAGAATTGTTCGAATGAGGTAATTTTCGAGGATGAAAATATTCTAATTCGGGGAGAGTTGTAATGCACCGAATATTTTATTTATTATTTTAATTGGTTATTGGTGACTTAATTGATGCTATTGTTGGTTTGTCGGTTTTTTATGCGAGATAGTGTTGAAATATAATTTTTGGGAGAATTACTCTAATTAAATAAAGTGGTGGAAATTTTTTAATTAGAAAATAATGAGTATTTATAATTATAATAATTATTTAAATTAGTTTATGAGGAAATAATGATGGTAATATGGGATTATCATAATAAGGGTCCAAGGGTTATTCTAGTCAGAAGGGGGAAGAGAGAGAGTCAATCATAACATTTTTGTGAAAAATGTCCGTGCTTCGAGAAGAGAAAGCAAGGAGGAGAAAACAAACAAGAGATAGAGATAGAGATAGAGATAGAGATAGAGAGAGAGAGAGAGAGAGAGAGAGAGAGAGAATCCATTGGAAGAGCTCTGAAAATCTTCAACCTAAGGTAAGAGTGGGGTTCCAACTCTTTAACAGGTGGTATAATTATGGGTATGTGGTAATTGTTGAATATTAGGTTTTGGTGTAGGTTGCTCATAGATTAACCTCTACTATCGAATACAGTTGATGAAATTGATGTGATAATTTATTTAGAATTATAGTGTATTGTATGTGTTATGACAGATGCAATTGTACTTGTTTTATGTTGGTCGCAAACTGATAATTTGGGTTTAGAGGGAGAAATCCCGTAGCAGAAAAAGTTAGAGATTTTGGCACTATTTCAGTGAAGTAACCGATTACATGATTTGAGGTAACCGGTTACATGTTAAAAATTTAGAAATATTGGCTTTGTTTCAGTGATGTAACAAGTTTTATCATTTGAGGTAACCGGTTACATGGTTCAAAAATTGCATAACAGAGGCGAAGGAAGGTGATGTAAATGGTTACATTATTGGAGGTAACAGGTTACTTTATTGAAGCTGGCATTTTTCTAAACTTTGAAAATTAATATATCTTTTGACTTGGGTGTCCGTTTGACGCACTGTTTGGACCGTTGGAAAGCTAAAGGTCTTCTATTTAATGTGATAATAATTTTGATACCTAATGTTTTTGTTGTTGGAAGCTTATGCCTTGTGTATCGGTGTCTTACAAAGTGCGATGAACTTTGTTGGGATTGAACGATGATATTGTATGAACGGTGATTGAATAAATTGCATAATATAATGCATAATGATGTTGTTGTTGTTGGCCTGGAATAGAAGGATGTTAAGGGATTACACTCTGTAAATGCATAATTATGATTGGGCATGTTAGTGTTCCATGCATACATTGTTGAGAGCTTATGCTCTATTGTTGGCCTAGATTGGAAAATTGTTGAGGGCTTATGCCATGTTGCTGCCCTATTTGGCATTATGGAGAAGGCTCATGCCTTGTTGCTGCCCTATTTAGCATTATGGGAAATGCTTATGCTCTGTTGATACCACATGCATTGAGTTAGTGCCAGTCTCATAGCATGACATTGAAGATTTGATATGATATTGAGTTGTATGATTGAAGTATGAATCATATGCCATTTAATCATGAATTATTGTTGATGATTTCCATTATATATATACCACATGCTTATTATTATATAATCTATTATATTGTTGTTATATCTCACCCTTATGTTGAAATGATTCTTTATACGACATCGTGTAGAAAAATAGGAGTAGTTCGAGGAAACAAAGTCTTCTTATTTTTATGAGTCGGCGTTAGAGCTCTGATACGTAACACCAAGGGGATAAACGCTTGTCTGTTTTACTATGTTGACATTTTAATTTTGTTGATTTGTTGGAGTATTAAGAACTTCTCTTTTATTGAATAAAAGATGTTTTATGGTTGATTGAGAATGTTTTAATTAAAGAACATGTTTTCTTCCATTGCAATATTGAAGTTAAAGTTAAGAACTATGTTGAATTGTTGTTGGTTCATCCACTTAAAGTGTTATGTATCTATCTATGCATTTTTGAGTATGTTTTAATAATTTATGAAGTGTAGCATCCTAATAGTTGTGTTTTAATTTAAAGAAATAAATTACTTTTGAAACTCTGGTATGTCTGATTCCTGATGTCGTATAAATTGTTGGGACATCTGATCTCAACAGAACACATCTGTAAGATATACACAATACTGAAAAGTAAACAACACACAAGAAAGTGTTAACCCAGTTCGGTGTACAACAACACCCACTTTGAAGGCTACCAAGCCAGGGAGAAGATTCCACTATCCGTAGTATCAAATTGTTGATTATACAACAACCACACCCGGTAATAACCTACACACCTAATCCCTACCAATGCAATACTTCTACCTAAGACACACCTATGTATGAGGCCCTCCTCAATTCCCTTCAATCACAAACAATGATAAGTAACAATATCAATCAATTTCAGAAGACACACTTCCATGACAAACCCTAGTCAGGACTCTTGACTAAGAATAATAACTTAGAGTTGCTTCAAAGCTTCCTCAAAAAATAATACACCTCTTACCTATGGGCTTTAAGGTGGACACGACTTCTTTTTCTTCACAGCTTTGAGAATAACATGGTGATCTTCCCATAATCCGGGAGATTCACCTTGACAAACCCTAGACTTCTACATCTTGAGTCGTAAAAAAAACTTGGTTACAAACCCTTATAATTATAGCCTATACCCAACTGGATTTGGGCTTCTAAACACAACTAATATGCTGTTACAAACCAACATGAACTTATGCTACAAACAAGGTTTTCAAATATTTAGTTTCCAAAAATATCTCCATATGTAGAAACTATATATATTCTGATTGAACCTTCTGACCAGTTAAGAATACCTCAATATATGATTGCATCATATCCCTGAATATTATGCAACAATATGTAATTGTTAAATCATAACAAATTTAATTAATTAAGTACAGCTCAGGCACAATGTCATATGCTTCTTCATAGGACATCGAATATGACATATTGTCTCAGATATTGAAACATTTCAACACAACATGATATAGGGCTTCTTGCTCAACATGTTCCTGTCAGCAAGTTAATTAAGCCTACCTAAACAAACTGCTGCTTTATTTGTTTTACAAAAATTAATGCAAATCCTAAAACTAGAAAACTAACAATCTCCCCTTTTTGGAAAATTTTGGCTAAAACAAATGAATTACAAATTACACCTTAGCAAAAAAAACTCTATATTAACAACACCTAATTTCAGCAACTGGGCAGTATTCTGTTGAACACACTCAATATGGACTCATTCTTCAGGTAAGATGTCAGGACACCTTGTTCAACATCTTTAATCCAGCATTCTGAATGAGCTCCATTGCAGCCAAGAACTTAACACCAATGAGCAGCAACCTGAGGACCAATGCGTAAAGAGTCCAGAGTCTAGAGGTCATTTGGTGTACATGAGGAAGAGGATAGCTTACACTCCCCTCAACCTAGGAACCAATTATCATCATTAAAGACCAATGATGGCATAAGATAATGTATTAAGAATTTCTTGATCAAAAGCCTTTAATCATCCTATAACATAGAAGGAAACTTAAGACATATCCATATGCTACCATGGGTAACTCAGAAAAAAGGTCACAACTGTGTTCATAAGTTAGATCATAAGTCACAAAGAAAATTTCCTCTTCTTTCTTAAACAGACAAGACACGACAACCTCTTTGACATGTTTTGTCAGCAGTTGAGAAACCAGGTTCTAGACTCATTTGAGTTAATCCTTTCTCCCCATTTTTGGAAAAAAAGTTAACAAATAAAGCCATCACAAAACTAAACATGGACATAACTCACCCACATATAAACAAAACCCATGTTGAATATGGTAACAAACACTCACAGGATGACAGAGGCAAGAAAATACCTATATAAATAGATGGATCTGTTCTTTGATATTAACGATCCTTGAATGGTTCAACTGTTCTTGGTTAAAAGGAAACGTTATTCTAGGATAAATTCTTATCAATTCAATCTGCACTAGTTAATAGCAGCTTTGAACGCCTTTGCTAGCTCCTGATTGTTTCTACTTAAAAGAATTAGTCCCGATACATGCACATGCACAATTAATTCACCTCTCTGCACTCCTGTTGGTCTCGTGCATGAACATGCTATCCAATATGTTATTCTGATAACTCTTGGTTGAACCCATCCACATACAAGACGCTTATTTCAACACATTCTCAGACTGAGATCTAAACTAAATCAGTCTCTTCCAAGGGTAGGATAGGGAGTCACAAAAAAGGACAACTTCTTTATCATATCACATTATCTATCAACATTCCTCTATCCTTACATTTACTCGCAATTGTTGGTACTAGTGAAGTCTTCAACATAACAGCCAAGCATACTGTTGAAGACAAGATCCAAATATGCATATTCTGATCCACAAAATCAGAATTCCTCCTTCTGACAACCATATTGATCCTTACACATAATCCCATACCTCCTTCAGGGATAATCGACAAATGATGTTACAACATCATTCACGACGTCTGCTTTTCTTCAAAGAACCCAACCGATTGGTTCTTGATTTAACATTTAAAGAACTCATTAAGCTTTATAGTCCTTATATGAAGAAGATCTCAAAAGATCACACCTTCTGCAACTTACTCAGATTGTCACAAGTACTAGAACACCCGATGAGAGAAATAAACTCTCATACACTTTTTGATGAATTTAGAAGGCAAATTTGTATCCACACAATAGATAAGTACCCAACTCTCAATAAGGTCTTTACCATTAGAGGAAAAATTTCTAAAGACATTTGTTCTCACATCCATCTTCTTCATATTCTAGGCAGACGAGGATCCTTCACAACATTCCAGACTTGGTCAGAGACTGGACTTCAACTTTTTCATGGTTAGACATTCCAGCTTTGGAATCCATGGTGAACAACAATACTCACCCCATGATCTTCAACACAACTTCCTTTTCAAAGGAAGCACACACCTTGAGATGGTGTCCCGACATCAAATAAGACATCAATCTCAATTATATGGAGTCCACCAATTACTATGGTTATGGAAATAACACCCATGTCAACTCCATACGGAAAAATCTTGAGGGAGAACACAAGAGCATAACACTTGAGCAGCTGATCAATTATGCAGAAAAATAAATAGCTCTAACCATGCACCAAATAATTTATTTATAAGCAAGTTTCAGACCACATGTTTGACTGTAAGGTGATATCCTTCTTCACCAAAAGAGGCGATCCCTTATTCTAGTAGACCACAATAACCATAGTATTTACCGATCTTCAGAACAAGTCTGGTTCTCCCATCCTTCAGCCTTAAGAAGATCAACCCAAGTAACTTGGATGATACCTGTAATACGGTGAATTGACTTTTTATAATCGAAAATGTCGCGGTAAGCAAGAGTCGCCACCGACTTTTATTTTATCCAAATATCGGAAAGGCTAAAAGAACAGAAAAATACCTTTGAAAAGATTTTGAGTTCGGGGGGTAATTATGCAAAGGGAAGGTTTAAGGCACCCTTTGCATCCATGGTTTTCCATGGGCTCTTAATTGCTTTGCTTGTTTTCGAAACAAAAGGTTTTAGAAATGTAGAAGAAGAAAAAACAAGGACTTTAGCTCGTAAATGAGCGTAGCCTTGAAAGTGTTTAGAAAATAGTAGAAAGATGTTTTTAAACCAGAGCATGCAATTAGGGGAAAATTACCTGGTTAGATGAAAAATGTTCTTTTTAGCCTTTCAGGGTGAAAGGGTCTATCCTTGCCATAAGAGGGCAGGAAGCCTTTCATTTGGAGGTTGAAGGGTCGTCGCAATGTCGTTCGCCATAAGACTGTCCCATGCCATAGAGAGGCAGGTAGTCTAAGGGAAGGACCAGAATAGCCTTTCGTAGGCAGCCAGAGGATACCTCAGCCTTTTTCGTAGGCAACCTCCGAGGGTCAAGGTCATATTAGTGTATCGAAGGCAGCATCATTAGGATCTTATGACCTTTGCATAACCGAGGCAACATGGCTGAGGTATCCTCGTATTCGAGGGACATGGCTATTCTGCAAAAACACAAGGCAACAGGCAACGGGCAACAGGCAACAAGGCAACAGAGAGGTTACCCCAAAAGTGTGCGTGGGTGCAACAATCACGTGATTAAATTCAGTTATTTATCTTGTAATTAATGAAGCTAATTCAATTCAAGACTTGCACTCCCTAGGATTACTAACCACGCAATAGATATTAACAGTAATAATGGGGACGGGAAATTGTAACCAGCGGAGGAGAGGGGAATTGAAACCAGCGGGGTAATAAGTTTGACATAAATAATAATTAGAGCAAAGTTTTAGGGTTACCGATATTTGAAGCTTTGACAATTGGCTAACCCTGAAAATTGGAAAAAAAAAGAATAAACAAAAAAATGGGTGAGTGCATTATCGGTTCAGAGACAAACTTGCTAACCCCAAAAATAAAAGGATAAAGAAATCCAAAATAAAATATATAAACAAAGGTACTTAGCTCTGATTTGATCTGAGATGGTTGGCGGTCGGAGGAAAGCCTCAGAGGTAACCCTAAAAAAATGGCAAAGGTAGAAAAGATGAATGTAGGCGAAGTTCATTAAAAGACAAACCCTAATAAAAGGAAACAAAATAGACTTTAAATTTTAAATGAATACTTAGCTTCGTGTTTTGAAGGCGCATAGTCGGAGGTTGCTTGAAGCATTGACTCTGACCATCTGAGAATTGACAGAAGAAATAATAGGAAACAGTGAGTGTATGGCTAATTCAATGGCTATTAAGTTTAACCCTAATTTGGTAAAAAGAACAAAATAAAATAGAATGATTATTTAAAATAAATACGAAAAAGGACTTAGCTTGGCTTGACGTGGCGCGTTAGTCGGATGAAACCATGTTGCTATCCCTGAAAAAATGCACAAAGATATATTTTTTAGTGTAGGGCAAATTCTCGTAAACCCTGATTAGGGTACGAATTGACTAAGTTTAATATAATAAATAAAAATCGAATTAGTTAATTAAATCGGTGAAAATATATTTCCTATTAAATATGAATAAATATTATAGAAACAACTATACAAATATTAATTATTATTATTTTGGTAAAATAAAATAAAAAGAAAGAAGTTTATGTAATTACATTAAAAGGAAATTCAAGAAAACTTAGCTTGGATCAGGTAAGGGATGCTGCTGAGTGTCCATGATGGCCATGCAAGCTTCCACACGCTGGATCTGTAGTTGGAATGATCAGAGGGTGGACACGTGAGGTGCACCGTGGAGGCGCGCTAGGGTCATGTGTACTGGATTCGCCAGTTTGTTAATTCATAAAAATATATGGCAAGGGTAAGAATCGAACCCAGGCCATTTGACTCCCTCACGTATGCGCTTCACCAACTGTACCAGGTTATCTAGTTGATAACATAACAACGCTTTGGCCATATAACATACGCAAAGAATTAAGAAATTCAAA
This sequence comes from Vicia villosa, assembly GCF_029867415.1. NCBI lineage: Eukaryota > Viridiplantae > Streptophyta > Magnoliopsida > Fabales > Fabaceae > Vicia > Vicia villosa. Next base: position 97,810,988 of record NC_081184.1, on the reverse strand, counting down.
TCAAAACCAAACACGCCCAGCTTCTTCTTCGTAGAACGTTTTTTAGAAAAAATACAGATACCTTTGGCAACGGTTCTTGCGCGTAGCCTTACCCTTTTTCCATTAAAACCTGAAAAATAACATGGATAAATGCAGAACAACGACCCAGATCGGATATAAACCATCTCACGAGTCCAATGAACCTATTAATTTGACCTGAAATTGCTTATAACCCAGAACCCCCTTTTTGGAGAACCCGAACCCTAACAATGGCGGACGAGTATATTTGAACCAAAAATCCAATTAAATTAATCAAACATGCTGCAATCATCATGAATAACACGAATATGCAATCGAAATCAATTATTGGTGCATGATTTAAGGAATTCGATCATATAAAAAAAATATGCAAACCGTATTTGGGAGGAGGTGTTCCTTCTGCTTCACGATCTGGGAGCGGATGGAGTAGCTTCACCAACCTTCAGAGAATGTTTCTTGAGCCTCAGAATTCTGTGAGAGTCCCTGCAAACTCAAATTCGAAAAAACTTTCTTGAAAAATTTGAAGTTTGCCGAGGGCTTTTGCTGGCTGCAGAATCCTTGCGAACCTCTTTCTTTTTCTTTTTTCTGTTTCGCATTAGATTTATATGTAGGACAATTTTTAAGTTAGCAATCTTGAAGAAAATCAAATCAAATTATGTGTTTTGATAATGAATATTGGATTGAGATTTTTTCAAATGGAATCATTCTCTTTTGGTTCAAAAACCTCCTTCCACGTTTTGCTGCTGCTTCTCCTCATTGATTTATTTGTATTTTTAATTGATTTAAATCTTAACCAATCAAAATAAAAATATATGACCATTTTATTACCAACTTATGATATTATTTGATTTAATTTGCATTTAAATTAATAAAAAGCAAATAAAAATCAAGAAAAATAATATTTGGGTTATGTGATCATATTTGGTTAGAATCAAGGCAAGACAAGACCTCTAATTATTTTTATTATTTTATGTGGTTAATTTATGGTTTAAAATAATAAAAACCATAAAATAAATGATAAAACAATAGAAATAAAAGGGATTCTTGTCTTGGGGCGTGCATGGGCTTATGATAGAGGTTTGATGGAAAGAAATATGGGCCCGTTTGGAAATGTCAGGAGCCATTGATTCATTGATTTTACTTTGAGTGAGCCAAACCCTAGTTTTGGAGCCTTGTATAGGAGAGTGTGTCTTGCAACTTTGCATCTTGATTTAAATTGGAATGAGGAAAAATGTATGGGCAAATTTTGGGGTATGACAATACCAATAGACCACTGGTTGAATCACCCCATGACTGCAAGTTAATTTTCCAGAATATTAACTTCACTTAGGTTGATGTATCTCCATTGCACACAACCCTTTGTATGTCTCTCCTAATTTAACATAACATGATTTCCATGTTCTCATAGACTTGATAAGTAATATCAAGTTTGAGTAAAGAACCTCCCTCCTGTTTGAAAGAAACACTAGTCGTACATATTGAGAAAAATAAATTCTCAATAAATAGATGTAAAGACGATATAAGTGACATCTTAAGAATCTCCAACACTAGATTTGGAATTCTTCATCATCAACTACTATGAACTTCTTGAAAATCAGGCACTCTTCTCCTTAATAGAATCATACCTTGTGGTTAGTGCACACCCATACAAAGCTATCTCAATAGAGTCGGTTCCATGGCCAGAAACAAGATTCCATAAATATGGCTCCTTTGATCAGAGGGATCTCCCATATATTAGAGAAAGTGACATATGAATTTGACCTTCATATTCAAAAACCTAGCTGTGATAACAAAATTCTCTTGGACACTGAATCTCAGCCTTTGCACTTCCTACTTACTTGAATAAAAAATAAACTGAATCAAGAAGTAGACATTTTGGTTGACCATCATTCAACCAACCAATCTAAGACATGTTTTCTGGATAGACATAGTAAATACACAACCCAGATGTCTTATATTCATAATCAGGAGTAGGTTCCAACCATATGTGATCATCACACATTTGTTCAACACCCAAAACATTTGTTATGTATCAGGAATCTACACACCTACTAAATAATATCCCAACATCCGGTAGGACATTCGTTCCCTTCTTATGGAGCACAAAATTGATCTTAGTACTGAAGCCGTCCCTGCTTGCAGACAAACACAACAACCCTTGATAACCTTCAAGGTTCACAAAGATCCAAGCTCAGTTTAAACCAACATCAACAAGACTTAGAATCACTTTCCTAATTAGGTTAAGTATTAGGAAGACCCTTTTAGAAACAAAATAAATGACTCTAATCATTATTCAACAGTCTGTCAAATACAAGTCAAGCTTCTTGAAAAATACATCAACCACACACTAAAGTGCCTTTTTGACTGGACTTGAGAGATAAAACTCAATTATCATTAGCAACTATACATGGTTGGTTGAAATACAGTCTTGCTCACATCATATCACCATAGGATAGACCTGTTGAGGAGACCAGCCCCAAATGTTTTTCCAAGAAAATACATTACTTGGGACCACTAGGGTTACATTAGGTACCATGCAGCGGTCCTCAACAACCTTAAAGAATCCACATTTGCACAACCCTCCAGGTGCAACCGGTCAACATAGGTTTTAAAATAAATTAAAGCATACAATAACTTATCACCAAGGTTACATGCCTGCAAAGTAACAGACATGTCCAATTCTCACCGTGTCATGAATAGTCCATCATCCACTTCTAGGAACCATTCAAACAACAATATGATTTTTTTCCAGTTCAAACACCTTTTCAGTAGGTATCATCTACATTTCCCATAACCATAAATTATCTTCCCTAGGATCTCACCCATAAAATAGAACAGTATGCCTTCTCTAATACCAATTGAAATTCTGGTATGTCTGATTCTCGATGTTGTATGAAGTATTTGGACATCTCATCTGAACATAACACATTTGCAAGATATACATAGTACTGAAAAGTAAACAACACACAAGAAAGTGTTAACCTAGTTTAGTGTACAACAACTACTCTGGAGGCTACCAAGCCAGAGAGAAGATTACACAATTCGTAGTATCGAATTGAGGATTACACAACAACCACACCCGGTTACAACCTATATACTTACTCCCTACCAATGTAATACTTCTATCTAGGACTCACCTTGGCATGAGGACCTCCTTAATTCCCTTCAATCAAAAATAGTGATAAGCAACAGTATCAATCAATTTCAAAAGACACACTTCCATGACAAAACCTAGCCAAGAACCTCGAATAAGAATAATAACTTCAAGTTGCTTCAAAGATTCCTCAAATAAAAATACACCTCTTACCTACAGGCTTCAAGCTGGACACTACTTCTCTTGATTCACAACTTTGAGAAGAACATGGTGACCTTCCCATAATATTGGGAGTTAACCTTGACAAACCCTAGACTTGAACATCTTGAGCCGTAAAACAAAACTAGGTTAAAAACCCTTATATTTATAACTTGTAACCAACTGGATTTAGGCTTATAAACACAGCTAATATGCTGTTACAAACCAACAGGATTTAGGCTTATAAACACAGCTAATATGCTAAAACAAGGTCTTCAAATATTTAGTTTCTAAAAATATCTCCATATGTTGAAACTATATATATATATATATATATATATATATATATATATATATATATATATATATATATATATATATATATATATATATATATATATATATATATATATATATATTTATTGAACCTTCTGACCTATTACAAATACCTCTGTATGCTTCTTCATATGACATCTCATATGACATATTGTCTTAGATGTTGAAACATTTCAACACAACATGTCTTAACATGAGATATGGCTTCTTGCTTAACCTGTTCCTGTCAGCAAGTTAATTCAGCCTACCCAAACAAACTCCTGCTTTATTTGTTTTATAAAAATTAATTCTAATCTTAAAATCAGAGAACTAGCAACTTTGTTTTTTTATTAAATTATCGTTGGGGAATTAGGGTGTTATAATTAACATGTCAAACCACATGTTCTAACATATTGGATGACTAAATGAAGCTCCAAATTCAATTCTTCAACTTCGAGATGTCATTATTGTGGTAAGTATGTTCACATTAAGCCTTTCAACTTCAAATTTCTTGAAGACCAAAAATCTTCAACTCATTCTAAGGATTGCCAAGTCAGCAAAAAGAGAAGTGTCAAAGAAAGAGTTGTCCAGCTAATAGCTCATACCACCTTGAGAAAAAAAGCGAAAACTGATACTTTGATAGTGGATACTCTAGACATGTGACAGGAATTTAGAAATTACGGGTAGAAATTAAGTATCACCCCATAGGTGTTATAACAATTGGTGGTGTCTGTCATACCCCAATTTTTGGCCCTAAGATCATACATCAATTGTATATTAATCATTAATCAAGAGCACCATTGTGAGGCTCTATCTTTGATACTATGATCATCTCTGAGGGGAATCATCAAGCACTTTTAGCTTTTATTTGTTTATACTAACCAAAATAAAAAAAAAATATGTGTTTTGTCTCTCTTGTTTATATTTTACAGGTAAAAGATCGGGCAAAAATCAAAACAGTACAAGAAAACAATTTTTGAAAATTGGGAGGTGGAAATCGATTTACCCCTATGGGAAATCAATTTCCTGTGTGCAAAATTCAAAAAAATATAACGAGGTAAGCTTGACATCATTTTGGCACCTTTTTATTTGATCATTTTACCAATTTTTCACCTCACCAAAATTAATCCCTTCATTAAACCCACTTAAACCTCATTTTACCATTTTTACCATTTAAATGCCACTTAAATACAAATTAAACACAAGTTAATTACCCAAGAGCAAAAAGACCAAATTGCCACTACTCTTGCTCTCATCCTATAAATAGAGGTCTCTACTCTCTCATTTCTCAAGCTTGGAGAGCCAAAATATTGCTTGCAAATTCATTTCTCACCCTTTCCAAAACCCTCACCCAAAGTTCATTTTCATAGAATTAGTGAGATTTACATTGAATCTCACTAGTTTTGAACTAAGCCTCCTACATTTCTCTATTTTATTTTATTGTTCATCTCCAATTTTGAAGGATCTACACACTTTGTGCTTGTTCTTGAAGCTACTTCAACACTTTGATTCAAGAATTGATAAATTCCCCAATTCTAAGATGTAGATCTTTGTTGTTTGTGTTCAATGCATCTTTGATGCTATATTGGTCCCATTTGATGGTGATTTGGTGGAAAATTCATGCTCCAATGGATATGTGATCATAAGGTGTTTGTATGTTTGTCTAAATCAAGTTTCATGATTCAGAATGCTGTTTTTTTGAAAACTGTACGCAGGAAATCGATTTCCTACAGAGGGAAATCGATTTCCACTCTTTTTTTTTGCGCCTGACTTGGTTTCTGCAGGCAGGAAATCGATTTCCTACAGAGGTAAATCGATTTCCAGTGAGGCAGAATGCTTGTTTTTGCTATTTTTGACTTGTTTTTGGTTCTAACTCTTCTTCTACTCCATTCTTTTGATATTATCTTTGAATCACAAATTAGAAGCCTAATTTCTCTCTAATATCAATGGACTTAGGGCGTCGATAGGCTGAAAATCCGAATCCGCAATATTAAGTGATTGAAATTATGGATGAAAGGAGCTTTTGAATGTGGTTCCATCTTTTTTTTTTTTCTTTTGATCGATGAAAGTTTTTGATACCTTGAGAATTCTCATGGATTCTTGGTAAAGACTAGATCACTCCCTATTTTCTTTTCGTGCGGTATTGCTTTCGGAGAATGATCTATATATCATTTCTCTCGCATGCATTAGCACATAAATTTTTGACCGGCCTCGTTGTAGGGTGATTTCTACATAAATCACTTGGCGATCTGCTTAACATAGTGTTAGCTGAAGATTTCGTTTGGAAATAGTGTCCTTCGAAGGTTTGAGATTCGAAGGAGGATGGTTACTGATGACCATCTTTGAAGATAAAAATGGCTACTGATGGCCATGCTTCGAGAATGATGTTTAAGTTTGAACGAAGATGGTGAGCACTGAAGCTAATCCGAACAGAATTATCTTTGAGACTTAAACGTTTTACGAAATATGTGAAGTACTGAAGCTTAGCATGTTTTTGTAGCATTTTCGACGTTGGTTACATTGCCACGCGTCGAAAGAGGATTCAGGCGGGAGGATTTGAATTTCGAAGTAGTTTATATAACTGCCCAAAGACAGATGGCATCCCAAGGATTCTCATGAGTAACGTGGCATCATATTAGTGTAGGACCGTTAGGGTCGAATTTAGTATAAATAAGGGTCTTAATGTTAGGATTCGGGGTGTTCATTTTGTACAAATCACTCACATATTGCTCAAGTATCAAGTGTTAAGAGAACGAGTTTGCTGAGAAATGTACGTATGATACCAACACCATTTTAAATACATGTGTATTTTCCTTTATTCAAGTATCTTCCAATATTTCTGCATTTCGTTTACTTTCTTCCATTTACATTCCTGCACTCTTTATTTTCATGTTATTTATCTTCGAAGCATTTAACGTTTCTGAACTTTAGAATTCTTGCACATTTACAGTTTTTGTCTTATATTTTGTCTTTATCTTACCCTTTCGCTGATGTTATATTTACATGTATAACAAAGTGATTGCTAATCTTTATTTCTTTGATTAAGTATTTCTTATTTCAAGACAAATCATCCATAGACACAATTTGAATCATCATGAATAACAACCTTTTTGACTATGTCCTAGGATCAATCTAGTCGATCCTGCGAGTAACCAAATCATATTTATTATAGTTTGGAAGACTAGCGGTTGTTTACCGGAAATCACCATAAACAAATTGGCACGCCCAGTGGGACTGTGTCAAGCAGATTGTTATTAATCGATTGTTTTGTTTTGTCTAGAAAATATCAAGACCTTGTATGAACCTTAGGAATGGTAAATTAACCAACAGTGCACAACCAATTCCCAAGCGAAGGTACAACAAGAGAATGGTCGTTGCGGCCAGTGCAGGGGGAGATCAAGATCCCCCACAAGGGTCAGGAACAGTAGCGGAAAATTCTACGTATGTTTCGACTTCTACTCAAGGAGTGCGAGATATATCGGGTTCGACTGGATCAGAACCCGTGGGTAGTTCCCAGGCTATACCTGAAAATAATACAGGAATAACAGGGACCATTCCAGTTTCAGTATCGACTACCGCGCCTCCATCCACAAGCGCAAACGAGATACCACTTTCCTCGACAAACGCTGCAAACAATTTATTTACCCCAGGATCAACATCCGCGTTCGAATGGAGACAAAACAATCCATATGCAATGCCATATCCAAACGGGACAGGTACACGAGGAGCAGGACCTACGTACGCTACGACTAACCCAACGACGTTTTCGCCGAATGTCGGTTCGATAGGTCGAAGCGCCCAAAACACCGGCTTCTCTGCCCAAATACCCAATTTTACCACAAACAATCAAATAGCATTTCTACAAGAGATGGATGCAAGTAACCATGATATGCTAGGGATCCTGGCTAAAGAATTGGCGTCAATTTTGAATCCATTAGCAACAAATATTGCTAGTACTAATTGGGAGAATATGGAGACTTTCTAAAAGATATCATCTCAAATGAATCGAATGGCAGATTTCATGGGAGTTCCACCACCTAAGCGAAAGAATAACCAATCCTCATATCGAGAGGGAGATCCCATTCTGGAATGTATCCAAAATGCGATCCCTCCGTCTAGGACAACCGCAGATAACGTAGTTACCCCACAAAGAACAGCAGTAATCAAAGGGAATCGAGTAATAGATCTAGAGGCTTCAAATCAAAGAGCTATTCCCGTCCAGCAGGAAATTGAGGAAATAAGACCTAAATTAAGAGTAATGGTTAGGAACGAACACCCAAACAAAGTTGTTCAGAGAGTCAGAAGAGAAAATCTGGCTACAGAAAATAACTTAACTGCCATGATAGAGAGGGTTATCGCCAATAATGGCCTCAATACTGGACTTCGACGTCCAAATTATACATCCCCCATAGCAGATTATATCATGCAAACAAAATTACCAAGAGGGACCAAAATACCCAAATTCACGAAGTTTTCAGGGGAAACTAGTGAATCAACCGTGGAACATATTTCCAGATACCTGACAGAAGCAGTAGATTTAGCAGGGAACAAAGATTTAAGAATTATATATTTCCCTAGTTCGCTAACAAAAAATGCTTTTGTTTGGTTCACTACCTTACCCCTAAATTCGATAGATGCTTGGGCACACTTGGAAAGATTATTCCATGAACAGTTCTACATAGGTCAAACTAAGATAAGTCTGAAAGAATTGGCTAGCATCAAGAGGAAGTTCACAAAACCTATAGATGATTACCTAAATAGGTTCCGATTGTTGAAGTCAAGATGTTTCACGATAGTCCCGGAGCATGAACTAGTCGAAATGGCTGCCAGTGATTTAGATTATTCAATAAGAAAGAAACTGGATACTCAGTACCTAAGGCACATGGCCCAGTTGGCAGACAGGGTTCGACAAGTCGAACATTTAAAAGCAGAAAAGGCTAGAGCAAACAAGGGCTACAAGAAAGAAAGGGTAGCATACGTCGAGGCGAAAGACGTCGACGACAAATCTTTCGATGACTCATACAATGTAGAGGAGGTCGAAATAGATCTAGCCGAACTAGAAGAAGCACCGCCTTATGCTTGCAAATTACTCACCCCTGCCAATAGAAAAAATCCAGTAGAGAACGATAAAAACGATAGATTTCCTAAGAAAACCTATACATTTGATGTCACTAAATGTGACGAAATATTTGACTTACTAGTGAAGGATGGCCAAATGATAGTGCCTCCTAATTCAAAAATTCCTCCGTTAGAGCAACGGAAGAAGAGAGGCTTTTGTAAATATCATGGTTTTTTGGGCCATAAAACCTCACAATATTTTCTTTTCAGGGATATAATTCAGAATGCTATCAGGGATGGACGTTTGAAATTCGCTGATAAGGCCAAGAGTCACACGAAGGTCGACACGAACCCCATGAACATTGCTGACACTAACCTGTGTGAACCACTGGATGTCAACATGGTAGAGGTGTCTGAAGTCGAAGTTACTGAACCAGAAATAATGTTAACTGGAAAACAGGCTACTAAAGGCCTGAATGACAATGTAGTCTTCAATACTGATGTTGAAGAATCCTCCAATGCAGAGATAACTGAAGATTCGAAAGAGAAAACCAGTGAGGCCGCTGAAGACCTCAGAGCGAAACTTCAGCAAATCCAGATTTCTGAAGTCCCTCCAACAGTTGTTAACATGGTCAATGTTAGACGACTTGTGTCTGAAATAGACGAACTGGAAACATGGTTGACAAGGCAAAAGGGAAATATTGAAATTCCACCAAGAGGGGAAAGTCTGAAAGATTATCTCTGGAATTGCCATGAGAAGAATGGCGGAAAACAATGGATGTGTCCAAGGTGTTCAATCATGCTGAATCGAAGGGTCCAGGCTAACTTCGAAAGGGCTCTACGGGAAAGATTGGAACAACCTTGGAGAGGAGGAAACCCTTTACTAAAGGTGTACCCAAATATGGAAGAAAGCTTGGTGGGCTTCCTGGTCAAATGCCACAGGGAAAACACTGAGATCGCACTGTGTCCCAGATGTGGAGCAGTCTATGACGAAATGCTAGCACGGTCATCCGAGAGGGTATATTGCTATATGGGTCGAGAAACTCAGGGACTTCGTCCCAACCTGTATGGTTTCGATATATGGACTCCATCAAAGAGACCTGACAGCCCACACCCTAGAGCTCGAAGGGTCACATTCAAAGTCCCTGCAGACGTACCCAGGGACAGATGGGTGCAAGCTGGTGCGAGAACCAACAAATGGCGAAGTTGGGACCAAGGGGGAAGGAATGCAAAGGCATGTAGGAAACAATTCCAAACCTCAAAGCGAGAGATGTACAGGTTGGAGAACTACAAAGGCAAAAATCCCATGTCCAGATCCCAATAGAGAAGGCACTAGAGGATGAAGAAGGCTCAAAGAGAATACAGATCAAGAGAGACTGGAGAATCTAGTAGCAACCAAGTCCCAACCCAGGGGGCAAGATCAAGCGAACCTCCAGTGGAACGCAAACTGTTCGATTCTGAAAATGAGAAAGAGAAGAAAAGATGCATTCCAGTCCTTGGAAAGAAGATGATAGAATGACAAATGATTTCGACTCTGATGGAGTATCGTCTATAAACCTCAACTGCAATGTTGTATCTGTACTCCTTCATGAATTTAATCAAGAAACTGAAGTTGAAGATTGTGAGGAAGCTGATGTGGAAGTGATGGCGAAACACATACCTGTGTGTTACTATGTGCTAAACAACGGTGCAGTTGAAGAGCAGAATGCTTTCTTCGAAAGGCCTGATGAAGGTATGCAAAATCATTTGAAACCACTCTACATAAGGGCTAAGATTGAAAATGTTGGCATTAATAAAGTCCTAGTAGATGGATGGGCTGCAGTGAACCTAATGCCCTAATATATGTTAAAGAGATTTGGTATGTTTGATACCGATATAAGGCCACATAACATGGTTTTGTCTAACTACGAAGGCAAAATCGGGCAAACTTTGGGAGTTGTTCAGGTAAATCTAACAGTGGGTTCAGTCACGAGGCCAACTATGTTTATGGTCATACCAGCGAAGGCAAATTATAACCTCTTGCTCGGAAGGGAATGGATCCATGGAGTTGCTGCCGTGCCTTCGACAATGCATCAAAGGTTAACCATTTGGAGAGAAGATGGTATAGTAGAGAATATTGAAGGGGATCAGAGTTACTACATGGCTAAAGTTAATCAAGTTAATAAAACTAGCTTCGATAGAAACTTGGCAAACATAGGACCCTGCCATGATGCGGAAGATATATATAACCCAAACAAGAATGCATTGTACTATTTGTCTCTACACCCAAATGGGTTCCAATGGAATAGAGAAATAATGGACGGCCCAGAAGATACAGAACCAATAGAGCATTATCCAACAATACGGCCAACAGGCTGGGATGATGATGTTGATAATGTCTGAGTCATCCTTCTTCGAAAAGATTTCGGCTTATGTAGCCGAGAAAAAAATAAAGACGGCTCTCGAAGCCGAATTGTCAAACATAATGGTTAATACGGTCTCAACAAAAGAAGAAATGACAGATTCGGGAGTACATGTGATCCCTCAATCCCTTGAAGATCAAGTTCAAATCGAAGAGATCTCAGGAGACGAATCGAGTCAAAGGTTAGACGCAATCTATGATGAGGAACCTTTGGGATTTGAGAAGGACCCAATGGCATCAAATATAAAAATGTTAGCCCAAGATCCACTCGAAGAAGTAAATCTTGGAGACGAAGATCAAAAGAGGATAACATACGTCAGTGCGAAATTAGAACCAGTGCTGAAATCAAGGGTCATCAAGTTGTTAAAAGAAAATAAAGATTGTTTCGCTTGGGACTATGACGAGATGCCTGGTTTAGGGAGAGACATGGTCGAACTAAAGTTGCCAATAAAGGAAGGGAAGAAGCCCATAAAGCAGACTCCTAAAAGGTTCGCGCCAAATATTCATTCAAAGATTAAAGCAGAGGTCGAAAGACTTCTACGTTGCAAGTTCATCCAAACTACAAGGTATGTTGAATGGATTGCTAATATAGTACCAGTTATTAAAAAGAATGGTTCATTAAGAGTATGCATAGATTTTCGTGATCTAAATGCAGTAACCCCTAAAGATCAATACCCCATGCTTGTGGCAGACATGCTAGTAGATTCAGCTGCAGGCTTCGAATATCTGAGCATGTTGGATGGATATTCTGGATATAATCAGATCTTTATTGCATAAGAAGATGTATCCAAAACGGCTTTTCGTTGCCCAGGGGCAAAAGGCACCTACGAGAGGGTTGTAATGTCTTTTGGTTTAAAAAATGCTGGGGCAACTTATCAAAGAGCAATGAATTCTATATTCCATGATTTTATAGAAACATTCATGCAAGTATACATAGATGACATCGTTGTGAAGTCTGTTTCAGATTTTAGTCATCTTGATCATCTGAGCCAATCGTTCGAAAGAATGAGAAAACATGGCTTAAAGATGAACCCCCTTAAATGTGCTTTCTTTGTGCAGGCTAGAGATTTCCTGGGTTTCGTAGTCCATAAAAAGGGGATAGAAAATAACCAGAATAAAACGAAGGCTATTATGGAAACCAAGCCTCCATCCACGAAGAAAGAACTGCAGTCCTTACTGGGGAAGATAAACTTTTTGAGGAGATTATCTCTAATTTGAGTGGACGCACGCAAGCTTTTTCCCCTCTACTTCGACCCAAGCAAGGGAAGTTCGAATGGTGTGCTGAACATCAAGAAGCTTTTGATAAAATCAAGCAATACTTGATCCATCCACCAATTTTGTCTCCCCCAAATGGGAAAAAGCACATGCGCCGGTATATTTCGGCTTCAGATAATACAATAGGCAGCATGTTAGCACAAGAAGATGAAAATGGCATCGAAAGAGCCATTTATTACTTAAGTAGAGTACTCAATGATGCAGAGACTAGGTATAGCGCAATAGAAAAACTCTGCCTTTGTTTATATTTCTCTTGTATCAAACTTAAGTATTATATAAAGCCAGTTGATGTCTATGTTTCGTCTCATTATGATGTTATTAAACATATGCTATCAAAGCCAATATTGCATAGTCGAATTGACAAATGGGCTCTAGACCTTACTGAATACTCACTGGTATTTCAACCTCTTAAGGAAATGAAAGGTCATATTGTATCAGGTTTCATTGTTGACCATGCAGTGGTTGAGAACCCTCAACAATATGTAGACTTGAAGCCTTGGAAGCTATACTTCGATGGTTCGACTCATAGAGAGGGAACTGGAGTTGGAATGCTGATAATTTCTCTTGATGGAATTCCAACAAAGCTCAAGTATAAGATCGAAGGTCCTTTATGCTCCAACAATGAAGCTGAATATGAAGCATTGATTGCTGGACTTGAAGCTTTGTTAGAATTGGGGGCAACCAAAGTCGAAATTAAAGGAGACTCCGAACTAGTAATTAAACAACTGACAAAGGAATACAAGTGCATTAAAGAAAATTGTATCATGTATTTTGTCATAGCAAATAGGTTGCTTAAAAAATTTGAATATGTGGAGTTAAATCACATCTCAAGGACCAATAATCAAGAAGCAAATGATTTGGCACAGTTAGCCTTAGGATACAGGGTATCGAAAGAGAAATTGGAGGAACTGATCGAAGTAAGAGGAAAAGCAATGGCTACCAAGCCTTCTCCAAGTGACATGGAGAATTCACAATTAGGTTATGCCAGCAAAGAGGAGTTTGAAGTATTAAATATAGACTATTTAGCAGACACAGATTGGAGGAGCCCAATTGTGAACTATCTAAAAGATCCTTCGACAGACACAGATAGAAAGGTGAAATATAGAGCCTTATCATATTTCCTGATGGGAAACGAATTGTTCAAGAAAACTCCTGAAGGAGTCTTGTTGAAATGCCTCGGTGAAGCAGAAGAAAATTTGGCTCTCTCAAATGTACACAGTGGAGCGTGTGGTTCACACCAAGCGGGACACAAAATGAAATGGCTTCTGTTTCGTTATGGAATGTATTGGCCTTCTATGTTAAAAGACTGCATAGAATTTGCAAAAGGGTGTCAAGAATGTCAAGAACATGCAGGTATTCAACACGCTCCAGCAAACGAATTAAGTTCAATAATAAAACCATGGCCTTTTAGAGGTTGGGCACTAGATTTTATTGGAGAATTTCACCCCAAATCTTCTAAGGGTCAAAGATACATACTAGTAGGTATAGACTACTTCACAAAATGGGTCGAAGCAATACCACTTGTGAATGTGGATCAAGAGGCTGTGATTGAGTTTATTCAAAAACACATTATATACAAATTTGGAATCCCAGAAAGCATAACCACTGATCAAGGATCAGTGTTCACGGGGCGAAAGATGCAAGACTTCGCCAAAGAAATGGGGTTCAAGTTATTTACTTCTACACCTTACTATGCTCAGGCGAACGGACAAGTCGAAGCGGCGAATAAGATAATAATTGGTCTCATCAAGAAACATGCAGGGAAAAAACCCAAGAATTGGCATAAAACTTTCGACCAAGCACTTTGGGCTTGTCGAACATCTCCAAAAGAAGCTACAAACACAACGCCTTTCCAACTGACGTTTGGACACGACGCAGTACTCCCAATTGAGATATATTTGCAGTCAGTTAGGATACAAAGACAGGCAGAAATTCCTCCTAACATGTATTGGGAGTTGATGATGAACGAATTAGTAGACTTGGACGAAGACAGACTTCGAGCATTGGAGATGATAAAAAGACAAAAAGAAAGAGTGTCCAGAGCATACAACAAAAAGGTGAAAGGTAAAACGTTTATCAATAATGACTTAGTTTGGAAAGTTGTTTTACCTATAGATCGAAAGAATCAAGCACTTGGTAAATGGTCCCCACACTGGGAAGGACCCTTTCGAATCTTAAAAGTGTTCTCAAATAACGCTTACGAGATAGAAGAGTTAGCAGAAGATCGCAGGATCCTAAGAGTAAATGGGAAGTATCTGAAGAGATACAAACCAAGCATGCACGAAGTAAAGATTGCAAAAACGTAGATATTTGAGGTATACTACGTAAGCCAAAATGGTTGAACTAACACCAAAATGGCTTCATGATCAAACAAACATGCATGGTAAATAAAGTAAGAAGGCAAAGAAACATCAAAATATTTTTCATTGATATTGAAAGAGTACATGCGTTACAAAGTGGTTCCCAAGAACATTGACGAGCAGCAGCCATAGAAACTGCTTCAACAAGTCCTTTTAAGATCATCAAAGGAAAGTTGATTTTCTTCCCACGGAGGGAACAGAGTATAAACTCCAAATCCTCCACCATGATGCTATTTTGATCATGGTTTCGTGGATGAAAGTTGCCCACGAGGAGTTGGTGCCAAACCGTAATGACCTTGGTGCTGAAAGGGTCGTTGTCCATAAGAGTCCTCAACAGAAGATGAGTGATCATGTTGAAGCTATTGTCATCAAAAGTATCCCCAGAGTTAGTGCATCTCATCAGGTTAGAGATGGTGGAGGGAGTGATACTAATGTGGGCATTTCGAACCTCAGAGCCTATAGTGGTTCTGCCTTCCGGATCTATGCGTAGGGACGCAAACATCCAAAAATCCGCTAACATGTTGGGATAAACAGATCCCTCTAGGATTTCATAGTAGAAATCAAGCTCTTGGTTAGCAAAGAGGGCACCAATACTTATAAAGTTGCTCTCAAGTTCTTCTTCAGAGATTTTGAACTCTTTTTTGATGCAAGCCCTGATGTTATTGTAAGTGAGGGGTAATGCCATTAGGAGAAGAAAAAGTTTGAAAAATGTTTTTTCTGACTTTGTGTTTGAGAGAATGCAAGAAGAAAAACAAAATTTTAGACAAGAGTTTTGAAGCAAGCATGAAGAAAGAAGTATAATGCTAATCCTTTATATAGACCTGGGGCAATAAAGGAACGATTTATTTTAAATGATTGATTGGAAGTTGAAATGTAATCATGAAAAACTGATGCACGCACGTCTCAAAGAGACGTTTTGAAGAAAGTGATGTCACCAATTAATGATGGTTACGGCTAAGGGAGTAGAAACGTCAAGTCTAGCCTTAAAGGGCTGCGAAGGATAGTCAGGTCACGTGGTTACATTTATTAAAACTACTGTGACAATAAAAAAGTATATTTTGGAAAAATCTCGAAGAATTGTTAGAACACTACTCATGACTACTGCAAAATAAAGTATGTGAGCAGATCGAAAGATAAAAGTTGCACATATATATGTTCTTAGAGAAATTTGATTACAAGACAGGATAAGTACGCAGTAAAAAAGGAAATATAAGATTCGAAGCAACTAATTAAAATCTTGAGGAAGACTATCTTTTATCTTTGAATACTGGGCTTCCCATGAGGACATACGGAGTTCAAGCAACACCCGTTGTTTCTTCAGCTCTTCGATTTCTGAAACTAGTTTCCGTGCAGCCTCGAAGTGTTGGATCCCTAACTGCGCCACTTCAGCCAATTCTTGCTGATTGGTTTGCTGAATTGTTGCCTGACGAGACTCAGCTTCCTTTATCTACTCTTCAAGCTTCGTAATTTCTTATTTCCAGGATTTGATATTCTTTTCACATTCGTCATACTCTTCTTGTTTCTTCGAGCGTTTAAGTTTAAGGGCATCACCCTTCTTTGTTGCATCAGTAGCAGCGTTCCATGAAGAACTATGAGAAGCCACCTTTGCAGTGAGCTGATCGTCAACATTTTGCTTTCGAAGAATGTTAGACTGAAGTTGTTCGATTAGGGAACCCAGCAGAACAATCACTTTTGAGACTTCTTTTGAAACCAGAAGTAGATCTACCTTCTTCAAAAGTTGGTTCAAGCTATGACGTTTGGTAGGATCCTTACTCAAAACTTCAACAAGGTTGGTTTCGAAGAACTTTTCCTTTATTTGATAAAGAAGACCAGGAATATCGTCTTTGTCGCCAGACTCCGTCTGAACAGCTGAAGAAGCTTCGAGTTCAGAGGGCAAAATATTATCAATATTCATCATGGCTTTAAGGAAGCTAAGAGGGTCAATTTTCTTAAGTTGCTCCAATTCTGAAGGAGTAGGCTTTGCAGAGGTAGGCGTCGAAGTGGTTCCAGGAGTGACTACGGTCCCAAAGGTTGAAGTTTCGTGAAGACTGGTCGTATCCAGTTTAGAGGTTTCCTCCATAGCACCTTGTTCAGACACGGTGTCTTCATTGCCAGTTGGCTGCCCAGCTGCATTGTCACTACCTGAACATTGACGATCTTCTCCCATATTTTCGTTCTTATGAGTAGGAGGAGAATCATCAGTTGAATGGCTTTCTTCAACTGGCGTAGAAGGAATGATGGTTGCAAGGGGCCGAATATCTTCGACAATTGGTGAAAGCACATGAGTCTTGTGTCGAGAGACATCTGCATCGAACAATTGGAATTAGTCATGTTGGAAAGATTGCAAGAAGTCTATGTGCTATAAGGAAGAACAAACGCTTACCTAGGAGATTATCAATATCAATGGTAAGGTCAAAATCCTTGAGATCAGAAGTAGCTGTGCCAACTTCATCCTACAGTTACAAGGTAAAATGTTAACTTAATCATTTAAGTTGAAATTTATAGAGAAGATTATGTGATGAAATACAAATACCTTGGTTGGAATATTGTCTGGAATAGAGTTATGGCTCTCTACAATGGGAATAGTACTGGCAGCCTTTAAGGGTGATTCTTCAGAAGACACCTTATCACTAGGTGAAGCAATCTTCGAAGTCCCAGACTCCTTTTCTTTGCTCAAAGGAGTGACAACCTTTTGCCTTTTCTTGGGTGCATGTCTAGTGCGAGGAGGGGACTTATCTTCGTCATCCGAAACAACGGTTTGAGAAACCATTCGCTTCGAAGATACCGGAGGCTTCGAGCTCTGAAAATATAGATTGAGCAAAGTGAGTACTATTCATAGAATATACAAGTTGGAATATAGAGTACATTTGTACCGTGGGTTTCTTTCCAGTAGTGATAGAATCACTCCCACTTGTCTTGTTGCTTTTCGAAACTCCAGAACCCTTCTGTGCAGGGGTCTCTTTGAGACTTTTCTTTCGAGTGACAACTGTAAGTAAAATTGGAATCAGTATTTTAGTAAAAAAGAAATGGGAATCGAAAGATTTTCTAAACCCAAACCTTCAGGTATTGGAGTCAAGACACGAACGTGTTCAAGATCTATATGGAGATGTCCTTTGAAAGTATCCAGGGTATGCTTAGTCGGGACCACTTGTTCAGCGCGTTTTTTAGTGCTTTCCTAAAGAATTTTAAAAGCATTCCCACACAGGAACCAGTCTGGGAAAGGAGGGCTCAAAGCCACCCCAAAATAAGCACTTGGCAGTGGAGGGAATTTTGGAGGATTAAGTTTGAAAGCCACTTCATAACGCAGTTCTGGTCGAACAGACGGGGGCTATTTCAACTTATCGAGTTTAGCAGAAAAATTTTCACGTAAAATGACTGCAGCTTCACGAACGGTCCGACTAAGGTCATCAGGCCTGTAAATAGTTTCAAAGAATTTTTGAAAAGCTTGGATTTCTTTAATATGAGTCGAAGTACCTTTGTGGAAATTTTCCTGCACAACAATAAAAGCTTCAGTTAGTCCTCTAGTAAGGCTCTCAGCATCGAAGATTTACGTGGTGTAATAATCTGTCCACCATTGATAAAAATCTGGAGTAGAATAGAAGGCAGGTTCGGAAGGAATAGGGGAGAGGTTTGTAAGACTAGCATATCTGGTGATTTTTGATTCACACTCATCTTCAGTTAAATACAAGGTATGTAAACACATACGGTTCCTTTTATCGTACAAGAATTTGGGTTTCATTTGAACCAATCCAAATTGTCTCGATACCCGATTTTGTTGGTAGCAAAGGAGAACACATTGGCCCTTGGAAGGTCGAAGGCGGTGATAAAACAACCTTGGGATGAGGAAAGCTTCCCAAATTTCCATAGATTCAGTTTGTTGATCCGGAGATACTGCTGGAAACTTTAGAGTGAACCATTCAGGACTTAGTGTCCTTCGTACGAATGGAGCTATAGAAGGGCTGAATTGATAACGCTGGGAAAACATCATTATATATGCTAAAAAATGTTCGCGAAGCTTCCCAGTTTCTTCTTTTGGAGTCAGCAAAGCCAACCTGGTTCCTTCTACAGTTCAATTTTTTATGTTCGAATCCTCTTCATCGACAACACCTCGAAATGGAAGATGAGCTTCGAAAGTAGCATTGAGCCATAACTTCAACAACCAGAAAGGACCAGCGAAAAGCAGAGATCCAGTTTTGTAGCTTTTAACAAGGTCCGTTGCTTCACCAAGATTTTCATAGAGGAATCCTAGGATTAGCTGGCTTAGGTTTAGTCTTTTTCCAGCATGTAGCTGATTAGCCATACAAAGATACCTCTTTGCTACTTGTATGGACCTGGAACAGAAAATGCATCTCGACAGCCATAATGCTAGAAAAGCAATATGTTCTTCATCCGAGACTACTGCATTTGTCTCGTCATGATATTATTGGATGAAAGCAGTATAAGTAACTGTTGCCTCATTGAAGTTAATGGTGTCAGTATCCATAACATTGGGGTCAAAGGCTTCACCGGATGGTCGAAGCCCTATGATAGCGGCTATGTCGAAAAGGGTGGGGGTGACCATTCCACATGGAAGATGAAAAGTACTGTGGGAAGCATCCCAGAAATGAACTGACGCTACTAACATGGTTTTGTTGTATTCTAAACCTGTTTTAGATAATTGGATTAAGTCATAAATCCCTAGTTGTTTCCAGAAAGATGCCTTTTGTTTTTCTACCCTTGCTAGCCAGGCATAGTACAATTCAGGGTCTATTGCTAAAGGAATTGACCTAAAGACTTTCACAAAATTGGTTACATAATTTAACCTAATTTTCTCTAAGGCTGGAAGGGTTGCAGTCGAAGTTTCTTCCGCATGACCAGGATCTGTTAAGATTGGGTGTCCATCTTCATCTATCTTATTCTTGCTCACTAGAGGCCTAGTTTTATAATAAGCAAGAAAGAATTTATTCAAAGAAGAGTTACTTTCTCCTGGTAAAGGACCCATGAAGGCATGAGTTTTCCCAGAAAGTTCAAAAGGAATAATTACCTAAGAAGCGTAGATGGCGCGCGCCTCTGCAGTATTTGGGTTTGGTATGTGTTCTTGATCCCCTATCTGTGTAGGATGTTGAAATTTTAGAACAGGTTGAAGAACATTTGAAGAAGAAGCCATGAATAAGTTTGATCTGGGAAATGGGTTTGAATATAACCGAAGATGTTCTTTTCTGAGGAGAGAATGATGAAATAGAAGTGAAAGTTATATGAGGATAGAAGTTCAAGTATTTAAAGGTTTAACGGAAACCCTTTCAAATCTTTTGGGTAAAAGCCAAGAGACACGTGGCAGGCGTTGATTTAATCCAACGGCGGTCGAATAGTTATTAGCTTTACTCCTAGTATATAGGAGTAATGATCATGAAGTAAGGCCAGAACATGGGAATCTAAGTTATGAGAAGACATCTTTGAGAATGACAAGACGTTTTGGAAACAGAGTCATAAATGATTATGACGTCAGTCAACAATCTCGGAACTCTAAGAGATGAGTAAAAACGAAATCTTGTTACAACAAAAGACGCCTATTTCTCTTGTTTTTCGAAACATGCATTTATTGGGGGAAATTTGTTAGCTGAAGATTTCGTTTGGAAACAGTGTCCTTCGAAGGTTTGAGATTCGAAGGAGGATGGTTACTGATGACCATCTTTGAAGATAAAAATGGCTACTGATGGCCATGCTTCGAGAATGATATTTAAGTTGGAACGAAGATGGTGAGCACTGAAGCTAATCCGAACAGAATTATCTTTGAGGCTTAAACGTTTTACGAAATATGTGAAGTACTGAAGCTTAGCATGTTTTCGTAGCATTTTCGACGTTGGTTACATTGCCACGCATCGAGAGAGGATTCAGGCGGGAGGATTTGAATATCGAAGTAGTTTATATAACTGCCAAAAGACAGATGGCATCCCAAGGATTCTCATGAGTAACGTGGCATCAGATTAGTGTAGGACCGTTAGGGTCAAATTTAGTATAAATAAGGGTCTTAATGTTAGGATTCGGGGTGTTCATTTTGTACAAATCACTCACATATTGCTCAAGTATCAAGTGTTAAGAGGACGAGTTCGCTGAGAAATGTACGTGTGACACCAACAACAGTTTAAATACATGTGTATTTTCCTTTATTCAAGTATCTTCCAATATTTCTGCATTTCGTTTACTTTCTTCCACTTACATTCATGCACTCTTTATTTTCATGTTATTTATCTTCGAAGCATTTAACGTTTATGCACTTTAGAATTCTAGCACATTTACAGTTTTTGTCTTATATTTGGTCTTTATCTTACCCTTTCGCTGATGTTATATTTACGTGTATAACAAGGTGATTGCTAATCTTTATTTCTTTGATTAAGTATTTCTTATTTCAAGATAAATCATCCATAGACACAATTCGAATCATGATGAATAACAACCTTTTTGACTATGTCCTAGGATCAATCTAGTCGATCCTGCGAATAACCAAATCATATTTATTATAGTTTGGAAGACTAGCGGTTATTTACCGGAAATCACCGTAAACACATAGCGCAATATTTCGTGTCCCGAATAAAAAAAAAGATCAAATATGGAAGAGAATTGTATGCGGTTGATTTAAGACTTATGGAGGTTTATCGTGTAGTCGCTATGATTTTATCAAGCTTCTGATAAATGTCCATTGAATTTAAATCCGAGAACATCCTTCACTCACCATCGATCTTAATTACTAACTTTGATAACATACTTGACTAGTTTCAAGATGGTTATCTTTAACATCTTACAATTGACTTTAATTTCCCCAATTTATTATATCTCTCTTTATATTTTTCGCTTTATTGCTTTATTTTATCATTTCATCATATTTACATTCCGCTATTTTTTCTTTGTCCATTTGGACGTTTATATTCCGCTATTTTCTCTTTGTCCATTTGGACAATGTTTATGCTTCCACTATTTTTCTTTTGTTCACTTGGACCATACTTTACTTTTATGCTTAAAACACTAATAAACAACAAAAATCTAAAAAACACTTAAGGCTCTTTTGGACTATTGGTTACTATCCCGAGCATTTTGGAGTTATGGACTTATGGACTTAGTACCTCTGGACCCTTATTCTATTGTTACTCAGTTGTTATTCTGTCTGTCTGGCACTGGATTGTTGTCTGTTTGTATGTGCAGATATTTCCTTGAAAGCCCTTGATGGTTAATTCCAAGGCATTGATATTCCAAAGGATGGGAAATCTACCTTGACTCATAATGTCAAGTGTTGGCTTCTTCTCCGGTTAGACCGTTCTTTTCCTTAGCTTTTATTTTACGCAATAAGCTAGCCTCTTCATCTCCTCCCACTTCTTAAATTTTCAAAATCTTCTCTCTTTTTTACAAAACCTTCTTATGTTTGCAACCTTTTCAAAACCTTTCTTTAAAAAATACCTTTTGGCCCTTAGTGGCTTTTCTTCAAAAGTTTAGACACGACTAATTGTCGAAACGAGTGGCGATACCACCTTGATTTTGAAATTGATTGATATAATGAGATCTTTTCCGCGTGAGAGAGCTAGTGGCATACTCGTTGATTTCTATCCGAGTTGGAGCCCTTCTTTCATTTTGCGATGCAAAGAACTTGTTTGTTTTCATGCTCAAAATCAACGACTGAGTATTTCTCTCCCACGACGAAAAAATGTTTATTCGTTTTTAAACGTTTTCCCAAAGCGGAACTACATTAGCTCTGACTTCTCCATTGCACCGAGGAGGTATATAGGCACAATACTTAATGTCTTGTCGAGCTTATTTTAAAAATAAAACAAACTCTTTTTTAGCACACACAACACAGATTTTCAAAAAGGTTCCTGTGGAGTACCACAGATATGAGGGGTGCTTAAAACCTTCCCCTTGTATAAACAACACCCGTACCTAAGATCTCTTCTTTTTGTTATAAAAACAAACTTTGGGTTTTTTTCGTTCTTTTCCCTTTTCCTTTGGAAATAATAAAGCGCGGTGACGACTTTCACTGAAATATTGATTCGAGTCAATCCTATGGCTCCGATATCAGATTTTCCCCGCTACAGAAAAATGGCATCTTCACTGGGGACCCAGTTTTAAGTGTGTTAAGCCTATTTTTGTTTGTCTGTGTGTTTTATTTGTATATATTGTTGTGTGCTTTGTGTGTTTATTTTCTTTTTTCTTTTTGGTGCTCGATGGTTCCTCTGTGATGAGATAAAGTTCTAACCTGGACTTTGGTGAGTAACTTGAGATAGGAGGTGGTAAGACCAATAGTCGCATGTCAGGAGCAATCCTTACCATGAGCGTCATATGGTGGAACCCCAATCTGTGGAGGTCTCATGGAAGGTAGTAGAGGTTGTTACGAACCATCGTGATAACGCTATTACTTTCAATAGTGAGTGTCCGTAGAAGCTGAATGGCCTAGAACCTTTTTAACCCATCTAAGCTTTTTTAGGATGTAGTGCAGAAACAAGATCAAGTACCAATTTGAGCTTGTTGTCATGCGATACTACGCTCAGACGAGGTCTTTTTAGGCATATTGTTGGCGCCCATGAGCAATTGTGCGTGCCGGTAATATCCGATAGAAGATTGAAAACTCTGGGAACCTTTGTAGAACCCGATCGGCAGGTACAAAGCTCCTTAGATCACGCCTTGTGGGATGGGTTGACCCATGGCTCCATGCTCGTGACGTCGAACCTAAGAACCTGGACTGTGTGATTTTGTGTGATTTTATGTGATCTTGTGTGCTCTTGATTGTGATTGATGAATAAACCATGCATTCATGCAATCATAAAAATGACCTT
Organism: Vicia villosa; assembly: GCF_029867415.1. Lineage (NCBI taxonomy): Eukaryota > Viridiplantae > Streptophyta > Magnoliopsida > Fabales > Fabaceae > Vicia > Vicia villosa. The sequence goes on along the minus strand of NC_081184.1, from coordinate 97,787,471 downwards.
CACAAATGGTTTTCAAGGAACTTAGAGACTTTTTTTGTAAGCATCACAGGTACTATGGATCAAAAGAGAAGCATCAAGAAGTATACTTTCAGGAATTCAAGTGCAAAAGAATTGAAAGAACTAGCAACTTTGGTTCCTAATCTTGAAAACTTCAAAAAACATTATGGGAAATTGATCTCTATCTTGAAGAACAAAGTGGAAAAAGGGATTCTTGAGACTCTTGTGCAGTTTTATGACCCGGTTTATCATTGTTTCACCTTTCCAGATTATCAGCTTATGCCCACTTTGGAGGAGTATTCTTATTGGATTGGTTTGCCAGTTACGAATGATATACCGTTTAGTGGTCTGGAGAAAGAGCCTCAGGTTGATGAGATAGCAGAGCTTCTTCATTTGAAAATATCAGATGTGAAAGCAAACATGACCAAAAAAGGAGGAATTTGGGGGTTGACTTATAAGTTCTTGATTGGAAAGGCTTCTATGTTGGCTAGTAAAAGAAGTATGATTGCTTTTGAGACATTCTTGGCCTTGCTCATCTATGGTTTGATACTCTTTCCCAACATTGACAATTTTGTTGATGTTAATGCTATTCAGATCTTCATGATTGGGAATCCTGTGCCTACTTTGCTTGGGGATACTTATCATTCCATTCACCATAGCAATGATAAGAAAGGTGGACTTATCAACTGTTGCACTCCTTTGCTCTATAAATAGTTTATTTCGCACTTACCTCAGACTAAGAATTTCTTGAACAATCCTGATGGTCTCTCTTGGTCTCAGAAAATCATGCCTCTTACTAATGGGAATATCCATTGGTACAATCCTGCTTATGACATTGGCGAGATTATTGATAGTTGTGGAGAATTCCCTAATGTACCTCTTCTTGGTATACAAGGAGGAATTACCTACAACCCCGTGCTTGCAAGGCGTCAATTTTGTTACCCCATGAAGGAGCGACCCGCTAGTATTCTTATGTCAGGAATCTTCTATCTTAATCAGGATGGAAATTCGGATATGAGAAATCGGTTTGTGTGTGCTTAGCGTCATATTGATAGGAAGAGACATTTGGGAAAGAAGCAATGTGTTGCTCTCAAAGACTATACTGACTGGGTCCAAGCTAGAGCTCATAATTTTCAGATGCCTTATTTACTCGAGGAGCATTCTCTACCTATGGCTCCACCTTTGTCTTCCACTACTCCGGTCGAAAGTAGTGGAGAGCATCTAGAGCTTGTGGCTAAGATGAGAATGGAAAGAGACGCTTGGGAGAAGAAGTTTCATGCTTCGGAAATGGAGAATAAAGAGTTGAAGATACGTTTGAAAGAAAAAGATGAAATGCTTGATATCCAAGATGGTTGGTTGATGGAAAAGGATGATCAAATCCGTCATCAAGAAGAGTTACTTCAACAACTTGGTGAAAAGCGAAAGAGACAACAAGAGGATTTATTTTCCTCTGGTAGTCATGAAGATCCAGTTGCATGGAAGGAAGTTGCTGATAAGCTGATGGTCGAGAATGCTCATTTGATGGCCTTTTATAAATATGAGTTGGAGAAGCTCCGTAGGAAGCTGCAAAGAGGAGTTGGATCTTCGTCAGAAGTGTTCCCTTCTAGTTTTTAGCTTTTCCTTTGTTTTGTAATTTTGGATCTTTGAGTCCTTTTGTAAGCTTTTCCATTACTAATGAAAGAATGTTATTATGTTTTATGTTTTTTGCTAATGTTTACACTTGATGTCTTAAAGTTCCTTGAAAACCAAAATAATAAAAAAAATCATTTGCATTGCATTGCACTTCATGCATCATTCTGCATTTTGGTCTTGCTTCCGAGAGTATTCCCGAGGTCTTATTCAGTGTTCATCATACAGAATTGAATCAAGCTGTCTCACTGGTATAACACTCGAGCTAATTGCAAGAAGAAGATAGAAGGTCTTGAACAAGAGAATCGCGAGCTATGTGAAGAGGTTGTTACTTTGAGATCTAGTGTGGAGCGTCTCACTGCTCTAGTTGAGAGATTGATGGCTACTCAGAATCAGAATCAGAATCAAGTTCCTACTTCGAATGCCCAAGCTCAGGGACAGACCACTGTGATTTCTGAAATTGCTACTACAACAATTCCTACCGTTCCTGTTGGTGCTACTCAGCAATGTATGCCTAATGGATATCCCTGGGGTATGCCTGAAGGTTATCTGTCTGTTCTTGAGATGACTCGTCCGTTGACTCCTGTTATGGTCAACACGTCTCCTGTTGTTCATACTGGTCCTTTTGTCCCGGAGCCCATTTATGATGCTGCGCCAAGTGAAATCCATGACAAAATGGATGATTTCCAAGATCAGTTTGAAGAATTGCAGAAAGAGATGAAAGCCCTGCGTGGGAAATAACTGTTTGGAAAGAATGTGCATGATCTCTGCCTTGTTCCCAATGTGAAAGTACCTGCTAAGTTCAAGTTGCCTGAACTTGAGAAATATAAAGGAAATTCATATCCTCAGGCACATATGGTGATGTATGTAAGGAAGATGCCCACTCACACTGATGATCAACGTCTGTTGATCCATTATTTTCAAGACAGTTTGACTGGAGGTGCTTCTAAGTGGTATATGGGCCTTGATAGTAACCATATTCGCACTTTCAATGACTTAGCTGAGGATTTTGTGAAGCAATATAAGTATAATGTGGACATGGCTCCTGATCGAGATCTACTGCGACCTATGATGTAGAAAGAGAAGGAATCCTTCAAGGAATATGCTCAAAGATGGCGTGAGGTTGCCGCCCAAGTGATCCCTCCGATGGAAGAGAAAGAGATGACTAAGATTTTCCTGAAGACTCTTGGTCCATTCTACTATGAGAAAATGATTGCAAGTGCTCCTGTAGACTTCACTGAAATGGTGGGTATGGGTGTCTGGCTGGAAAAGGCTGTGCGAGAAGGCCGTCTGGTTCGGGATGACAATCCAGCTGGTGGTGCAAAGAAGTATGGTTCTTCATTCCAGAAGAAGAAGGAATTAGATGCTAATGCTGTTTCTCATGGGAGGAATAGTCGATTCAGAAATCAATCTCAACAAGTGGCGTCAGTGACTCTTGTTGTGAATTCAGTGCTTGTAGCTCCTATTAATCAACAACCAGCAAGGCGGAATCTGCATCCTCAAGTTAATATTGATCTTATCCCCATGATGTACACTGAACTGTATCCTGCACTAATTCATAAGAAGTTGATTCAACCAAGGTCACCGCCTCCTGTTCTAGAGAAACTCCCTTGGTGGTACAAAGCTGATGCCACTTGTGCTTTTCATCAGAATGCTCCTGGGCATGATTTGGAGAACTGTTGGTCTCTGAAGAATGAATTTCAAAGATTGGTCCGTTCAGGTATGCTTTCTTTCCGTGATATTGGTCCAAATGTGCAGAACAATCCATTGCCAACTCATGAAGCGTCTGCTGTGAACATGGTGCATGGATGCCCTGGGAAGTATAAGATTTTTCGTGTGGAACACATCAGAGGATCATTGATAGAGATGCATGCCACTTTGTGTGAGTATAGTCATTATGAGCATAATCATGCTGCTTGTAGGATTTGTTTAGTCAATCCTCGAGGGTGTTATATTGTGAAACAAGATTTACAAGAGATGATGGATCAAGGGCTCATTGAGATTCTGAGAGACATAGATGAAGATGATGTCAATGTAATCGAGCCGTGCTTTGAAATTCCGGAATGTCTAGAGATTGGTTATTCTGGAAAAGCTGCTGTAGAACCTCTTGTGATATGTTTTCCTGGGTCTGTACCTTATAGCTCTGACAACTGTACCCTACAGATACAATGCCACCATGCTGGAAGCTGGAATTGAAATCGAGATTAAGCCTCTGTCTTCTATGGAGAATATAGGAGATGTCAGTAGAGTGACTAGAAGCGGACGAGTTTTTACTCAACCCCAAGCAGTTGTGGATGTCCAGAAGAATCCTACTCAAGTGCCAGTGAATACGAATGATGTGACAAAAGTGAATGATGGGTCATCTTCAGGAAAGGAGATGGATGAGATTTTGAAGCTTATCAATATAAGTGATTATAATATTGTGGATCAGTTGCATCGTACTCCGTACAAGATCTCTATAATGGAGCTGCTGACGAGTTCTCCTGCCCATAGGGATTCTTTGATGAAGATACTTGATCAAGCCTTTGTGGATCATGATGTGACGCTGGATCCATTTAATGGGGTTGTGAGTAATATTACTGCGTGTAACAATTTGAGCTTCAGTGACGAAGATTTGTCTGAGGAAGGAAGAAACTATAATTTGGCTTTGCACATCTCTGTCAGTTGCAAAGAAGACTCGATGTCTAATGTGTTGATTGATACTGGATCATTGCTGAATGTCATGCCGAAATCTACTATTGCTAAGCTGTCTTTTGGTGGCACACCAATGAGATTCAACAATGTGATTGTCAAGGCTTTTGATGGATCGAAGAAATCAGTGGTTGGAGAGGTTGATTTGTCTATTAGTATTGGACCGTTTGTCTTCAAGATTACTTTTCAAGTGATGGACATCTTCCCTGCATACAGTTGCTTATTGGGACGCCCATGGATCCATGAAGCTGGGGCAGTTACTTCGACTCTTCACCAGAAGTTGAAATTTGTGAAAGATGGAAAGATGGTCGTTGTAAATGGAGAACAAGCTTTGTTGATTAGTCATCTCTCTTCATTCCGTACCATAGAGGATGATGAAGTAGTCATTGGAACTGCATTCCAAGCTCTGTCTGTTAATGATGAATTCAAAAAGGATGAAGCTTCCATTGACTCTTTCAAAGATGCTCAGTTGGTGGTTCAGAATGGACATTTAGGAGTGTGGGGACAAGTGGTGAGTCTTCAAGAGAACAAGGATAGAGCTGGTCTGGAATTTTCTGCCTCAGACAAGTCTGTGATGAAACTAGAATCTGCTTTTCGTCCTTATCAGGAAATGTTCCATAGTGCTGGGTTTCTACATCCGACTCTTCCAGAGGTAGACGCTATTGTTGAAGACGAATCAGAGCCGGGAATGCCAAACTTTGTGACCCATGGAAAGATGATTAAGAACTGGATCACCATTGACATTCCTGAGTGTACTCATGCTTCAAAGTAATTTGCTTTTATGTTTTTCAAAATCCTTTCATTCTGCCCAAGATGAAAGTGAAGTTGTTGGGGGCTTTTTCCTGTTTGTTTTAAACATTAAAATCATCAATAAAAGTCATTTTGTTTCTGCATATACATGCTTTTTATCTTTTTGCTTTTTCTAGAAAGTGGTAACACAAAAAACCGTTGAAGAAAGTGGTAACACAATATGTTTTCATTTTCCATAATTTGCACAATTACATGTTTGCATATATCCTCCCTTTTCTGAAACAGTACTCACTTGTGCAGATTACTCAATAAAACCGTTGAAAGTAATGACCCTACACCCTCTCCTAACTTTGAGTATCCTGTGTATGAGGCGGAAGAAGAAAGTGATGAATGTATTCCTGATGAGATTTCCCGACTGTTTAAGCACGTGGAAGACACCATTCAGCCATATAAAGAACCGTTAGAAGTCATCAACTTGGGTTCTGAAGAGGATAAAAAGGAAGTCAAGATTGGGGCACTGCTTGGTCAAGATGTTTAGAAAAGGATGTAGAGCTTCTTAAAGAGTATGTTGACATTTTCGCGTGGTCCTACCAAGATATGCCTGGGTTGGACACAAATATTGTAGAGCATTGTTTGCCTTTGAAACCAGAATTTCCTATTGTCAAGCAAAAGATAAGAAGGAGTCATCCCGATATGGCAGAAAAGATTAAGAACGAGGTCTTGAAGCAGATAGACGCAGGTTTCCTTGTCACTTCTGTATATCCTCAATGGATTGCCAATATTGTGCCTGTTTCGAAGAAAGACGGAAAAGTTTGCATGTGTGTTGATTATAAAGTCATTTGACCAAAGAAATTCAAGAGAATTCATCAAGGAGCGAAAAGTCGGGAATTAGGGTTTTTGAGGGCATTGTGGGAACTCAAAATTTCACCTACACAACTCAAAAAACATCCAACATGAAAGTTGTAGATCTTGCAAAATAAAACAACATCTTACAAGACAACTTTTTTCAAGAAATCAATCATTTAAGAGATTTGGAATTTTCAAGCATTAGGTTATAAAAACTTAGAAATTTTTCTAAGTATTTTTAACCTAGTTTTCATCAAACTTTGGGCTCATTTTTCACAACTTTCCCAAATGATTCTGAAGAAACCCCAAACTAATGATTTGAAGTAGATGTTTAGGGCTTTCCAAATTGTGCTCAACCTTCTCCAAATTCATTTTGATCTAGGAGTTATGCTTGTTCAAAGTTGGCCTCATGAAGTGAAATTATAGGTCATGCATCATTTTGGAACTTTGCAATTTTGTGCACATGGCCTCACTTATGGATGCTACAAGACCCATAACACATCTGCAAACATGCCATGCATTCATTTTCACCATGGCATAAGAATTAAGGAAGATTCCCAAAACAAGAACATGTGATTATGTAATGATTACATTTGGGAATTTATGGCAAATTGAGGAATCACCAAAGGAATCTTCTCACCAACCAATTAGAGCTCATTCTGCATCAGAAATGTTCCCTAAGATCAGATAGAATCAATGGATAGGGAGCTGGCTCGTAAGTGCAATGATCACACTTGGATATTCTTTGAAATTCCTTTATGCTTAAGAAACCAAACTCACTTCACTAAGCAAGCTCACTATATCCAATTTCTCTGCATCCAATTGCCTATAAATAGAGGGCTCTTTCTCATTCAAAAGCACACCAAAGCAACCATATTCTTTGCTTTCTCTTTCTTTTCTCATGCTTGTGGTTTTTCAAAGTCCTTTGGCAAGAAGAATTGTTTTCTTCAAACCAGAGCTTCTCTTTGGAAAGTAAGCATTCTAACATCTCAAGGGGGTTCATTTGAGGTGATCCAAGCACCTGGATCACTTCTGTAAGTGGAGGAACGCCATTGTTGCTTTCACTTTGGAGCATTTGCAGTTGGAGGTCCACAGAGCAATTCAAAAGGTTCCAAGAAAAACCAAGCATTCAGACACATTCCTTTGGGTGTAGTGAAGCTATCCAGATGGTCGCAGCTCATCTGTAACTGCAGATTCACCATCCTCCATGTTCACTTGAAGCTCAAATCGCAGGAGTCGGGTAGAGCAATTCAGAAGGATTGAAGTCATAATAAGCATCCAGTTAGCATCGCTGAGTCCCAAGGAAGCTTTTAGGATCATTCACACAAGCCCAGAAGCTCTCCATCACTCGTACGACCTTCAGTTTCAGAGGTAAGTTTTTGAACTGCACCTCTTTAATTTAAGTACTCTTTGTGATAAAGCTCGATTCTATCTTGCTCAGCATCATCAGAGGATTGAAAACCCTCTATTATCATTCATTTATTCATCTTGTTTGTCATTTAATTTCAAATTTAGGGTTCATATGTTCTTGGTGTTTTCTGAGAAATTAGATAGTTATAGTTAATATAAATAGATGTTAGTTACATATTTGAATTCGTGAGGAAATTTGGAGCAAGATTGATGTTTACATCATGCCATTTAGTTGAGAAACCAGAGAGTTAGAAATTTGAAAATCTTTGATCTCGAGGAAGAAGATGAACATGGCGCGCGCAAATTTGAATCTTCTGGCTTGTTTTAAAATATATTATGTTGGATGCGTATGAATAACAAACTGCGCGCGTAGCCCAGATGGTGGGAGTTTTGGTCAAAGACTTGGAGGGCGCGAGTTCAAGCCCTCTACGTGACAAAACCTTATTTTTTATCACTTTTTCCACTTAATTTCTTCACAACTTTAACCAATTAGTTAACCTATCAAATTAATTCATTTTTACTTCATTTTTCATACACCTATTGATCAATATATATATTTTATGAATAATAAAAAAAATCACAAAAATATTATTTATTTTATATATTTTTATTAGGTTAAAAATGGTGTTGTTTTAAGTGTTTGAAAATATATTTTAATATATGTTTTCATTAAAATTTCAAAACCTAATATCTCACAAGTATTTTAGTGGAAAAATCCTAACCATTTAGGTCTTAATTAGGTATAGATTTTGTATGTACTTTAATTAAGTTGACTTTTGTCAAATTTCAAACTATTTTCATATTCTGAAGTAAACCGATGATCGAGGTTTTCAAACAACAGAACCTCGTATCTTTTCAACTGTTTTTCATAAACAGTAAATCATTTTCAAGTGGGCCTCTAATAGAGTGTAAGTCCCAAAACCTTTTTCTTTTCTTAGATTGTTTTCAAAACTGTATTTTCAAAATCTTCTTTCTGTTTTCAAAACATTCTTCTGGTATTTTAAGGGCATTATTCCCGGTGAAACTCTTCAGATACCTATGTGACCTCTGTCCATCTTCACTTCTTCTGTTTTCAAAACCTTTAATTGTTTATCATATATATATTCAACTGTTATCCATCAACTGTTGGTGAGGCTCTGTATATACTTCTTCAAAGGCCTCCACTCCATCCAGGTTAGGCTTTATAGCTTTCCATTTACAGTCTTTATTTAAATTACTGTCAAATATAAACTGTACATATATTGTTTAGAACTACGTCTGAGTGTAAACCTTAGGACAGTTAAACTATATATATATATATATATATATATATATATATATATATATATATTATAGGAATATGGCCTAGGATTGAGAATGTCTTCCCGGTGAAGGCTCTTTCCTAATTAGAGATCTGTAGTTCAAACCCCCCAAGATGAATTATTCCCGGTGAAACATCTTGGCAAAAACCTTAGAATCCAAAAAAATAGGACACATCCACCCAAGAGGAATTATTCCCGGTGAAACCTCTTATCCATTTGCTTAGAGCCAAAATAAGTTCAAAACTACATAGCTTCCTCTTGTGCTATAACAAGGACCCTCGATTAGCCTCCTCTTGGGCTTTGTACAAGGACCCACAGGCTTCTTAAAAGCATTTCCAGTTTCCTCTTGAGCTTGTATACAAGGACCCATCAGGTTTCTCATAAACATAGGAACAGGTCTTTAGTCTCCTTTTAGCCTACCCTGGTGAGTTTCTTCCAATTTAAACCAGACTTTAAACAAGCTAAGATTGTTTCAATCTCACATTGAGCACACCTTTTGGAATGAGAGACATGGACAGTCTCTGTCACCCTTATCTTCATTACTCTTCCTTAGCAGAGTCTAGGATCCATATTTGCTTATCCTTAGCAAGTGTCAGCCTTCATCTTGGGCTTTAAACAAGAAGTCTCAATTAGATAATTTTTCTGCCATCATTCAAAATTCCCTGGAAAGGGTCAGCCTCCATTAATTCTTTCACTTTAAAAAAAACCCCGGGAAAGGGTTAGCCTCCAACTTCAGTCAATAAAAAGTCAAATTCCCTGGAAAGGGTTAGCTTCCAAAATTTCATTCTTTTCAAAAAGACAAACTCTCCAGCAGAGTAAAAACCCCTGGAAAGGGTCAGCCTCCAAAAATTCATTCTTAAAAAAGATAAATTCACCAGTTGAGTCAAATTCCCTGGAAAGGGTTAGCTTCCAAAAAATCAGTGTTTTAATAAATAAATCTTCCAGTAGAGTAAAACTTCCCAAAAACAGTTAGCCTCAATCTTGGGCTTCATACAAGGCACAAAAACAATAAACTTCCTTTGTTAAGAGTCAGCCTCAACCTTGGGCTTTGTACAAGGCAGATAATAGAGTCTCCCCAATGAGTCCTTCAAAAAAGTTAGCCACAACCTTGGGCTTTGTACAAGGAAGATAAACCATATTTCCTGTGTCAAAGATTCCTAACCTCTAGGATCTTTTCCCCATAAGAGTCATTCATACTCAGTTAGCCACAACCTTGGGCTTCATACAAGGCAGAAAATAATATTTTCCTTAGCTAGAGCAGCCACAACCTTGGGCTTCATACAAGGCACACAAAATAGAGTCTCCCTAAGTAGAGTCAGCCTCAATTATGGGCTTTGTACAGAACACTAAATAAAATCCATCAAATAAACACTCTCCAAATAGAGTCAGCCTCAATTTTGGGCTTTGTACAAAACACAAAAATTCCTTGTAATTAATCCCCAGTGGAGTCATCTCCCAGAGTCAATAAATAATAAATCAATCAAAAAGCCTCAAGCTTGGGCCTCATACAAGCTAGCTAAAAAATCAAATCTTTTATACAGTAGATAGACATAGCTTATCTCTATAGAGAGATCTTTCTTCTATCTCACCACATTCAAACAAACAAACATTACATCATTTCAATTTCAATCAAAGTCTCCCATTTAGGACTCTGAAAGGCATGCTCTGAGGCAAACACACCCAGACTTGTACACTTTCCCTAATTTGGACGAGCATCTTTCTTTCATTCAAGAGATACTAGCATACTTGCAAACACACAAGTAAGGTCACTCTCTTAATGAAATGAATTCAATCATTCTATCACTCTTTTAAGATGTTTGTGGTGGAATAGTAGACAAACCTCTCTGTAAAGATGATTTCATGCCTCTTTACCGTAAACAGAGTTTTAATTCAAGCTTCAACCTTGAGCTTCAAGCAAGGCACCAAAAATAATTAATAATTAATTTGTTCCCCGAACTACATTAAGCTCTGACTTCCATTAGGGATATGTAGGCATGAGGTTCACAAGGAATCTCAACGAGCTAATAAAATACCAAAAATAGTCAGTCTGTCCTCTTTTTAATCAATTCAATTCCTTCTCCTAACACAAAGGAGAAACTTTCCCAATAATCATTAGCAAACACAAACACATTGACACAGAGAAGGTTCCTATAGAGTACTACAGATATGTAGGGTGCTTAAACTCTTCCCTATGTATAATCGACCCCCCGGACTCCAGAATATCTAGTCTAGGTGAATCCCCACACTTAGCAAACTCCTAGGGTTTAGTTGATAACTTTTTCCCCTTTCCTACTCGTAGGACAATAAGAAAGTTCGTGTGATATCGTAGGAAGAACTGAAACAAAATTCATCCAATCCCGGGAGCATTCTCCTTCCAAATTTCGCGTGAAGGGTCCAGCGTGCCGTCCTCCCAAGTGAAACGGGGAGGTAAAAAAATGGAGAAAGGACTTAAGGATCTATACCATGGATTATGGAAGAAAGAGAGCTAGGAAATACACCTTCAAGATTCCCCAGGTCGAGGAACTGGGAAAGCTCGGAAAACTGGTGGCCAACCCCCAGGCTTTCAAGGAGAAGTATGGAAAACTTCTGCCTTTGCTCAACACCAACATTGTGGATGGGATCCTTCCCACATTGGTACAGTTTTACGATCCAACGTATCACTGCTTTACCTTTCCAAATTATCAACTCATGCCTACGTTGGAGGAGTACTCTCGTCTGACTGGAATACCCGTGTACGCGCAAGATCCGTACTCCGGATTGGAAAAGAATCCTGACGACATTATCATTGCTGCAACTACTCCCTTGAACGTAGTCGACATCAGAACTCATATGGTGAGTAGAGGAGGAATTCAAGGATTTCCCTCCAAATTCCTGTTTGATCAAGCTCGGTAGTTCGTCAGCATCCAAGATATGAGTGCATTTGAGGAAATATTGGCTTTGCTTATCTACGGATTGTTTTTGTTACCTAACATTAAAAATTTCGTCGACATCAACGCAATTAAGATATTCTTAACTGGAAATCCAGTTCCAACCTTGCTTGCGGATGCCTATCATTCCGTGCATTCAAGAAACCTGCAGCGAGGAGGATTAATCACATGTTGCGTACCATTGTTATACGAATGGTTCGTCTCGCACCTGCCAAAGTCCAGCACTTTCTGGAACATGAGGGATGGCCTTTATTGGTCACAGAAAATCATGTCCCTCACTCATTCGGACATTGAGTGGTGTAGTCCTGACAATGACGAAACCAAGATCATCTTCAGTTGTGGAAGTTTTCCCAACGTACCCCTTATTGGAACTAAGGGAGGAATCATCTATAATCCAGCTCTAGCCCATCGTCAGTACGGCTATCCCATGAAAAATATACCAAGTAGTATTCATTTGGAGGGTCTGTTCTTCAAGAACATCGACGATCATGGTAACATGCTGAAGAAGGAAATTGTCCAAGCCTGGCGTCTTGTTCACAACAAAGGGAGAAGGTTGTTAGGAAAACATCTTTGTATTTCCCTGGATCCTTACCTTCAATGGGTACGCGTCAGAGCATTCAAGCTCAGGATGCCATATCAGCGTCAAGAACCTATTCCCCTAAGGGAACCAATATACCTTTTCTCCACTGATGTTGAAAAACTACAAGCGGCATTAAACAAGGTATGCCAAGAAAGGAATGCTTGGAGGAACAAGTATCGAATCGTCAACACGGAAAACGTTGTGATTCATAACATCCTAAGAAAGAAGGATGAGTTACTTGAAGTACTCGATCGACAAGTGACACAATCGTCACTTTCTCACCATATCCCTCCTGCTTCCTGGATCATCGATCAGCTTACGTCAGAGAACGCTCAGCTCAAGAAACATAAAAAGATGTTAGAACATGAAGTCGGATCTTCATCAAAGTTTAAGAGTCCTTTCTCCCAGTTTCTCTGTTTTTCTTTTTTTCCAAAGTATGTAAAAACGGCGTTTTCGCTTAATTAATAAAAGTTTGATGTTTCATAACGTAATTATGGTTTTTCCTTGAAAAAATATTAACCTAATTGCATATCATGCATCGCTTTAGTCGTGCGCACTGACACGAGAATTGTCGCGGATCTAATAGTCGCTTTCCTTTCTCTAGAAAGAGAGGAGGAGAAGGAGGTGAACCAAGACTTTCAAGCTGTCTCATCCATACAACACTCGTTCAAGTCGGAAGAAAAGAATGGAAGACTTTGAGCAAGAGAATGGAGAACTCAGAGAAGAGGTTACTACTCTCAAAAATGCTATTGAAAGGCTCAATAATATGGTAGAAGCCCTGGTAGTTGCACAGATTCAACCAACGCCAGAAGAACCCCAAAGGACTGTGGTTTCCGAGAATGTTTCTACTCCTATTCCTCAGTATATCATGCCACCCAACCTGAAGGATAGAAAAACACTTAGAAAGGGGGGGTTTGAATAAGTGTAGTCTTAAAAACTTGAACGATAAAAACAAATTGCACAGTTATTTTTATCCTGGTTCGTTGTTAACTAAACTACTCCAGTCCACCCCCGCGGAGTGATTTACCTCACCTGAGGATTTAATCCACTAATCGCAACAGATTACAATGGTTTTCCACTTAGCCCACGACTAAGTCTTCTAGAGTATCCTGATCACAACCTGATCACTCTAGGAACAAATGCTTAGACACAAGCTAAGACTTTCTTAGAGTATCCTGACCACCACGTGATCACTCTAAATACAACTGCTTAGACACAAGCTAAGACTTCCTAGAGTATTCTGATCAACACTTGATCACTCTAGTTACTTACAAATTAATGTAATCAATTCTAAGAGTATTACAAATGCTTCTGAAAAGCTATAATCACAACAGTGATATTTCTCTTAAAGTTTAAGCTTAATCTCACTAAAATATTACAACAGCAATGTAGTGAGCTTTGATGAAGATGAAGTTTCTGAGCTTTGATTTGAACAGCGTTTCAGCAAGTTAATATTCAGAGAATTTGGTTCAGAGTTGTTCAGAGTTGGTAACCTTGCTTCTCATCATAACTTCATATTTATAGGCGCTTTGAGAAGATGACCGTTGGGTGCATTTAATGCTTTGCGTATTCCGTACAGCATTGCATTTAATGTTTCACGCTTTTGTCAACTACCTCGAGCCTTGTTCACGCTGTGTCTACCGACGTTGCCTTTAATAGCTTCCAACGTTCCTTTTGTCAGTCAGCGTAGCCTGCCACTTGTACTTTCTTCTGATCTGATGTTTGTGAATACAAAGTTTGAAAATCATCAGAGTCAAACAGCTTGGTGCAAAGCATCTTCTTGTCTTCTGACCTTGAAGTGCTTCTGAGCGTGATACCATGAGAACTTCAGTGCTTCTGCTTCTGATCTCAAGTTCTTCTGATGCTTCCATAGACCCATGTTCTGATTCTGCCTTGACCATCTTCTGATGTCTTGCCAGACCATGTTCTGATGTTGCATACTGAACCTTCTGAGACAAAGCTTCTGAGCGCTGATTTGTGCATACTCTTTATATATTTCCTGAAAGGGAAATTACAATGTATTAGAGTACCACATTATCTCACACAAAATTTATATCCTTGTTATCATCAAAACTAAGAATATTGATCAGAACAAATCTTGTTCTAACAATCTCCCCCTTTTTGATGATGACAAAAACATATATAAATGATATGAATTTGCGATCAGAAAGAGCAGACGGCTAAAGACAAATTACACAGCTGTAGCATAAGCATGTGAATATGTCTCCCTCTGAGATTAACAATCTCCCCCTGAGATGAATAATCTCCCCCTGAAATAAATACTTGAAGAACTTTAATAATAAAATACTTCCCTGATTATTTCGGTAGAGACGATCACATAAGCTTCTGTCTTCAGAGAATTCATAGCTTCTGACTTCTGCTTCCATTGGACAGCTTCAGAACTTGAATTTCTTTAGATCCTTAGAACACTCACAGCTTCTGATTCCTGCTTCCATTTAGGACCGCTTCAGAACTTGAATTTCTTTGATCTTCAGAACATTCACAGCTTCTGATTCCTGCTTCCATTTTGGACAGCTTCAGAACTTGAATTTCTTTGATCTTCAGAACATTCACAGCTTCTGATTCCTGCTTCCATTTAGGACAGCTTCAGAACTTGAGTTTTCTGGATCTTTAGAACATTCTTAGCTTTTGATTTCTGCTTCCCTCGGATAGCTTCAGAGCTTTGAATTTCTTCTTACATCACTTCATGCTAGATTGTATCAGAACATTGTTGAATGTACCAGAGCATCATCAGAGCATCTTTACATCCTGAAATGTTACAGAATAAAACTAAACGACAAAAGTTAGCATGAACGAATCAGAACATAAAATGTGTATCAGAGCACATAATATGTATCTGAGCCATATAAGCCATATAGAATGTATCAGATCCAATAGAAAATGTATCAGAGCAAATAGACAATGATTTGGATCATATTCTATTATCAGAATATCTGATCATTCTTCCTTCTTGCTTCTGATTCTGAAGCTTCATAGCACTCAGCTTGCTTCAAGAATCCAAGAGCTTGATTCATCTTGTTGCTTCTCATGTTGATCTTAAATCTTCGATTCCTGCAACAACACAACTTAAAAACATAGAACTTTGCAAGTTCAGTTAGTAACGCAACTGATTAAATCAAATCATTTATCACGTATTTCTCCCCCTTTTTGTCATATCATCAAAAACAGAAAATATTCAGATACAAACAAAAAGAAACACACGGAAGAAAATGAATGATTTCATTGAAGTTTAAACAACAAGTACAGAAGTACACGAAGAGAAGGAAGACAAGATGCACAAAAACAGATGCAGCAAAAGCCAAAAACAAAAACAACACAGACTCAATCTAAGATGGCCCTAGCCTTGACAGGATCTTAGCCAGCATCTCTTGAACCATATTGTTGTATCCATCTTGTCTCTCCATGAAAGCTCTAAACTCAGCATTGACTGAGCTTTGCTCATCCTGTTTCTTCTGAATATCTTCCAGAGTCCTTGCAAGACGGGAAGATTCATCAGTAGAAGATTCACAGCTTCTATCCACAGGAATGACATTTTGATTTGTAGCTTCCATAGATAGATCATTTGCAGGGATTTCCTCAACAGGAACTGATTCAGCAACATGATCCTCTACATCTGCTTCTTGCATAGAAGCATCTCCATATTCTGCAGCAGGAATTTCAGAATCTCCATTCTCAAGTGCCTGAAGAATGGCAGCAAGATTCCTGGGGGCAGAAGGACCTTCAACTACTGGTGGGTCAACAACTTCTGGAATGACCAAGCTTGGGTCTTTCTCATAAGGGTTTTCCCTCAGAAAGTCAAAGAGAGTCTTGAAATCCCCAAGAAGAACAGGATATTCAGGAATCCAGATTACAATATCTCTGCAGGGATTAGCTTCCAATGCAGCAGCTAGCCTTGCTTGTTCCAACTCATCCAAAAAGGGCTTCTCCTTAACCGCAACACAATTTCTGAGAGGATGGTAGTATATACCATTAATACCCTCCAGAAGGTAACCAGGGTAACCAGGGGCAGCAGCCACTAGTCTTTTCTGTACTCCCATTGCTTCCACTTGAAAATCCTTGCGAAATCTTTTCCTGATATTTCTTGTAGAAACATCATCCAGACCATTTAGGAAGGCATCCTTCAGAAGGTCTAGATTGCTAATCACCTCATATCTGAAAAGTTCCAGGTAGGTATAGAGTTCAAGTTCGGGCGGATTGAATGTGAATTTGTAGTCAAGGTAGAGAAGACAATGGGGTTTGGATTTTCTGGTAGGTAAGAGATGGGATATAGAAGGTGGAGGTGCGGTGGATGAGGAAGAGGGAATATCTGAGAGAATGATTGATGAGGATGGAATATCAGAAAGGATAGGTTGAGAAGAGGATGAAGTGTTTGTAAAGGGAATTGGAGAGACAGATTTATCAGAAGGAGTTGGGGGAAGAACACTTAGAGGTGTGGGGTTTAGAAAGGGAGAGGAGAAGGATGATGGAGAAGGATTTGGTAAAGTAAAGTTTACTTTAGGTTCAGATGGAGGTGATTGAAGAGATGGTTTAGGGACAGAAGGAGGTGGAGTAAAAACCTGCCTGGAAGTATGCATAGAAGAAGATGATCTGGTTCTGCAAAAAGAATCTCTGATCCTTTTCTCCCTTCGTTCCTCAGAGTCCACTTTGTCAGGATTATAGGTGACCCTCAACTTCTTGGCTTTCTTGGCTTCATCTTCTTGGGCTTTTCTTTTGAGCTTAGCCTTTAGTTCCTTCTGATCCTTCTTCAGAAGATCAGCTTTGGATGGAAGAACTCTGCCACGAATCCAAGCAGGGTCAATCTCTGATTGCTTCCTAACACAGTCTTCCAAATAAAGCTTGACAACCTGATGCAGTTCTTTTTGAAATAAAGAGGCGAAACCTTCAACAGCAACTCTTCTTGACAGGATGTCAGGAAAGCTTGTGCATACAGATGGTACACTATGAATGAGTTCCAGTCTGAACAAATCCACACCATTGAAAATGGGACCTTGAACTGCTCCAAGAAAATGGGACGCATTGAGTTTTCTGATGGAATCCAGCACTTTGCTTTCAATCAGAATGTCTGAAATCATTCTTCCAAAAGGAATAGACGATCTTGGCATATGAGGGTACTTCGCCCTTTCCTCTTCTCTTGACTTAAAGATAGAAGTCTTCAGATTCTCAAACAGAATATGAGAAATGTTGATCTCAATCTTTTTGCCAATGCAGAAAAGAGTATACTTGTGATCCGGACTGATGTATGAGGAAGAGAGCATCCTCTTTCTATGGTGAAGGGAACCCAGAATGATTTCAGCCCATACTCTATAAAACGGCCTTAAGGTACCCGTGTTATTAGAGTCAATTCCAACAGTCTGAGAGATTTGATGTTCAACTTTAGACCAGTCAACTGATGCATGTCGAAAACTAGACCAACCTTCTTCATCATTCAGATTATACAGCTTCCTGATGAGTTTTTCAGTGATAACCACTTCATGACCTAACACGAATGAAATGATGGCAGTAGGAGTAACTGTTGCATGTACCCAGAAATCCTTCACAAGTTCAGGATAAATTGGACCAACCAATCTACCAAGATATTTAGACCATCCTTGCTCAAGGATTCTTGCATCACACTTAAAGCCATTTGCTTTAAGATTGCTGATGTCCACAGCAGATTCACATAGGACTTCCAATTCTTCCGTGGCTATTAAGCAAGTTTTCAATGGAGCGTACTCATATTTGCGTAGAAGGATCTGTGAAGAGGTGAGTCTTTCTTTTGAGTTTGATGAACAACAGGATGAGTTCATGATGATTATGCCTTGAGATCAAATCAAAAACTAGGGTTTGTAAAAACAGATGCACCGAAAAAGATATAAAAGAGAGAGAGAGAGAGAGAGAGAAAGAAAAGAATGAAGGTGAAGCGGGTTATTTAAATGATTTGAAAATAAATAAATCATTATGCATTTAATGAGACATGACATTAGGAGAGAGAGATCATGGTAAATGAAATGATTTAATACAGTTACCTAGGTCGGCGTCTTTTCAACTGCACGCTTTGTACAAACCGTACAAACACGTGTTTACCATCAGATAATAGATGACAGCTGTAAAAATTTGAATAGTCTTTACGCCTTCTGATTCTGATCACTGCTTCTGATTTGATCAACTTTCTCTTCTGGAATCACTTCTTCTGAAGTGTGCTAATGTAAATCTGAATGATCTTCTGATCCATTACTTCTGATATACACAGCTTCTGGAGATTTGCTTCTTGGTTCTGCAGCTTCTGATATGACAAACTATATCTGCAAAATTCTTAAGCTGCTTTGGTTTTTCAGAACCAAGTTTATCATCAAACCAGATATTGATTGATTCTTCTACAATCAATGTTTCAATAATGTATATTCTGTAGCTTTTAGAGCATTCAGAATAACCAAGAACGAAACACCATTGCTTTATAAACAAACTAAATAGATGGTTCCAAAACTAATAAACTTGCTCTTCTGATCTCCTTCAAATTTCACTTCTCCAGCAGATTTAAGTACCAGGACTTGGAAGACAGTCCTTCTTCCCTTCAAGTGTTGAGAACATCTTGAGTCAAGGTGACATGACATGTTGAATGTTGTCTTCTTTGTCACCAATAGAATCTGCAATAGAAATAGTCTTTTCCTTTGGTACCCACATCTTCTTGGGTCCTTTCTTGTTAGTTCTCCTCAAGTTCTGATTGAACTTGGGTTTAGCAAAACATTTAGCAGGAGGAACAGCATGATACTTCTTATTCTGAGTTCCATGATATTTCTTAGGTTGTGTCACATGCTTCTTGGTGTGTGTTATGTGAAAGCTTTGTGCATGTGATGTGTGCTTAATATCATGGGAGTGGCCAAATTTAAATTGGTTATACAGAGGCTTGTATGATATTTTCATATCATCCACAGAATCAAGCTTGTATGGGATTTCACCCTCATAACCAATGCCAACTCTTTTGTTTCCAGATACAACATATATCATAGAAGCTAGCTGACTTCTGCCAATACTTCTAGATAAGAACTTCCTGAAACTTAAATCATATTCTTTCAGAATATGATTCAGACTGGGAGTGGACTTTTCTGAATCAGAAGGAGATCCAACATTATTGGATAATTTTAAAACTTTTTCTTTTAATTCAGAATTTTCCAACTCAAGCTTCTTAGTTTCAAATTCAAATTGCTTTTTCAGCTTTTTGTATTTGATACTAAGATGAGCTTTTAATTCAAGAAGCTCTGTTAGACTGGAAACTAACTCTTCTCTAGATAGTTCAGAAAATACCTCTTCAGAATCTGATTCTGATGTAGATTCTGATCCATTATCTTCTGTAGCCATCAGCGCAAAGTTTGCCTGCTCTCCTTCAGAGTCTGATCTTGATTCTGATTCAAAATCATCCCATGTTGCCATAAGACCTTTCTTCTTATGAAACTTCTTCTTGGGATTCTCTTTCTGAAGTTTCGGACACTCATTCTTGTAATGTCCAGGCTCATTGCACTCATAGCAGACAGCCTTCTTCTTGTCATATCTTCTGTCACTAGAAGATTCTCCACGTTCAAATTTCTTTGAACTTCTGAAGCCTCTAAACTTCCTTTGCTTGCTCTTCCAGAGTTGGTTTACCCTTCTAGAGATCATGGACAGTTCATCTTCTTCTTCAGATTCTGATTCTTCAGGATCTTCTTCTCTAGCCTGAAAAGCGTTAGTGCATTTTTTAACATTAGATTTTAAAGCAATAGACTTACCTTTCTTCTGAGGTTCATTTGCGTCAAGTTCAATCTCATGACTCCTTAGGGCACTGATCAGCTCTTCCAAGGAAAATTCATTCAGATTCTTCGCAATCTTGAACGCAGTCACCATTAGGCCCCATCTTCTGGGCAAAGTTCTGATGATCTTCTTCACATGATCAGCCTTGGTGTAGCCTTTGTCCAGCACTCTTAATCCAGCAGTCAGAGTTTGAAATCTTGAAAACATCTTCTCAATGTCTTCATCATCCTCCATCTTGAAGGCTTCGTACTTCTGGATTAGTGCAAGAGCTTTGGTCTCCTTGACTTGAGCATTTCCTTCATGAGTCATTTTCAAGGACTCATATATGTCATGGGCCGTTTCCCTGTTAGATATCTTCTCATACTCAGCATGAGAGATAGCATTCAGCAAAACAGTCCTGCATTTGTGATGATTCTTGAAATTTTTCTTTTGATCATCAGTCATTTCGCTTCTCGTAAGCCTTACACCAGTAGCTTTAACAGGATGTTTGTAACCATCCAACAGAAGATCCCATAGATCAGCATCCAGACCAAGAAAGTAACTTTCTAGTTTATCTTTCCAATATTCAAAGTTTTCACCATCGAATATTGGTGGTCTGGTGTAACCATTGTTACCATTACCATTGTAGTATTGCTCAGCTGAGCCAGATGTAGATGTTTGAGTTTCACCAGCCATCTTTTACTGAAGCGTTTTTCTCTTCCTGAATCTTTTCTAAACACGGTTAAGTGCTTGCACCTTAGAGCCAGGCTCTGATACCAACTGAAGGATAGAAAAACACTTAGAAAGGGGGGTTTGAATAAGTGTAGTCTTAAAAACTTGAACGATAAAAACAAATTGCACAATTATATTTATCCTGGTTCGTTATTAACTAAACTACTCCAGTCCACCCCCGCGGAGTGATTTACCTCACCTGAGGATTTAATCCACTAATCGTAACAGATTACAATGGTTTTCCACTTAGCTCACGACTGAGTCTTCTAGAGTATCCTGATCACAACCTGATCACTCTAGGAACAAATGCTTAGACACAAGCTAAGACTTTCTTAGAGTATCCTGACCACCACGTGATCACTCTAAATACAACTGCTTAGACACAAGCTAAGACTTCCTAGAGTATTCTGATCAACACTTGATCACTCTAGTTACTTACAAATTAATGTAATCAATTCTAAGAGTATTACAAATGCTTCTGAAAAGCTATAATCACAACAGTGATATTTCTCTTAAAGTTTAAGCTTAATCTCACTAAAATATTACAATAGCAATGTAGTGAGCTTTGATGAAGATGAAGTTTCTGAGCTTTGATTTGAACAGTGTTTCAGCAAGTTAATATTCATAGAATTTGGTTCAGAGTTGTTCAGAGTTGGTAACCTTGCTTCTCATCAGAACTTCATATTTATAGGCGCTTTGAGAAGATGACCGTTGGGTGCATTTAATGCTTTGCGTATTCTGTACAGCATTGCATTTAATGTTTCACGCTTTTGTCAACTACCTCGAGCCTTGTTCACGCTGTGTCTACTGACGTTTCCTTTAATAGCTTCCAACGTTCCTTTTGTTAGTCAGACAGCTTGGTGCAAAGCATCTTCTTGTCTTCTGACCTTGAAGTGCTTCTGAGCGTGATACCATGAGAACTTCAGTGCTTCTGCTTCTGATCTCAAGTTCTTCTGATGCTTCCATAGACCCATGTTCTGATTCTGCCTTGACCATCTTCTGATGTCTTGCCAGACCATGTTCTAATGTTGCATACTGAACCTTTTGAGACAAAGCTTCTGAGCGCTGATTTGTGCATACTCTTTATATATTTCTTGAAAGGGAAATTGCAATGTATTAGAGTACCACATTATCTCACACAAAATTCATATCCTTGTTATCATCAAAACTAAGAATATTGATCAAAACAAATCTTGTTCTAACACAACCGACCTTGGGGCATGCCGTATAACTTTATTCCAGACGGGTACATACCCCCAAGTTCTGAAGTTCCAAGAGCTACAACGGAGATGCAACCACCGGAGGGTTACAAACCTTTGGAAATTGAAGTTCCAAGAGCAACGACAATGGGTTTCGCACGACAGAATGCTGAGATTCCAAGATCTGCTGTCATGGCTTCTCCACAGCCATTATGCATACTTTTCCTCCACAGGGCGGACAAGTATATCATCACGCTCCCAGTGAGGACGCTGGCGTGTATGAAAGATTGGACGAGTTCCAGGAACAGTTTCTGCAGATGCAGAAGGAACTCAAGACTCTCTGAGGACAAGATCTATTTGGAAAGAATGCTGCAGACCTCTGTCTGGTTCCAAATGTTAAGATTCCTCACAAATTCAAAGTACCAGAATTCGATAATTACAAAGGGAATTCATGCCCACAAATTCACCTCGTGATGTATGCTCGAAGGATGTCAACTCAGACTGATAATCAACAATTACTCATTCATTATTTTCAAGACAGCCTGGCTGGTGCTGCACTTAAATGGTACATGAACTTGGACAGTTCAGAGATTCGTACTTTTCGAGACCTCGAAGAGGCCTTTGTTAAACAGTATAAGTACAATCTGGATATGGCTCCCGACAGAGATCAACTCCGGGCTATGACTCAAAAGGATAGAGAAAGCTTCAAGGAATACGCTCAGAGATGGTGTGAAGTTGTTGCTCAAATCCGTCCACCACTTGAAGAGAAAGAAATGAAAAAAATCTATCTCAAGACATTGAGTCCATTTTACTACGGACGAATGGTTGCAAGTGCACCAAGTGACTTTACTGAGATGGTAAACATGGGTGTACATTTAGAAGAAGCAGTTCGAGAAGGTCGTTTGAACAAAGAACTAGAATCTTCTATTGGTCCAAGGAAGTATGGAAGTTCTTTCCAAAAGAAAAAGGATCAAGATGTCAGCAATGTCTTGCACAAAACCAAGAAGAGGTTTCAACCTCAAGTTGCATCAATAACTCCGGTTGTTAACCCAGCGCCAGCTTATCAACCTCAGGTTTTGCAACAGAAAATTCAACAAAGGTCGCAGCAACCTCAGCAGTAGGTTTGAGCTCCAAATTACAACAATCGGGCTCCAAGGTATTCTGCCTTTGACCCAATACCAATACTGTATGCGGAATTGTTTCCAACACTACTGGCGAAAGGACTTATTCAGGCAAAGAGCCCTCCAAATACTGCAAATGAAGCAGCATATTGGTTCAAGGCTGACCAATCTTGTCCCTATCATCAGGGGGCACCAGGTCACAACATCGGGAGTTGTCTTAATTTCAAGATGGACGTCCAACGATTAGTAAAGAGCGGAATGCTATCCTTCAAAGATACTAATCCAAACGTCCAAGCAAGTCCTTTGCCGCAGCATAAAGAAACTTCAGTGAATTTGATAGATCAACACCCCAATGTCATTCAAATCTACGACATTCGTCAGATAGGGGAAAATCTTGTCAAGATGCACGCTAAACAAGCTGGGTACGGTCACGTACCACCTCACAACTACTTCGCATGTGATATTTGTCCAAAGAATAATCAAGGATGTGCCGTAGTTCAAGCTGCACTGCAAGAACAAATGGACTTAGGATGGATTCAACACATCCGAGTCAAAACTGAATGCGACATCAACATGGTTCAAGGATGTCCAAGAGAATACAAAATCTACAGAGTTAAAGATCTCGAAGGATCGGTAGTCAAGATCCATAAGACTTTAAATGGACTTGCCTACTTTGGAATGGATTTCCATCCTTACAGTAGATGCAGAATCTGTCGAAGAAATTCACGAGGATGTTTGCGCGTTCGCAACGACATTCAGAAACTGATGGATGACAATACCATTATAGTTCTCGCCAACAGAGAAGATGACGAAGTCTTTACCGTATCTCCTCAAATTAATCAAGTTGAACCAATGCAAGTTAAGTACGATAGCAGGAAGACAACAATTGCTCCCTTAGTCATCTACTTACCAGGTCCTGTACCGTATGAGTCCAGCAAGGCTATACCATACAAGTACAACGCTACATTCATTGAAAATGGTAAGGAAATACCACTACCGTCTGTTGTCAACATTGCTGATGTTAGTCAAGTCACCAGAAGTGGACGAGTCTTCAACAGAACAACAGAAAATATGCAGAAACCTTCGGAAGAAGCACCACATAGGCAAGACGATCATCCGACCAATGCTGTTCAAGCGAAGTAAAATGATGAGATCTTGAAATTAATCCAGAGGAGTGAATACAACATTGTAGATCAATTACTACATACTCCATCTAGGATCTCTGTTCTCTCCCTGCTATTGAGTTCTGAAGCTCATAGGGAAGCTCTACATAAAGTTTTGGAACAAGCTTTTGTAGAACCTGGCGTTACAGTAAACCAATTCAACAACATCGTTGCCAACATCTCCGCCGAAACTAACCTGAGTTTCTGTGACGAAGATCTTCCTGAAGAAGGAGTGGACCATAATCTTCCACTTCACATCTTAGTTAGCTGCATGGGTGACGTACTCACAAGAGTCCTAATAGACAATGGATCCTCTTTCAACGTCATGCCTAAATCAACGTTGTCAAGATTATCTTTCAAAGATTACCCGCTAAGGGACAGTCACGTCATCGTCAAAGCATTTGATGGATCAAGGAAGTCAGTTTTTGGAGAAGTGGATCTTCCCATAACTATTGGACCTCAGACGTTCAAAATCACTTTCCAAGTTATGGATATTCCAGCGCAATAAAGTTGTTTGCTAGGTCGCCCATGGATTCATGAGGCTGGGGAAATTACTTCAACGCTTCATCAGAAACTGAAGTTCATAAGAAATGACAAATTGGTAACCGTATGTGGAGAGCGAGCTCTGATCGCCAGCAACCTGTCATCATTCTCCGACATAGAACCAAAAGAAGTCGTTGGAACTAAATTCCAAGCACTTTCCTTGGATAAGGAAGAAGGAAAGGAGAAAGCAGCGTCTATTTCTTCTTACAAAGATGCTATCCATTTTGTCAAGGATGGCACTACCAGTGGTTGGGGGCACATTAATATTCCTACCAACAACAAGAACATAACATGAGTTGGATTATTTCCAACATCATCAAAGAATATTCTAGGAATTGAGGTAGTTCTTCCAATTCAAGAAACTTTCCACAGCGGAGGTTTTCTTCAACCTGTTCAACAAGCAGTCAATACCATCGGTGCGGAAAACACCGATGAGAATTTTGAAGTGGAATGTATGTCTTACCTTCTCGAGGCAGGATACATCTCCTTATCAGAGTCTGAATCACCTTGTTGTTATCCAACTAAAGGATCTGAAAGTAAGACTCAACCAAGCAGTAATAAAGTTACAAACAGCTTCACCACCATAAGTCTTGGTTCATCAGAAGAAGTTCCTCCTATCCCCGAAGAAACTTGGGATACATTAGGAGAACCAAGCGGAAAATTCGACTACATGGTGAAATACTCCGCTCCTGAAAGCTGAAAAATCTCTCTTGAAGACATTGTTCCGACTTGATGGAGGCAAAATTAACAGAAGCCGAGTGGTGTCAAAGCAGATTCGATGAATTGAACTTAATTGAAGAAAAGCGCATGACAGCTTTATGCCACGGACAACTATATCAACAAAGAATGAAGAAAGCTTTCGACAAAAAGGATCGACCTCGCACAATCAAAGAAGGCGACCTCGTAATCAAAAAGATTCAATCTTTTCTCACAGATTCGAGAGGGAAATGGACTCCCAATTATGACAGCCCATACGTGGTCTACGAAGCACGAATATAGCGCAACTTGGAGTGGAAGGGAAAGATAACGGTCGTCACGTTTCATTGTAGCCCTTTTCCCGAAAATTACCAATTTCCAACTTTGTAAATACTCCATGGAATCAAGCATTTGGCTGGTTACCATTTCATAAATAATAATTTGAGCCTTGTGCCTTTCTTTGCAATCAAGTCTTTTTCAGTTTCTTAAAATGAATTTTTAATTTAAACAATCATTTTCTTGAAACAAAATGTTTTCATAAAATAAAAATGAATTTACTTGCAAAAAATAAAGGTGAAATTCTCTTTCTAAGGTTTACAAACAATGGGAAGAATGCAAACAGTTGCTCCGAGAACGGTTGAGACTCCGGGAACCAAGATTTCCCCATGAGGTCTCTTTGCGAACATCTCCCAATGACGGATCTTCAATTTAATTCATATCACTCACTTCGAACAGCGAGAAACTGATAGCCAGGTATCCCCAATGGAGTGCAAATTGCAAGAAGAAGACATCTTCTGATCATCACAAGATTCAAGTCGTATCATAGGATTTCACATCCGCGACAATTCTATTCACATTCACTTTGCATTTTATAATCGTCATATTATTCATGCATTCTGTCTTACATCATATTTGCATAAGTCTAGTTAGACTTTGATCGTGTTGATACCCGAGTCACTTGGACATATACTCGAGATTCCCCTGCAAAGACATGGAAGGGTTTTCTTCTTGAGAAAGAAGGTTCATACACCCGAATTCCCCAAGCAGGTCAACAAATAAGATAGTTTGTTTCACATTTTGAATTCCTCAGAGGGTCGATGAATGGTTTTCTTCTCCAAGTAGTTCGGATTCCCCGACGTAATTAACAAGTGACAGCTTTTCCTCCTGGAAAACAGTTTGGTATTTCCCCAGCGGATCGACAGATGATCCCCAACGGAGTCAGTGAACAACAGTCTTCGTCAAGAAGATAGTTCAGGTTCTTAAACATAAGTCGATGAATGGTGGTTTTTGTCCCGAAGACAGTTCGTCCACTTTCAAGAAAAGTCATTAGCCCCTCAAAAGAGCACAGGACCATATGACATTCCTTCAAAGACGTCAAGTTGGAAGAAGAATTGGTGAAGTTTCTTTACATCCATCAAATGGCATCTTACCTCCAAGTGCTGGTAAGAATTTTGATGAGGAAACAAACCTTTTGATGTTTCTTTACATCCATCAAATGGCATCTCATCTCCAAGCGCTGATGAGAAGTTTGATGAGGAAACAAACCTTTTGAAGTTTCTTTACATCCATCAAATGGCATCTCATCTCCAAGCGCTGATGAGGAGTTTGATGAGGAAACAACCCTTGGAGATTTTCTCTTCATCAGAGATATCTTCCAAAAGATGATGACGTTTCTTTACATCCATCAAATGGCATCTCATCTCCAAGCGCTGATGAGAAGTTTGATGAGGAAACAACCCTTGGAGATTTTCTCTTCATCAGAGATATCATCCAATAGATGATGAAGTTTCTTTACATCCATCAAATGGCATCTCATCTCCAAGCGCTGATGAGAAGTTTGATGAGGAAACAACCCTTGGAGATTTTCTCTTCATCAGAGATATCTTCCAATAGATGATGAAGTTTCTTTACATCCATCAAATGGCATCTCATCTCCAAGCGCTGATGAGTGAGAAGTTTGATGAGGAAACAACCCTTGGAGATTTTCTCTTCATCAGAGATATCTTCCAATAGATGATGAAGTTTCTTTACATCCATCAAATGGTATCTCATCTCCAAGCGCTGATGAGAAGTTTGATGAGGAAACAACCCTTGGAGATTTTCTCTTCATCAGAGATATCTTCCAAAAGATGATGAAGTTTCTTTACATCCATCAAATGGCATCTCATCTCCAAGCGCTGATGAGAAGTTTGATGAGGAAACAACCCTTGGAGATTTTCTCTTCATCAGAGATATCTTCCAATAGATGATGAAGTTTCTTTACATCCATCAAATGGCATCTCATCTCCAAGCGCTGATGAGAAGTTTGATGAGGAAACAACCCTTGGAGATTTTCTCTTCATCAGAGATATCTTCCAACAGATGATGAAGTTTCTTTACATCCATCAAATGGTATCTCATCTCCAAGCGCTGATGAGAAGTTTGATGAGGAAACAACCCTTGGAGATTTTCTCTTCATCAGAGATATCTTCCAATAGATGATGACGTTTCTTTACTACCGTCAAATGGCATCTCATCTCCAAGCGCTGATGAGAAGTTTGATGAGGAAACAACCCTTGGATATTTTCTCTTCATAAGAGATATCTTCCAAAAGATGATTACGTTTCTTTACTACCGTCAAATGGCATCTCATCTCCAAGCGCTGATGAAAAGTTTGATGAGGAAACAACCTTTGGAGATTTTCTCTTCATCAGAGATATCTTCCAAAAGATGATGACGTTTCTTTACTACCGTCAAATGGCATCTCATCTCCAAGCGCTGATGAGAATTTTGATGAGGAAACAACCCTTGGATATTTTCTCTTCATCAGAGATATCTTCCAAAAGATGATGACGTTTCTTTACAACCGTCAAATAGCATCTTATCTCCAATCGCTAATGAGAAGTTTGATGAGGAAACAACCCTTGGAGATTTTTCTCTTCACCAGAGATATCTTCCAAAAGATGATGAAGTTTCTTTACTACCGTCAAATGGCATCTTACCTCCAAGTGCTGGTAAGAAGTTTGATGAGGAAACAAATCTGCGGAGAATTTCTCTTTATCTAAGATATTGTCCAAAATCACAACTTAGACCAGTTTCGAGACACGGACATCCGAAACGAGGGGAGGTTGTTCACCTTTCTCTAAGTATCAACACTTAGTTAAAGAAGATGGATTACGCATCCTACATCGCCATCCATACACCATAATCCATGCAACGTATTTTTACAGGAGTTTGTCTCCTCATCCCCGCCAAGCGCGACAGAGGGATCAAATCATGCAAAGATTTTATCACTACAACATCTCAGGAGCGCCCAAAATTCGGGCATTCTTTGATATTTAAGTCTCTTTCATGCAGGAGAGATCGAGATATCAATCTCTCTCCCTCCGGATAAAAGAAACTTAAATAGGGGCATTTGTCATACCCTAATTTTTTACCGCCCTGAGATGACATATCTTCAGGCTTTTCATCAGGTCAAAGCAAATGCCCAGAGCAATCACTTCTTCATCTGGCATTTAATCGAGGATGTTCAAAGACAAGAAAGCTCAGGCAAAGGCTCAGGCAAAGGATCAATCAATAAAAGAATTGGTCTCTAACACAATCATAGGACTTCAAAAGCTTCATGATTGACTAGACATCCAATCATCTGAGCTCAGGCTTATTCAGGTCACCAATATAGGGTTTTGAGCCCATCAGGGACTGAAATCAGGGATTACCTTTGGGAAACCCTAAGAAGCTCCAGGACCTTCATCAAAAACTTCAATCATCTTCAAATGATCCATATAACAAGATCCATTGGGCATTACACTCCAATTTAGGATCCATAGTCATCAATTTCATCTGGTCGACAATTAGGGTTTTTGACCTAATTCATCTGGGTAATTGACTTTTAATCAGAGCATGGATCCAAAACTCAAGACATGGTTCAAGGACTTCTACTACCTCAATATAATCCATTCACATCACTCATTTGAGGAGAAGATCTTGATTCCACACAAAAGTCCAAAATCTCACTTTATCTCGAAAAAGTCAACTATATAGGATCACCTTTGACTTTTAAGATTTTTGGTCATACCATGACTTTTAAATATCAATATCATCAATATATGGTTATTAAAGTCATTTGACCAAAGAAATTCAAGAGAATTCATCAAGGAGCAAAAAGTCGCGAATTAGGGTTTTGAGGGCATTGTGGGAACTCAAAATTTCAACTACACAACTCAAAAAAACTTCCAACATGAAAGTTGTAGATCTTGCAAAATAAAACAACATCTTACAAGACAACTTTTTTCAAGAAATCAATCATTTAAGAGATTTGGAATTTTCAAGCATTAGGTTATGAAAACTTAGAAATTTTTCTAAGTATTTTTAACCTAGTTTTCATCCAACTTTGGGCTCATTTTTCACAATTTTCCCAAATGATTCTGAAGAAACCCCAAACTAATGATTTGAAGTAGATTTTTAGGGCTTTCCAAATTATGCTCAACCTTCTCCAAATTCATTTTGATCTAGGAGTTATGCTTGTTCAAAGTTGGCCTCATGAAGTGAAATTATAGATCATGCATCATTTTGGAACTTTGCAATTTTGTGCACATGGCCTCACTTATGGATGCTACACGACCCATAACACATCTGCAAACATGCCATGCATTCATTTTCACCATGTCATAAGAATTAAGGAAGATTCCCAAAACAAGAACATGTGATTATGTAATGATTACATTTGGGAATTTATGGCAAATTGAGGAATCACCAAAGGAATCTTCTCACCAACCAATTAGAGCTCATTCTGCATCAGAAATGTTCCCTAAGATCAGATAGAATCAATGGATAGGGAGCTGGCTCGAAAATGCAATGATCACACTTGGATATTCTTTGAAATTCCTTTATGCTTAAGAAACCAAACTCACTTCACTAAGCAAGCTCACTATATCCAATTGCTCTGCATCCAATTGCCTATAAATAGAGGGCTCTTTCTCATTCAAAAGCACACCAAAGCAACCATATTCCTTTCTTTCTCCTTCTTTTCTCATGCTTATGGTTTTTCAAAGTCATTTGGTAAGAAGAATCTTTTTCTTCAAACCAGAGCTTCTCTTTGGAAAGTAAGCATTCTAACATCTCAAGGGGGTTCATTTGAGGTGATCCAAGCACCTGGATCACTTCTGTAAGTGGAGGAACGCCATTGTTGCTTTCACTTTGGAGCATTTGTAGTTGGAGGTCCACAGAGAAATTCAGAAGGTTCCAAGAAAAGCCAAGCATCCAGACACATTCCTTTGGGTGTAGTGAAGCTATCAAGATGGTCGCAGCTCATCTGTAACTGCAGATTCACCATCCTCCATGTTCACTTGAAGCTCAAATTAAAGGAGTCGGGTAGAGCAATTCAGAAGGATTGAAGTCATAATAAGCATCCAGTTAGCATCACTGAGTCCCAAGGAAGCTTTTAGGATCATTCACACAAGCCCAGAAGCTCTCCATCACTCGTACGACCTTCAGTTTCAGAGGTAAGTTTTTGAACTCCACCTCTTTAATTTAAGTACTCTTTGTGATAAAGCTCGATTCTATCTTGCTCAGCATCATCAGAGGATTGAAAACCCTCTATCATCATTTATTTATTCATCTTGTTTGTCATTTAATTTCAAATTTAGGGTTCATATGTTCTTGGTGTTTTCTGAGAAATTAGATAGTTATAATTAATATAAATAGATGTTAATTACATATTTGAATTCGTGAGGAAATTTGGAGCAAGATTGATGTTTACATCATGCCATTTAGTTGAGAAACCAGAGAGTTAGAAATTTGAAAATCTTTGAGCTCGAGGAAGAAGATGAACATGGCGCGCGCAAATTTGAATCTTCTGGCTTGTTTTAAAATATATTATGTTGCATGCGTATGAATAACAAACTGCGCACGTAGCCCAGATGGTGGGAGTTTTTGTCAAAGACTTGGAGGGCGCGAGTTCAAGCCCTCTAGGTGAGAAAACCTTATTTTTTATCACTTTTTCCACTTAATTTCTTCACAACTTTAACCAATTAGTTAACCTATCAAATTAATTCATTTTTACTTCATTTTTCATACACCTATTGATCAATATATATATTTTATGAATAATCAAAAAAATCACAAAAATATTATTTATTTTATATATTTTTATTAGGTTAAAAATGGTGTTGTTTTAAGTGTTTTAAAATATATTTTAATATATGTTTTCATTAAAATTTCAAAACCTAACCATTTAGGTCTTAATTAGGTATAGATTTTGTTTGTACTTTAATTAAGTTGATTTTTGTCAAATTTCAAACTATTTTCAAATTCGGAAGTAAACAGACGATCGAGGTTTTCAAACAACAGAACCTCGTATCTTTTCAACTGTTTTTCATAAACAGTAAATCATTTTCAAGTGGGCCTCTAATAGAGTGTAAGTCCCAACACCTTTTTCTTTTCTTAGATTGTTTTCAAAACTGTATTTTCAAAATCTTCTTTCTGTTTTCAAAACATTCTTCTGGTATTTGAAGGGCATTATTCCCGGTGAAACTCTTCAGATACCTATGTGACCTCTGTCCATCTTCACTTCTTCTGTTTTTAAAACCTTTAACTGTTTATCATATAAATATTCAACTGTTATCCATCAACTGTTGGTGAGGCTCTGTATATACTTCTTCAAAGGCCTCCACTCCATCCAGGTTAGGCTTTATAGCTTTCCATTTACAGTCTTTATTTAAATTACTGTCAAATATAAATTGTACATATATTGTTTAGAACTACGTCTGAGTGTAAACCTTAGGACAGTTAAACTATATATATATTATGGGAATATGGCCTAGGATTGAGAATGTCTTCCCGGTGAAGGCTCTTTCCTATTTAGAGATCTGTAGTTCAAACCCCCCAAGATGAATTATTCCCGGTGAAACATCTTGGCAAAAACCTTAGAATCCAAAAAAATAGGACACATCCACCCAAGAGGAATTATTCCCGGCGAAACCTGTTACCCATTTTCTTAGAGCCAAAATAAGTTTAAAACTACATAGCTTCCTCTTGTGCTATAACAAGGACCCTCGATAAGCCTCCTCTTGGGCTTTGTACAAGGACCCACAGGCTTCTTAAAACCATTTCAAGCTTCCTCTTGAGCTTGTATACAAGGACCCATCAGGTTTCTTATAAACATAGGAACATGTCTTTAGTCACCTTTTAGCCTACCATGGTGAGTTTCTTCCAATTTAAACCAGACTTTAAACAAGCTAAGATTGTCTCAATCTCACATTGAGCACATCTTTTGGAATGAGAGACATGGACAGTCTCTGTCACCCTTATCTTCATTAATCTTCCTTAGCAGAGTCTAGGATCCATATTTGCTTATCCTCAGCAAGTGCCAGCCTTCATCTTGGGCTTTAAACAAGAAGTCTCAATTAGATAATCTTTCTGCCATCATTCTAAATTCCCTGGAAAGGGTCAGCCTCCATTAATTCTTTCACTTTAACAAAAAACCCTGGAAAGGGTTAGCCTCCAACTTCAGTCAATAAAAAGTCAAATTCCCTGGAAAGGGTTAGCTTCCAAAATTTCATTCTTTTCAAAAAGACAAACTCTCCAGCAGAGTAAAAACCCCTGGAAAGGGTCAGCCTCCAAAAATTCATTCTTAAAAACGATAAATTCACCAGTTGAGTCAAATTCCCTGGAAAGGGTTAGCTTCCAAAAAATCAGTCTTTTAATAAATAAATCTTCCAGTAGAGTAAAACTCCCCAAAAACAGCTAGCCTCAACCTTGGGCTTCATACAAGGCACAAAAACAATAAACTTCCTTTGTTAAGAGTCAGCATCAACCTTGGGCTTTGTACAAGGCAGATAATAGAGTCCCCCCAGTGAGTCCTTCAAAAACAGTTAGCCACAACCTTGGGCTTTGTACAAGGCAGATAAACCATATTTCCTGTGTCAAAGATTCCTAACCTCTAGGATCTTTTCCCCATAAGAGTCATTCATATTCAGTCAGCCACAACCTTGGGCTTCATACAAGGCAGAAAATAATGTTTTCCTTAGCTAGAGCAGCCACAACCTTGGGCTTCATACAAGGCACACAAAATAAAGTCTCCCTAAGTAGAGTCAGCCTCAATTATGGGCTTTGTACAGAACAATAAATAAAATCCATCAAATAAACACTCTCCAAATAGAGTCAGCCTCAATTCTGGGCTTTGTACAGAACACAAAAATTCCTTGTAATTAATCCCCAGTGGAGTCATCTCCCAGAGTCAATAAATAATAAATCAATCAAAAAGCCTCAAGCTTGGGCCTCATACAAGCCAGCTAAAAAATCAAATCTTTTATACAGTAGATAGACATAGCTTATCTCTATAGAGAGATCTTTCTTCTATCTCACCACATTCAAACAAACAAACATTACATCATTTCAATTTCAATCAAAGTCTCCCATTTAGGACTCTGAAAGGCATGCTCTGAGGCAAACACACCCAGACTTGTACACTTTCCCTAATTTGGACGAGCATCTTTCTTTCATTCAAGAGATACTAGCATACTTGCAAACACACAAGTAAGGTCACTCTCTTAATGAAATGAATTCATTCATTCTGTCACTCTTTTAAGATGGTTGTGGTGGAATAGTAGACAAACCTCTCTGTAAAGATGATTTCATGCCTCTTTACCGTAAACAGAGATTTAATTCAAGCTTCAACCTTGAGCTTCAAGCAAGGCACCAAAAATCATTAATAATTAATTAGTTCCCTAAACTACATTAAGCTCTGACTTCCATTAGGGATATGTAGGCATGAGGTTCACAAGGAATCTCAGCGAGCTAATAAAATACCAAAAATAGTCAGTCTGTCTGTCTGTCTTCTTTTTAATCAATTCAATTCCTTCTCCTAACACAAAGGAGAAACTTTCCCAATAATCATTAGCAAACACAAACACATTGACACAGAGAAGGTTCCTATAGAGTACTACAGATATGTAGGGTGCTTAAACTCTTCCCTATGTATAACCGACCCCCCAGACTCCAGAATTTCTAGTCTAGGTGAATCCCCACACTTAGCAAACTCCTAGGGTTTAGTTGAGATCTTTTTTCCCCTTTCCTACTCGTAGGACAATAAGAAAGTTCGTGTGATATCGTAGGAAGAACTGAAACAAAATTCATCCCATCCCGGGCGCATTCTCCTTCCAAATTTCGCGTGAAGGGTCTAGCGTGTCGTCCTCCCAAGTGAAACGGGGAGGTAAAAAAAATGACACCACAGCTCCCTATTGAGGTTGAGATTCCATCATTGAGAGTTTTAATGGAAATCAAATTATCTGAGGCTGAGTGGTGTTAGAGTAGGTTTGATCAATTAAATTTGATAGAAGAAAAGAGAATGACGGCTTTATGCCATGGTCAGTTATACCAGAAAAGAATGAAGAAAGCTTTTGATAAGAAGGTTCAACCTCGTGTATCCAGAGAAGGCGACCTCGTGCTCAAAAGGATCTTGTCTTTCACCTCTGATTCAAGGGGAAAATGGACTCCTAGTTTTGAAGGACCATACGTTGTTAAGAAAGCCTTCTCTGGCGGTGCATTAATTCTTGCAACTATGGATGGAGAGGAGCTTCCCCGTCCCGTGAATGCTGATGTAGTCAAGAAATACTTCGCCTAAAAAATGATAAAACAACAGCTCGCTAAGTTGAAAACCCGAAAGGGCGACTTAGGCAAAAAAGAGCGTCTCGGTGGATTGAAAACCCGAAAGGGCGGTCCAACAAAAAATTAGAGACATAAGCAGAATAAAATACCCGGTGGACTGAAAACCCGAAAGGGCGGTCCAGGCAAAAGTTAGGGATTCATGGCAAGTAACTACATCATACAAGACTTGATCATCAGCAGTCATCTGTTTATCATGAGAAGTTCAACACATTTCAACGGAAGCCTTTGCTCAGGAATTCCAAGTTGAGAGAGAGGATAGGGTCATTACATTTCAATGTACCTTTTCCACAAAATTACCACTTTCCAAACTTTGTAATAATCCATGGGGTCTTGCCTTTTGCAGGCTACCATTCTATTAAAAAGTTTGAGCCTTTACCTTTTATTGGCAATCTTATTTCGTTCATATCTCTCAGAATGTCATTTAGTTTTTGTAGTAATTTTTGAAACAAAGAGAAAATTGATCTCAACAAAATCCTTTTTGAAAAAATATAAAAGGAAATTTTACTTTGATACATTAGTGCATTACAAGGAATGGATATGTATATGTATTCATGTGCAAAAGAGGAAGAATGTGTTCCACTCGATCTACCTTTGGCCTGGTTCAAATATGATGTAAACTCATCTACTTTGTTCTCTCAGCTCTGATGTTCCCCTAGTGTTGGGTAGCATTTATTCTGAAGCCATCAAAAGATTGTTATAGCAGTTTCTGCTCTAGTGTTCAGCTTGAGACATTGCTTGATTATGTTATACTCTAGCTCTTGAGTTACTCCTTGTGATAAGTTTTTTGCAGCATATGCATCATTAACATGCATCAAAAACAGTCATACATTCACATTTTCTATCATGAAGTTTACTGTCAAACAGATTGCTCTTTCATTTATAGTGCCTTAGGCAGAAAAGACTCACTTTCCTTGAAATCCCCAATGAATTTGTTTCTATGTGGATAATATGTTTCAGTTGTTCTGCTCAGATGCTTACGAACATAAATCCAGTGAGTTTCTCCCTCACTTGGCCCAGTCTTTTTTGGCAGCTTCTTTCCATTTGGCCATGGATTTAATTTTGGTCGCTGGATGATGAATGTTGAGATTGTGCATTGGTGTTTGCACTCTCAATCTTTGAAAAAGCTAATGCTATTGATTGCTCCTTATCGTCAGTGGTACGACGGTATATCCCTTTAGTACCTTCAGTGGAATGTTGGTATATGTTATCATCAGTGATACGGCGGTACATCCCTTTTCTACCTCCAGTGGAACGTTGGTAGCTCACCTTCAGTGGAACGTTGGTGTTTTTTGTTCATCATCAGTGGTACGTCGATGAATTTCTCTTTAATACCTTCAGTGGAACGTTGGTATATGTTATCGTCAGTGGTACGGCGGTACATCTCTTTCATCGTCAGTGGTACGTCGATGAATTTCCCTTTCATACCTTCAGTGGAACGTTGGTATATGTTATCGTCAGTGGTACCGCGGTACATCTCTTTCATCGTCAGTGGTACGTCGATGAATTTCTCTTTAATACCTTCAGTGGAACGTTGGTATATGTTATCGTCAGTGGTACGGCAATACATCTCTTTCATCGTCAGTGGTACGTCGATGAATTTCTCTTTAATACCTTCAGTGGAACGTTGGTATATGTTATCGTCAGTGGTATGACGGTACATCTCTTCATCGTCAGTGGTACGTCGATGAATTTCCCTTTCATACCTTCAGTGGAACGTTGGTATATGTTATCGTCAATGGTACGGCGGTACATCTCTTTCATCGTCAGTGGTACATCGATGAATTTCTCTTTAATACCTTCAGTGGAACGTTGGTATATGTTATCGTCAGTGGTACGGTAGTACATCTCTTTCATCGTTAGTGGAACGTCGATGAATTTCTTTTTAATACCTTTAGTGGAATGTTGGTATATGATATCGTCAGTGGTACGGCGCTACATCCCTTCATATCATCAGTGGTACGATGGTGTGTTTTCTGTTAACGGAAGATTGGCATTCTGATTCAGGATGCATATTTTCTCATCCCCAGTGAAAGAGGATGCCCCATTTTCTCATCTCCAGTGAAAAGTGATGCTTTAACCTCTCTGGTGCAAAATTTTTTCCCCAGGGAAGTTTCTTTTCCCACCAAAGTTTCGTCTCTCCAACAAAGTCTTGCCTTCCCTAGTGGAGTTCTGCCTACAACACATTTGTTTCCCCAGTGGAGTTCCTTTTCCTCCCCGGTGTTACCGTGTTTTATCCTCATCATATGCATTCATCAAACATTGCATAACATCTTAGGTTCAAAAATTGTGTTTTTATATATATTTAAGTCTCTTCGATTTCGTCAAAACGAAGATTTCCAATCATCGTATCTCCGAATCGAAGAAACTTAAATAGGGGCATCTGTCATACCCCAATTTTTGACCCTAAGATCATACATCAATTGCATATTAATCATTAATCAAGAGCACCATTGTGAGGCTCTATCTTTGATACTGTGATCATCTCTGAGGGGAATCATCAAGCACTTTCAGCTTTTATTTGTTTATACTAACCAAAATCAAAAAAATATGTGTTTTGTCTCTCTTGTTTATATTTTACAGGTAAAAGATCGGGCAAAAATCAAAACAGTACAAGAAAACAATTTTTGAAAATTGGGAGGTGGAAAGCGGTTTACCCCTATGGGAAATCGATTTCCTGTGCGCAAAATTCAAAAAATATAAGGAGGGAAGCTTGACATCATTTTGGCACCTTTTTATTTGATCATTTTACCAATTTTTCACTGCACCAAAATTAATCCCTTCATTAAACCCACTTAAACCTCATTTTACAATTTTTACCATTTAAATGCCACTTAAATACCAATTAAACACAAGTTAATTACCCAAGAGCAAAAAGACCAAATTGCCACTACTCTTGCTCTCATCCTATAAATAGAGGTCTCTACTCTGTCATTTCTCAAGCTTGGAGAGCCAAAAAATTGCTTGCAAATTCATTTCTCACCCTTTTCAAAACCCTCACCCAAAGTTCATTTTCGTAGAATTAGTGAGATTTACATTGAATCTCACAAGTTCTGAACTAAGCCTCCTACATTTCTCTATTTTATTTGATTGTTCATCTCCAATTTTGAAGGATCTACACACTTTGTGCTTGTTCTTGAAGCTACTTCAACACTTTAATTCAAGAATTGGTAAATTCCTCAATTCTAAGATGTAGATCTTTGTTGCTTGTGTTCAATGCATCTTTGATGCTATATTGGTCTCATTTGATGGTGATTTGGTGGAAAATTCGTGCTCCAATGGATATGTGATATATTGGTCTCACTTGGCGATCTGCTTAACATAGCGCAATATTTCGTGTCCCGAATAAAAAAAAGATCAAATATGGAAGAGAATTGTATGCGGTTGATTTAAGACTTATGGAGGTTTATCGTGTAGTCGCTATGATTTTATCAAGCTTCTGATAAATGTCCATTGAATTTAAATCCGAGAACATCCTTCACTCACCATCGATCTTAATTATTAACTTTGATAACATACTTGACTAGTTTCAAGATGGTTATCTTTAACATCTAACAATTGACTTTAATTTCAGCAATTTATTAGACCTCTCTTTATATTTTTCGCTTTATTGCTTTATTTTATCATTTCATCATATATATATTCCGCTATTTTTTCTTTGTCCATTTGGACGTTTATATTCCGCTATTTTCTCTTTGTCCATTTGGACATATGTTTATGCTTCCGCTATTTTTCTTTTGTCCACTTGGACCATACTTTACTTTTATGCTAAAACACTGATAAAGAACAAAAATCTAAAAAACACTTAAGGCTCTTTTGGACTATTGGTTACTATCCCGAGCATTTTGGAGTTATGGACTTATGGACTTAGTACATCTGGACCCTTATTCTATTGTTACTCAGTTGTTATTCTGTCTGTCTGGCATTGAATTGTTGTCTGTTTGTCTGTGCATGTATTTCCTTGAAAGCCCTTGATGATTAATTCCAAGGCATTGAGATAAGGATTTTACCCGAAAACAGCCGTTACTCTGCCCGATTTCCGTCAGAATTTTTATGTGCTTAATGCAAAGTCGTGCTAAGATAATAAGTTCATCTGGATCCCCAAGTGCAATGTATTGGATTAGACCGTTCTTTTCCTTAGCTTTTATTTTACGCAATAAGCTAGCCTCTTCATCTCCTCCCACTTCTTAAATTTTCAAAATCTTCTCTCTTTTTTACAAAACCTTCTTATGTTTGCAACCTTTTCAAAACCTTTCTTTAAAAAATACCTTTTGGCCCTTAGTGGCTTTTCTTCAAAAGTTTAGACACGACTAATTGTCGAAACGAGTGGCGATACCCCCTTGATTTTGAAATTGATTGATATAATGAGATCTTTTCCGCGTGAGAGAGCTAGTGGCATACTCGTTGATTTCTATCCGAGTTGGAGCCCTTCTTTCATTTTGCGATGCAAAGAACTCGTTTGTTCTCATGCTCAAAATCAACGGCTGAGTATTTCTCTCCGACGACGATAAAGTGTTTATTCATTTTTAAACATTTTCCCAAAGCGGAACTACATTAGCTCTGACTTCTCCATTGCACCGAGGAGGTATATAGGCACAATACTTAATGTCTTGTCGAGCTTATTTTAAAAATAAAACAAACTCTTTTTTAACACACACAACACAAATTTTCAAAAAGGTTCCTGTGGAGTACCACATATATGAGGGGTGCTTAAAACCTTCTGTCATACCCCAAAATTTTCCCTCCTATATTCAATCAAAGGTTCCTCTATGCATCTTCAATGGCTCGAGTTTCAAAGGCTTATTCAGGTCACTCTCTCCTAATCAAAGATCTCCAAAACTAGGGTTTTCATTTTATCAAAGGATTGTGAATATTCAAGGCCTCAGATGAACCTCATGGTATCTCATATGTCTCAAGGCATCTCCATGTCAATTATCAATCTTCAAATCCAAGGATTTCCCATTCAAAGGCTCAGATGATCAATAATCGACTATATTGACCTAAAAGTCAACTATAGTCAAAATACAGTCAAACTTCAAGATTTAGGGTCAACATCAAGTGTGTGAGAATATATCCATCATTTGATCAAAGGTTGATCACGATCCGTCAATAGAAACTCAGAAATTAACAAATGCAAAAAGGTTCAAATTAGGGTTCCTTTAGGAGAAAGTCAACGCAACTTTGACTGACCATAACTTTCACATGGAGTATCAAAAATTTCCCAACCAAAGCCTATTTTGAAGAAAATTGGATCATCTACAACTTTGTCTCTCACAAGCCAAGGCCAGAAATGTTCCATTCAAGAGATAAGATCCAATACATTACAGGTCTTCTAGAAAGTCAACAAAAACACCTTTTGGGTCAAAGCTCATAACTTGAGGATGAAAACTTCAAATGAGATGAAACCGGAAGGGTCATTTAGAGGACTCTTTAAGCTTTCTCAAAAATCCTAGAATGCATTCATATGGTTAAAATTGAGAGAGATAAACATGGTTGAAGTTGGCCAAATTTCAAGAAACTCATAAAACCCTAATTGCACAATTGTGCATTTTTGGATTAATGGGCCTAAGATTTTGACTTCAAACATGCCCATGACCCATAATATGACTTTTAAATCCATCATCTTATTTTTATCATATTTATTTATATTTATTTGAATTTTGTTCACTTAAATACTAAATAAATTCTATAAAAAATCAAGTAATGAAATCAAGTTGCATGGATCCATTTATTAATATTCAAAGGCCTAAGAAATATTCCAAGAGAGGTCCATTGGTCCCATATAATTACTCATGTAATATTATTTTATTTTTATTTGATTTTATTCATTTAATTTCAAGTAAAAATTAAATAAAATCCTAAAATAACTATATAATGATCATCCCTTTTCTATTAATTCAAATCAAATCTAAGTATGATCCAAGGGCCAAGAATGAATGGAGAATGTGCATAAAATAGATTATAATTCTAAAATAGAAAGATTGTATACAAAATCTTTTTTCAATTTTTCATGTTAATATTTGATTGATTGTTTGCCAAAGATTGAACCCTAAAATGATGATATATATATGCTAAAACATTCATTAGGAGAGGAGGACGAAAATATGGTTCATGAACCCTATGCTAAGATTCCAAAAAATAAGGAAATATTAGGGCACGCAAGGGAATACTCATTGGCCACTTTTAGTCCTTCCTAACGATTCAAATCACTTCCTGAAGATCCAAGGGGTGAGAAGAAGCCAAGAACCACGCCCAGAAACACTTGAACATTGCATATTGTGATTGGTATTTTCTCTTTTATTTTTTGATTTCGTAGTTCACTTGTATAGATATATTAATCTAATCTAATCGTATCAATGAGTTCATGAGATGATATAGAATAGATCTGGGCCATTACATGTAAGTTTACACGTAAGAACCGACCCCTGCCATTAATGCCCGTGGTTTTACCTCCGCTTCATACCTCGCCATACATTCATCTATAGGTCAAAAGGATGGCACCATGGAATCCGCAGACCCCAAATTAAGGGGGTAGGGTGGTATTCGTTCGTCCATACACGTTGTCCACGGGCGCACCATGTTTGACGATAGCTGGAGAAGAAGAACAGGGTACTGTTCCGACGGCGTTCCATATTTGGGAGAGATGACTGGCATAGGTGGCACTCTCGCACGTTGCAATTGGTGGGTCAACGGGTCCTAGCACTTATCCCATCAACGATTGGCTCAAACAGTATATCATGGACCCCACCTGGTTCACGTTTTCTTTTTTTATTTATTTTAGTTATTGATTTATGGTTATGTACTTTTGTGTCTCCATCATTAACAACTAATTAAACCTAACGCAGTTGGCAACCTATGGCATTCTGGATAATTGACCTCCATGGGGTAGGATCGATTCCCACCTTTTACATATATTTTGGTGATTTTTCTGCAGATTTGGCAATCTTAATAGATCCCATGCAACAAACTCACATGCGCCCACCATGTTCCCTCACGCGTCTCACCCTCAGATCTCCAATAATTCAGATCTAACGTCCAAGGATCTGCACCTCCGCCATGCTCCCTCAAGGCTTCAATGCACAGGATTATAACCAGGTTTCTCTTTATTGTTTATTTATTTAATTATTTATTTATTTATTTAATTAGATTAATTATATAGTTAATTTAATTTAGGGTTAGATTAAGTTATTTATTTAAATAGGATTAGATTAAATTAGGATTAGGCTATAATGATGTAGAATTATTTTTCCCGATTATCCGACTATTTCGAACAATTAATTTAATTAATTTTTAAAAAACCTATATTAAGATATTAGGGTTCGCTCAATCCCATTGGCCAATGGCCAAAGTATTAGGATTAGGGTTTTCCGACCGACTTAGGTATTTAGCTAAACAAGTTAATTTATTATTCGCTTCGATTAAATCAATTGATCGTGGTGGGTAATAATTAAATAATTAATTAAATTCAAATCATATAAATTAAAATACATTTTATTTTGCTAAATGGTTTTAACCATAGCTATTGGTTACGATGATTAGCATTTCTCTTTTATCAAATTCGTTATTATTTGTAATTGAATATATCGATTATGAGGAGTAACGATAATTAAATTATTTACAACACACACATTTGCTATTCGTGATAATCGAATCTATCGATTATAGTGGTTAGCAATCCTCCCTTCAATCTGTTATCCTTGGTAATCAAACCTATTGATTATTGCAACTAATGGTAACAAATTAAAATCAGGGTTGTACGCCCA
Organism: Vicia villosa; assembly: GCF_029867415.1. Taxonomy (NCBI): domain Eukaryota; kingdom Viridiplantae; phylum Streptophyta; class Magnoliopsida; order Fabales; family Fabaceae; genus Vicia; species Vicia villosa. Next base: position 97,744,720 of record NC_081184.1, on the reverse strand, counting down.
AATCATAAAACATAATACACTACGAAGCTACGGATTTTCATCCCTTCGATAAGGCAATTCAAAATGCCTTGCCAAACACAAATTCAAAACTACGATTGGCCATTCCAAAAGCCTTCAAGCACCTTCATAATCAATTCTAAGGCGTACAACCCTGTGCCCGAACTACGTTGACTCTGATTCTCCATAAGGAGATACGTAGGCACTTGGTAACAAGGCGAGTCCCCTCCCTCAAAACTCTAATCATGTCAACATAATTAGCCCTATTACTTTATGCCATCTTTCTTTATAAACCTTGCTATAAACCTTCATCTTTGCAAGATTAGCCTTTAGGAAAGGGTTGAGGGTGCCTAACACCTTCCCTCGACCTGAATATAATAACTTACCCTGAATCTCATAATTGCGTAGGGTTTCCTATTCGCCCTTCAGAATCGGTGGCGACTCTAAACCTTAAATGCTATGGCAGGTTGCCACAGCTGGCGACTCTGCTGGGGAACACTATAATGGTGAATTATTATGTCCCTAGAGGTTTTGGCAGGGTTTAGGTTTTTGGCGAAACATTTAGGTTTGTGGCAAACTTTTTAGGGTTTGGCTAATTTGCCATTTTAGGGTTTATTTATTTTTTATAAATATTTAAAATTTTTATTTTATTTATTTATTTATAATTTCATCCTTTTACGTCAATTCAATAAATACCTGTCTATTTAAAAAAACATCTGTTTATTTAAATATTTGTTGTGTATTATTTTATTTTTAATTGCAAGCGGCCGGAGTTCAAGGTTAGTTTTAAATATTTAAATTTTATTTATTTATTTACTTCTTTTGCAATTTCATTACCGCAGTTTAATTAAATATTTATTTAATTGAATATTTTTATTCCTGTTACATCTTCTGGGTTATATATAAATTATTGTTAAACCCTAAGTGTGGGAGTTAACTTTGAGATCAGGGGGGAATCGAATCGCCTACGAGTCTCATTGATAACTCCACTGGGAGTGGGTTGAGTATTCGGAAATGTCCAAAACGAGGCTTGACTTTGTTTAGGGCAGGACTGGATACTTGGCTGATCTCTCCGAGAACCTACCCCAAAAATTCGAACCTCATGGATAAAATGAGTTGTTCTAAAATCCGAAGAGACCAAAAAGTCTCGGAGGCTACGAACGACCCCATGAGACCTTCTAGAACCCCCCTATAAAAAGGTTGGCTCCCAAGAGCCGCTACGTCGAACCTATGAACTTAGGACTTTTGTGCTTCTGTGCTCATTATATGTTTGCAAATATCTATGCGTTTCAATTTTGCAGGTATCCCTACATGGTCCCTAGCCTTTAGGGACTCTAATTTTTAAGACCACGTCTTTCCCATGAAGGATATCACCGCCTATGCATTCCCTAGCTCGTAGGGATTTTACTTTTATATCCTTGTATTTCTGTAACTACGTGACCTTCCCACGAAGGACATTTCTATTAACGCACGTCAATTGGTCTCTCGATGGCCATGAGATATAGTGACTGTCTCGAACAGTCACTCTATGCTTGCTCCCACGAACTCCCTAGCCTGTAGGGATTTTCTTTTATGTTCATGTGTTTCTACAACAACGTGTCCTTCTCCTGAAGGACATCCTCATTAATGCAGGTCGATTGGCTTCACGATGGCCATGAGAGCAGGTAACTGTCTAGAACGGTCAACCCGTGTTTATTCCCGCGCACCCTCTAACTTGTAGGGTTTGGATTTCCGTTTATACATCTTTCATCCCTAACCTATAAGGGATTTCTCTTCATCCAATATCGTCCTTAGATAGGTTGTGTTCCACATAGAGAACCTTCTCACGAGGGACAACTTCGTAAGTACACGTCGAACAACCTCTCGAAGGTCATGAGACTTGGTGACTGTCCTGAACGGTCATCAGCTGCTACTTTCCGCGTACCCCTTAATCTGAGGGATTCCCATTGGCGTATTATAACCTCAAGCTCGCACGTATGTCACTAGGGTCTAATGTTATCCCTAAATCCGCACAGGCTATCCTTAGGATTATATCTACCGCACGTCCGCATTGCATTGCATACAAGGAGTCATAATAGACAAAAAATAAAGGAGTCCTTTGCATACGCGTGCATTCGCATTTTCATGCATTCATACATTTACATTCACATTTACATTTCTACCTTCGCCCGCATCCATATTTACCGTGCTAGCCGGTTTCCCGAAAATCCCAAGGAAATAAGAGGATTATCACCTATGGAGAAAGGAGGATAAGTTATTGAGAACGATCTCGGCCCTACTACAAAAAGAGGATGTCTTCCGCCATGCAAATTACATGTCCATGCCTTTTCAAAACAGGATTATAAATACAATAAAGGTTATCATCGAGTAAGGATTAGTTCAACAAAGAAGTTCCCTCATAGATACACTCAAGATGTATTTAGTCATTAAGGGGTTCATCTACGAACATAGTAAATTTACAAGGACGCTCTACGATAACCTGGGGGCAAGGATTAGTCCAGCTGGGGCAATATCCTGAACAAAGATGCATAACCACGATGGAGGGAAGGCGACATATGTTAACTCCACGCCAAGGGGCAAAAGAGCCATAGGTTCTTCATTAATCCATGAACTCCAAAGATTGCAAATGGTGTGATACTATCCTTTAGAAAAAAGAAAAAGAGGTTCAGTCAAAGGAAACTCATGAAGTTCCGATACGACGAAAAGCCACCGCTAACAATTTATTCCCGACAGGTTTGACGTGCTCAAGGAAAGTTCGAGATCACTCTTTACTTCCGCAAGTCCATGAACTAAGGAGTAAAACAAGGTCAATGGATTCACAAAGGAGATTTCCCTTAGGATTAATAGGTTTATCGTTTCAAGTTGTAACTTCCACGATCACAAAATGTTATTTAATGTAAAACGTTGTACCTTTCAAATAGTAATTCAAAAAAATCATGCATATTTTGAAATCAATTCATTCGCTCACTACTGCGACTTTCCACTCGCACCCTTCTATTCTATTTCAATTTCGACTTTCAATTATTAACAAACATAAGGGAGAATGACGAATACAAATAACTAAATCTCGCTAAATGTACGCTTTCAAGGTAAGACCGAACCGATGATGTACAGGCATTATTTCAATTCCCAAATAGTGGAGATATAAGGATGTTAATCCCTCGTTACCCCCTCGATCCAGGAGTTGGATTTTGTTTCTAATTTTCAAATAAACCTTGATTTGAACTAGGGGCAGGGTAGATTTCGATTATTTCAATGGGGTATTTTGGTTGTCAAGAGAATCAGTCAATATAAGCAAAGTTCAAGCATAAGAATCAAGCATATCCTTTTCCTCACGTTCATCCAAGATTGAGGAAGCAATGGAGATAACATTCACAACATCTTCTTCCTCAATACATCATCCAAGATCGAGGACATATCAAAGCCGAAGCTTGCAAATCCAAACCAACATGGCAGTCACAACATTCAATATCCAAGGATCAATATTTCCAAAGGAGTATTCAAAAAGTAAAAATTGCCCGCTAAGTCAAAATGGAAAAATTCCATGAAAGAAAACAAAAGCGACTTAGGCAAAAATTAGGGCATCCCGATGGATCAAATTCAAAGGAATTGGTTCATGCAAAAATAAGGGATAAAAACAAAACAAAGGCAAAATACAAAGTACAATCTTGTGACTACTAAATCATCGAAGCTTCTCGTCTATGCTTGGATCTTTACAACTTTTTCCATCAATGCTTGAATCTCTACTAAGGCTTTTGCTCAACATCGGAACTGAAACAATTCTCTTACAAACAAAGCACATTCATTGGATTAAACGAATTTTAGGATTTGGAGAACATCACGAAGAGAGGGTTGGGTTAAATAAATTTCGAGCCTTATATCCATTGTTTCTTAAACCCTGAACCAAGCCAAGTTACAACATGCGAAAGTCCTAATTGAGGTAAGGTTAACCACGAAAGCACATAAAGCAGGATTTTGTTATCCCGACTCCTATGTTTGTTAAAACTATTTCTAATCACTACGCCTCTTGAAACATTCGTTTCTAATCATTCACTCCTAATTCATGACGGACTTTGATTGCAAAACTTGCATTCACATTACATTAGAATTAATTTTCAAAGGGTACAACGCCATCTACGAATATACACTTAGCATCGAGGAGATCTCGAAATCGGTTAATCAAAGATGACCATTTCTAATAAAGACTCTTGCATGGGGGAACCACATCTAGAGGGTTTTCCTAAACAAGGGCAAAACCCCAATGATTATAGGGGCATACAATCAAGGATCCTATTAACTAAGGGCATTCTCCCTAAGGTCCAATCGACCGGGGTCACATCTCAAAACAATCTCAATCAGGGGCATGTCAAGCATGGGAGAAATTTAAAAGGATAGAACACCACGGATAGCCCTCCATATCCTGGAAACCAAGGGCATACCCTTCAATCTAAACGTCGAAACATATGACAAGGCTATTTCCTGGGGCACTTCCCTCATAAGCATCTTTTTCCACGAAAATACTGGGGCAATGGATATCAAACCCATAAGGCGCACAACAAAAGGAAAAGGCGTCTTCATGCTCTACAACCTCGAATCAAACTTTCTCCTAACTGCGATCTTCAAAAAAAGAGGTATTGAGGAATCACTCTAGCATCACACCCCACCTTATCAAACAAACTTACAACTCCAGCAAGCTATATACGCTTTGGTTATCAACAACCTATCATCGGAGCATCATGCAATATACATAAGTCATGCATTACATACATTGGTGGATACATTACACCACACTTTTTTAAGTAGTCTTCTTTAAGACAAATCTTACGATCCTTTCCAGGAACCTCTTTAGGTAGTCTTTTTTAAAACAAATTTCACGATCCTTTCTAGGAGCCTCCTCAAGCAGTCTTATTCAAGACAAATTGTCATCCTTTCCAGGAACCTTTCTAGGTAGTAGACAATCATCGCTATTTCAAAGAGCCTTTTTAGGTAGTCTTCTTCAAGACAAATTGTCATCCTTTTCAGGAACTTCTTCAGGTGGTCTTCTTTAAGACATTCTTTTTCCAAAAACCTCTTTAGGTAGTCTTTTAATACATCTTTCAACCTTTTCAGGTAGTCTTCTCTAAGACAATCACCATCATTTCCAAGAACCTTTTTAGGTAGTCTTCTTTAAGATAGATTGTCATCCTTTTCAGGAACCTCTTCAGGTAGTCTTCTTTAAGACATTCTACGAACCCTTCTAGGTGGTCTTTTTTAAGACATTCATTTTCCTTTTTAGGAACTTTTTTAGGTAGTCTTCTTCAAGACATTCCTTTTTTAGGTAGTCCTTTTTAAGACATCTTTCAGCCTTTCCAGGTGGTATTCTTTAAGACAAATTTCTATACTTTCTAAGAACCTTTTTAGGTAGCTCTTTTAAGACATCTTTCAGCCTTTCCAAATGGTCTTCTTTAAGACAAATTTCTATCCATTCTAAGAGCCTTTCCAGGTGGTCTTCTTTAAGACAAATTTCTATCCATTCTAAGAACCTCTCTAGGTAATCTTCTTTAAGAAAAATTTCTATCCATTCTAAGAACCTCTCCAGGTAATCTTCTTTAAGACAAATTCCTCATCCTTTGTTAAGAACCTTTTCAGGTAGTCTTCTTTAAGACAAATTTTCATATCCATTCCTGAAACTCTTTTCAGGTAGTCTTATAGAAGACATTATTTCGTTCCACTCATTACATCAATCAACATATGCATGAGCATAAGCATTATCCCATACATCAAAACATCCAATTCAAAGCTCTGATACTAAACCACATTGTCCACCTGCTTCCCGGTAACCTTACCGATGATAGTAACCTTGCTGTTCATTTCACTCATAAACATACATACATACGCATTAGCACATATCTATCATCTAGTACATTCAAATACTACAAAAGTCCAGTTTCCAACCCTCGTGTTGAGATAGGTGTGTTTTCCGACCCACGTGTTGTGATAGGTGTGTTTTCCGACCCTCAAGTCGTGAACATTCGGCATGCTATTTTCTCCGACCCTCGAGTCGCGAGTCTCCAAACAAGTGAAGTCTTTCACGCAAGTAAGTTCGCTAGAAATATAGCAAAAGATTCCTCTTATGCAGGTACGCTTGTCAGAACCATGGCAGGCAATTCCGTTGGTGCAGGTGAAATTTGTCCGAGCCAGTGCAAATGATCCAAATGGTGTAGGTGAAATTTGTCCGAACAAGGACAAACAATACTATTGTTGCAGGTACGTTTGCGATAATCCTTGCAAACGATCCTATTGGTGCAGGTAAGTTTGCGATAACCCTCGTAAATGATCCTATTGGTGCAGGTAAGTTTGCGATTACCCTCACAAATGATCCTATTGGTGCAGGTAAGTTTGCTATAAGCATAACAAATAATCCAAATGGTGCAGGTGAAACTTGTCCGAACCAGGGCAGGTGATCCTAATGGTGTAGGTGAAATTTGTCCGAACAAGGACAGATGATCCAAATGGTGCAGGTGAGCTTGTCAGAACTATGACAAGTAATCCTATTGGTGCAGGAGAACTTGCTAGAACTATAGCAAGTGATCCTTTTGGGGTTCACAAACTACAGAAACTTAATAAAACTATAGTAAGTGGGGTTCACAAAACTACAAAAGCTTGCTAGAGCTATGGCAAATGATCCTTTTGGGATTAATCAAACTACGATAGCAAGTAGGTATGGCTAACTGCGACGACTTACTAGAGCTATAGTAAGTGGGCCACACCATCTACGATAAACTTGCTGAAGCTACGATAGTGAGTAGGTATGACTAACTGCGACGACTTACTAGAACGATAGTAAGTGGGTCATACTGTAACATCCCGAATTTAATTAACTGACTAATTAAATTAAATAAGGATTTATTTACTTAATTTGGACGGAGTTTGATAATTAATTGGATCGTCGGTGTTATTGAGAAACATGTTCAGATTATTAAGTGAAGTTGGAATTTATTCGGTTAATCGAAGAATTAATAAAGTGGAGTATGTAGAGAAATAATATTAGAAATAATATTATTATTGGATTTTATTTATTTGAGATAAAGTCGGATTTAATTGGATTAATCGAAAAATAATATTAAGGGTAATAATATTATTTGTTAGAGCATAATTATTTATTTGACTACTCTATTTCATCAATTGGGCCTAATTAGTTAAAAAGTGGAATTATATGGGTTAAGCCCAATATGAATAATATAGTAAGGGTTTAGTGAGAGTATGGATATCATTTCATTTGGTCATTTTCAAGAGAAGAGAAAGGGGATAAAGGAGGCTAAGAGAGAAGAAGAGCAAAAGCTAGGGTTTGAAGAAATTGAAGAGGTAAGGGGGAGAATCCTTATTATTATGGGTTAGTATAATTGGGTCAATGGGTAAATTAACATGATTAAGTTTATTGTTTGTTGAAATCTATAAAAGAAATTGATATTAGAAATATATTTGGATATTAGTAATTGATATATTGGTGAAATTAGGGGATGATTAAGAATCACTAATTGACATATATTGGTGCTATACCAATTGAATAAGATACTGTAGCAAGAATTATGTATTGTATGTGTTCCGGTTTCATTAATCCCTCTACTGTAGCGGAAAATATATATATATTAAATAGAAATTTAAATGCAATAGAAACATGAAGGAGTAGTATAGGTAACAGTAGCACGGTTAGAAAATAAAATGAAATGAAAATACTCCCGTTTGATCGAATTAGCCAAATTAAGCGGTATAATTAGTTGTCTGGAAGTTAATGAAAATTTACATGGTAGCTAAGATTAATTAGTAGATTAACATGATAGTGTTATTTTGTTGAAATGATGATGTTTTACGAACCGACCGAAATTGGGTAAATTTAAATATTTCTTATATCAAATATTGGTTTTGTAATAGAAAATAATAGAGTAAATTGGAACTAATGTAAAATAATTATTAATTAGTTGATTTAATTAATAGTTGAATTAATTTTAATAGGACTATTTATTTGGAATATACTTGAACTTGGATAAATTATTCGGTTATCGGTAAATTACGGTATTTTGGAAATTTGTCCGTAATTGTGTTTTGGCTTGAATATGTTTATGTTGAGAATAAATATATGTATATGCCATGATGTTGTGCTAATATTGATTCTCTATCAGTATTTGGATAACATTAATTCTAATAATTAATTGTTTGATGTGGAAAGTGTATAATTGACAAAAATGAGAATTAACATGAGATAGTATGGTTACTAGTGTTAATTAGATTGTGTGAATCGTAATTGATTAATTGGCCTCTCATATGTGAATGATGTGTGTGTGTTGTGAATGTTGTGTACAATTGGTGGATAATTCATAGAGTTGAATTATTGTGATATGCGGAAAGTTAAGATGGTAGAGATGATCTTAATTGCATATATTTGTGATATTGTACATACATTCATATCATAGTGTGCCTTGAAACACAGGTGGATTTGCTTTGAAACATAAGCGGGCTTAGATTCTAGAGAGAATCTGAAGCGGTAGACTATATGTTTACATTTTGGGTGGGCTTTGGTCTTGTCCGGATCAGAAGCGTGGCTTGGATTCTAGATATCGAATCGGAAAGCGGTGAAACTTTGGGTTCACAATTCGGTACCACATGCATAGCGTCACATATCTTGCATTGAGTCACATTAAAATTTATGCGATAATTGAGTATGTGAAGTTGATGTAGTTGTGATATGTGTATGAGTTTGATAATTGAAACGAGTGAAGTTTGAATATATATATATATATATATATATATATATATATATATATATATATTTGATAAAATGTGTGAATATGTGATAACTATGATTGTGTACTTAATTGAGAATATAATAGTAGAATTGAAATATTATACTATTCAAGCTTGTTGTGTACTCGATAACATGTGAAATATGGGTTGATTACTATTATCTACATGGTTATACATAGTATGATTAATTACTTGAAGTGTTGATTTAACCATTGTATTCCGTTATACTTTCTTCATAATGGTTTGTATTCTCACCCTTCTGTTTTAATGTTGCCCTCGTTTGGCGACATGCAGGTTTGACGATTAGTAGCTTGCGTGTGACCTAGTCGGAGTTTCTTCTGAGGTTGCTTGGTAATTAAGTAGTGAGTCAATGCTCTGGTCATGTAACACTGGGTAGCTTAGATGTTGAACTCATGATCTATTTGTTTATGTATTTTGTTATAACTTGTGAACCTGTTTAATTGGTTACTTGTTGTTGAGAGGCTTTAGGCCAAATATTATGATCATGGTATGGGACATGTATCATTTATATGAAACACATGAGTATTACTTTCCGCTGTTAATGCATATTCTGGAGGAGTTATGATTATATGTCAGGTGTTATTTGAAATGACCAGGTGTATTGTATTTTATGGATAAATACTTTCGGTTTTAAAAGCTTTTAAGTTTTTGAAAACGTCGATGTGATGCCCTTTTTAGTTATATGCATGCTTATTCTCTGATTATATGCTTATTATTTTATGGGGTAAAAAGGGGTGTTACATTAGTGGTATCAGAGCATTGTCGACCAGTTGGTCAAGGTTATTAATGTCTTTTATCCTGTTGTATTTGATTCGTGTATCTGACACGATCGATACTGTTTTGTCTGGTTGTTTGGTTGTTTAGGACGATGGCTGCAGGAAGGAATGTTGACATTAATGTTGGGGAAATGATGAGGTGGACTGGTGCGATAGGACAAGCGCCGCAAGAGAATGTCGGTTATGGAGGAAAGGATGAGTTCCGTGCTTTTGGGGACTTTCAAAAGTGCAACCCGCCGATCTTTGAAGGAGGGTATGGACCAAACAAAGCGCATGTATGGATGAGAGAAATTGAGAAGATCTTTCAAGTCGTGAGTTGTACTGATGTACAGAAGGTAAAGTTTGGTACTCATATGCTGACAAAAGAAGCTGACATTTGGTGGAGTAGTATTGTGCGGAGATTTGAAAGAGAAGGTATTAAAGTTACTTGGACTCTTTTCCGTGATGCATTTTTGGGAAACTATTTTCCAGAAGATGTGCGTGGAAAGAAAGAAGTGAGGTTTCTACAGTTGAAACGAGGAGGAGAACAGTTCCGTGAAAAATCGTATGATGACATGAGGGAACAATCTGGTCTTGGAAAGAAGCCAAGTGGGGGAGGAGCTTCTACTACGATTAAGTGCTACAGGTGTGGCAAGACGGGTCACAAAACTGTTGATTGTGGAGTTGGTTCGAGTAGGATTTGCTACAGTTGTGGTGAGCAAGGACACAATTGTGCCATGTGCGATAAGCCAAAGAAGGATCAAGCGAAAGGAAAAGTGTTTGCATTGTCTGGTGCTGAGACTACTTCTAAGGATAAGTTAATCTGAGGTACGTGCTTTATTATTGATAATGGTGCAACGCATTATTTTATTCTTTGGATTATGCTATAAGATTGGATCATGTTTTATCTGTTATGCATGGAAGTGTAGTTATTGATACAACTGTTGTGGCTTTGTTTCTATTTCTTTTACGTGTTTGAATTATCCGTTGAGCATCTTTGGTTGATATTTTGAGAATTCATTTAGGTTGTTTTCCGTTAGACCAAGTTGATGAATTTTGGTATGAACCGTTTGGAGTCTAAGCAAGTAATTGTAATTTTAAGAGAGATGTTGGGTATTGGTGTTTTAAGTGATTTCGAGTGCGAGTTCTGAAGGAACACTATTATGGTTTAGTAACGATAGTTTATGTTCCATTATGATTGTCGACTGTCTATTGACAAATTGAGGACTTGATCACCCTTAATCTATTGTTGATAGGAGGCGATATCGTATTGAACGATATAGACTTGTCTTACTAACTTAGTAGCGTGTAAAGCGACTAAGGAGAAGTTGAAGAGTAGATTTGAGGAATTGTTTGAGAAGAGGTTCATTGTTTGAGTGTATAGTCGTAGAGTTACCCCTGTTCGTCGAGTAAGAAGAAAGAAGGTTCTATGAGGTAATGTTTCTTGAGGATATTTGGTTCAAAGAGCGACGATGATCATGTTTAACATTTAAGGATTGTGTTATCGGTGCTGAAAGAGAACAAGGTTATGTAAAGCTTTCTGAATGTGAGTTTTGGTTGGAAGAAGTGAATTTTCTTGGATATGGGATTTTGAGTTGAGGTGTGTTGATGCAGATATCGATAAGTGGTAGCTTATGCTTCAAGGTAACTTAAAGTTCATAAGGGGGATTATTCGATGTGTGTATTGGAGTTGTTTGCCTTTGTGTTTGTTTTGGAAGTAAGAGGCATTGTTTGTGTGGATCAACGTTTGATGTGTTGAGTGATCACAAGAGTTGAATATGAGGTAAACAAGACGAGTAGAAATTCGAAGGATTTTAATCTTTGGTTTGAATTACCATCCTGAAAAAGTGAAGGTTGTGGCCGATACATTGACTAGGAAATAATTTTATAAGTTATGTTAAGAATTCAAGAATTAGAAATCGTTGGAACGATTTAGAGGGTTGAGTTTGGTTGTGAAGCGACGTCTTCGTGTGTTAAGTTGGTATGTTGAAGCCTACTTGGAATATTTTGACAAGATTTGAGAAGGTTAGAAATTGGATTTTTTTCAATTGGTTGACACGATGATATTGACTAATCAAGGAAAAAGTAGTAACTTTTGGATTGTCGAGAATGGTGTCATGAGATGTTGTGATCGAGTTTGTATTTCTGATGGTTAGAATTCAGACAAAGAGAATTTTGGATGAGGAACATCGTAATGATTTGAATATTAATCATGGTGTTAATGATGTATCGAGATTTGAGGAAATGTGTAGTGGTAAAGTATGAAGACGGGTATACCGGAATTGTGTATTTGAGTTGGATTTGTCAGGAACCGTTTCATTTGGTGCAACAGTTATCTATTTTCGAGTGGAAGTGAGATAGTATCTCTATGGATTTTGTTTCGAGATTGCCGAGGCATCGAGTAATTGTGAAGTGAGTTGGGTCAGTGTGGATCGTTGGCGAAATGTGCTCGTTTTATTCCGATAAAGATGGATTAGTCGATGAAGAGACTTGCTAAGTTGTGCATCGAAAGGATTGTGTATTTGCATGGTATCTTCTTCAGATATTGGAATGACAACTTTTGAAGCTTTGTGTGGTCGTAAGTGTAAAACCTTTTGTATCGGTATGAATCGAGAGAGAGAGAGAGAGAGAGAGAGAGAGAGAGAGGATGTGGTTTTGGTGTTGAGATGGTTGTGTCGACGGAATTTTCGAGGACGAAAATCTTTTAAGTGGGGGAGAATTGTAACATCCCGAATTTAATTAACTGACTAATTAAATTAAATAAGGATTTATTTACTTAATTTGGACGGAGTTTGATAATTAATTGGATCGTCGGTGTTATTGAGAAACATGTTCAGATTATTAAGTGAAGTTGGAATTTATTCGGTTAATCGAAGAATTAATAAAGTGGAGTATGTAGAGAAATAATATTAGAAATAATATTATTATTGGATTTTATTTATTTGAGATAAAGTCGGATTTAATTGGATTAATCGAAAAATAATATTAAGGGTAATAATATTATTTGTTAGAGCATAATTATTTATTTGACTACTCTATTTCATCAATTGCGCCTAATTAGTTAAAAAGTGGAATTATATGGGTTAAGCCCAATATGAATAATATAGTAAGGGTTTAGTGAGAGTAGGGATATCATTTCATTTGGTCATTTTCAAGAGAAGAGAAAGGGGAGAAAGGAGGCTAAGAGAGGAGAAGAGCAAAAGCTAGGGTTTGAAGAAATTGAAGAGGTAAAGGGGAGAATCCTTATTATTATGGGTTAGTATAATTGGGTCAATGGATAAATTAACATGATTAAGTTTATTGTTTGTTGAAATCTATAAAAGAAATTGATATTAGAAATATATTTGGATATTAGTAATTGATATATTGGTGAAATTAGGGGATGATTAAGAATCACTAATTGACATATATTGGTGCTATACCAATTGAATAAGATACTGTAGCAAGAATTATGTATTGTGTGTGTTCCGGTTTCATTAATCCCTCTACTGTAGTGAGACCTACATATAAAGGAAAATTGGAAATGAAATAGTGGTTTTATCCACTTGCTGTAGCATTATATAGATACAATGAAATGTGGCTGGTTTATTATATTCTTGTTTTCCTAATTACTTACTGTAGCGGATTTACATATAGTGAAATTTTGAAGTGAAGCATATGTTCACTTACTGTAGCGAAAAATATATATATATATATTAAATAGAAATTTAAATGCAATAGAAACATGAAGGAGTAGTATAGGTAACAGTAGCACGGTTAGAAAATAAAATGAAATGAAAATACTCCCGTTTGATCGAATTAGCCGAATTAAGCGGTATACATAGTTGTCCGGAAGTTAATGAAAATTTACATGGTAGCTAAGATTAATTAGTAGATTAACATGATAGTGTTATTTTGTTGAAATGATGATGTTTTACGAACCGACCGAAATTGGGTAAATTTAAATATTTCTTATATCAAATATTGGTTTTGGAATAGAAAATAACAGAGTAAATTGGAACTAATGTAAAATAATTATTAATTAGTTGATTTAATTAATAGTTGAATTAATTTTAATAAGACTATTTATTTGGAATATACTTGAACTTGGATAAATTATTCGGTTATCGGTAAATTACGGTATTTTGGGAATTTGTCCGTAATTGTGTTTTGGCTTGAATATGTTTATGTTGAGAATAAATATATGTATATGCCATGATGTTGTGCTAATATTGATTCTCTATGAGTAGTTGGATAGCATTAATTCTAATAATTAATTGTTTGATGTGGAAAGTGTATAATTGACAAAAATGAGAATTAACATGAGATAGTATGGTTACTAGTGTTAATTAGATTGTGTGAATCGTAATTGATTAATTGGCCTCTCATATGTGAATGATGTGTGTGTGTTGTGAATGTTGTGTACAATTGGTGGATAATTCATAGAGTTGAATTATTGTGATATGCGGAAAGTTAAGATGGTAGAGATGATCTTAATTGCATATATTTGTGATATTGTACATACATTCATATCATAGTGTGCCTTGAAACACAGGTGGATTTGCTTTGAAACATAAGCGGGCTTAGATTCTAGAGAGAATCTGAAGCGGTAGACTATATGTTTACATTTTGGGTGGGCTTTGGTCTTGTCCGGATCAGAAGCGTGGCTTGGATTCTAGATATTGAATCGGAAAGCGGTGAAACTTTGGGTTCACAATTCGGTACCACATGCATAGCGTCACATATCTTGCATTGAGTCACATTAAAATTTATGCGATAATTGAGTATGTGAAGTTTATGTAGTTGTGATATGTGTATGAGTTTGATAATTGAAACGAGTGAAGTTTGAATATATATATATATATATATATATATATATATATATATATATATATATATATATTTGATAAAATGTGTGAATATGTGATAACTATGATTGTGTACTTAATTGAGAATATAATAGTAGAATTGAAATATTATACTATTCAAGCTTGTTGTGTACTCGATAACATGTGAAATATGGGTTGATTACTATTATCTACATGGTTATACATAGTATGATTAATTACTTGAAGTGTTGATTTAACCATTGTATTCCGTTATACTTTCTTCATAATGGTTTGTATTCTCACCCTTCTGTTTTAATGTTGCCCTCGTTTGGCGACATGCAGGTTTGACGATTAGTAGCTTGCGTGTGACCTAGTCGGAGTTTCTTCTGAGGTTGCTTGGTAATTAAGTAGCGAGTCAATGCTCTGGTCATGTAACACTGGGTAGCTTAGATGTTGAACTCATGTTCTATTTGTTTATGTATTTTGTTATAACTTGTGAACCTGTTTAATTGGTTACTTGTTGTTGAGAGGCTTTAGGCCAAATATTATGATCATGGTATGGGACATGTATCATTTATATGAAACACATGAGTATTACTTTCCGCTGTTAATGCATATTCTGGAGGAGTTATGATTATATGTCAGGTGTTATTTGAAATGACCAGGTGTATTGTATTTTATGGATAAATGCTGTCGGTTTTAAAAGCTTTTAAGTTTTTGAAAACGTTGATGTGATGCCCTTTTTAGTTATATGCATGCTTATTCTCTGATTATATGCTTATTATTTTATGGGGTAAAAAGGGGTGTTACACATACCACCTTCGATAAACTCACTCTAGCTACGATAGTAAGCAGGTATGTCTAACTACGACGACTTACTCGAACGATAGTAAGTGGGTCATACCATCTGCGATAAGCTTACTCCAACTACGATAGCAAGTATGTATGGCTAACTGTGACAACTTATTAGAGCTATAGTAAGTGAGCCACATCATAAACTTGTTCCAACTACGATAGTGAGTAGGTATACCAACCGCGACGACTTACTAGAACTATAGTAAGTGGGTTACCTACAAACTGCAAGAGCTTGCTAGCACTATAGCAAGTTAACTATCTTCTACACAGCAAACGGCGAACCCTCGCTATTTCTAGCTACGTTATTCATCACGTTAGTCCCTTGGCAGTGATCTCCTTCAAATCTTCTCGCTAATTAATATCATCTCCGGCAGTGATATAAAGCTACGTCTCTTCGCAAATGGGGATTTATTTTCCCTAAATCACAAGGTTTTTCAAACAGTTCTTCAATTGGGTTTATCACATTAGTCCCTCGGCAGTGATCTTCTTCAAAACTTCACCAACAAACAAGGTTTTATTTTTCTTTTCCCAACTTACTAACATACTTCAACTAACATAACTAACAATCATGCATCATTCAATTGCATATTTCATTCATACATAATGCATATACACACATCGCTCTCATTTATTTTGAGAAGCTTACTGCATCATGCATCGCATGCATCATACCATTGCATAAAATTCAGGTTGCTTTTTAGGCCGTGCTACGATCAAAACACAGTGGTTCCTTTCAAAAGCACATGCTTCACACTCCAAAAGGAGAGGGGTATTTATCTTGGATGGCATCTTTAAAGCCCATCTCCCACATAACTTCTTCCCAACAAATGCAAATTTCGGGGCATTCTCAGTGTCCAATCATCTTCTACCTTTAGATCACGATAGGCAGACGTGCCTATCTGATCCTTCAGGTTTAAGAAGATTGAACAGGGGCAGCTGTCATACCCCAAAATTTGCCCTCCTATATTCAATCAAAGGTTCCTCTATGCATCTTCAATGGCTCAAGTTTCAAAGGCTTATTCAGGTCACTCTCTCCTAATCAAAGATCTCCGAAACTAGGGTTTTCATTTTATCAAAGGATTGTGAATATTCAAGGCCTCAAATGAACCTCAAGATATCTCATATGTCTCAAGGCATCTCCATGTCAATTATCAATCTTCAAATCCAAGGATTTCCCATTCAAAGGCTCAGATGATCAATAATCGAGTATATTGACCTAAAAGTCAACTATAGTCAAAATACAGTCAAACTTCAAGATTTAGGGTCAACATCAAGTGTGTGAGAATATATCCATCATTTGATCAAAGGTTGATCATAATCCGTCAATAGAAACTCAGAAATGAACAAATGCAAAAAGGTTCAAATTAGGGTTCCTTTAGGAGAAAGTCAACACAACTTTGACTGACCATAACTTTCACATGGAGTATCAAAAATTTCCCAACCAAAGCCTACTTTGAAGGAAATTGGATGATCTACAACTTTGTATCTCACAAGCCAAGGCCAGAAATGCTTCATTCAAGAGATATGATCCAATTGTTAGCTAAAGATTTCGTTTTGCAAAAATGGTTCTTCGAAGAGTAAAAATTCGAAGGAAGGATGGTTACTGATGACCATCTTTTTAAGATAAAAGAATGGCTCCTGATGGCCATACTTCGAGAATGAAGATTTCTAAGTCATAACGAAGATGATAAATGCTGAAGCTAGTAGGAGTGTATGTCTTCGAGGACTTAGACAGATTTCATGAAATATGTTAAAGTATTATTACTTAGCGTGTTTTCGTAGTGTTTTAAATGTTAAATACACTGCCACGCGTCGAAGAAGGACTTAGGCGGGAAGATTTGAAATTCGAAGACGGTTTCGTAACTGTCTAATAACAGATGGCGTCCCTGGAGTTCTTATGAGAAACGTGGCATTAGATTAGCGTAGGACCGTTAAGGTCGAAACTAGTATAAATAAGAGTCTTAATGTTAGGATTCTGTGTGTTCATTTTGTACAAATCACTCACATATTACTCAAGTATCAAGTGTTAAAGAGAAAGAGTTCGCTGAGAAATGTACGTATGACACCACCATTTTAATACATGTGTATTTTCCCTTTATTTCCAAGCATCTTTCAGTATTATTGCTTTCCAAAATTCCTCCGTTAGAACAACGGAAGAAGAGAGGTTTTTGTAAATATCATGGTTTTTTAGGCCATAAAACCTCACAATGTTTTCTTTTCTGGGATCTAATTCAAAATGCTATTAAAGATGGGAGGTTGAAATTTGCTAACAAGACCAAGAGTCACATGAAGCTCCAGCAAATCCAGATCTCTGAAGTTCCCCCAGCAGTTGTTAACATGGTCAGCGCCAGACGTCCAGTGTCTGAATTTGGTGAACTGGAGACATGGTTGACAAGGAAAAAAGGGGGCATTGAAATTCCCCCAAGAGGAGAAAGCCTCAAGGACTACCTCTGGAATTGCCATGAAAAGAATGGCTGAAAACAATGGATGTGTCTGAGATGTTCGATCATGCTGAATCAAAGGGTCGAAGCTAACCTCGAAAGGGCTCGACGCGAAAGATGGGAACAGCCTGGGAGAGAACCAAATCCTCTGTTACGAGTTTACCCAAAGATGGAGGAAAGTTTAGTGGGATTTTTGGTCAGATGTCACAGGGAAAACACTGAAATTTCACTATGTCCCAGATGTGGGGCAGTCTATGATGAAATGCTGGCACGATCATTCGAACGTGTGTACTGCTATATGGGTCGAGAAACTCAGGGGTTGCGTCCTAACCTATACGGTTTCGACATATGGACTCCAACGAAAAGACCTGATAGCCCACACCCCAGAGCTCGAAGGGTAACATTCAAAGTCTCTGCAGATGTACCCAGGGACAAATGGGTGCAAGCTGGTGCAAGAACCAACAAGTGGCGAAGTTGGGACCAAGGAGGAAGAACTGCAATGGCATATAGGAAGCAATTTCAAAAACCAAATCGAGAGATGTATCGATTGGAGAATTACAAAGGTAAAAATCCTATGTCCCGATCCTAGTGGAGAAGGCATCAGAGAATGAAAAAAGCTCAAAGGGAATATAGGCCAAGAGAAGCTGGAGAGTCTAGTAGGAACCAAGTCCCACATTAGGGGGCAAAGTCAAACAAACCTCCGGTGGAACACAGACTATTCAAGGCTGAAAAGATCTTGGATGAAGAAGTAAAGATGCATTCCAATTCCTGGAAAGAAGAAGATAGAATGACAAATGATTTCGATTCTGATGGAGTGTCATCGATAAACCTCAACTGCAACGTTGTGTCCGTGCTCCCTCATGAGTTCAATCAGGAAACTGAAGTTGAAGACTACGAAGAGGCTGATATCGAAGAAATGGCGAAACACAAACCAGTGTGTTACTATGTGCTGAATAATGGTGCAGTTGAAGAACAGAACGCTTTCTTCGAAAGGCCCGATGAAGGTATGCGAAATCATTTGAAACCACTCTATATGAGGGCTAAAATTGAAAATGTTGGCACTAATAAAGTCCTAGTCGATGGGGGAGCAGCAGTGAATCTAATGCCTCAATACATGCTGAAAAGAATTGTTATGTTCGATACTGATATAAGGCCACATAACTTGGTTTTATCTAACTATGAGGGCAAGATAGGACAAACGCTGGGAGTTGTCCAGGTGAATCTAACAGTAGGCTCAGTCACGAGGCCAACTATGTTCATGGTTATACCAGCAAAAGCAAACTATAATCTTTTACTTGGAAGAGAGTGGATTCATGGAGTGGCAGCTGTGCCTTCGACAATGCATCAAAGGGTAACCATTTGGAGGGAAGATGGTATAGTAGAGAATATCGAAGGAGATCAGAGTTACTATATGGCTGAAGTTAACCAGGTTAATAAAACTAACTTCGATAGGAATTTGGAAAACATAAGTCCCTGTCATGCTGCAGAAGAGATGTATACCCCAAATAAAAATGTGTTGTACTATTCAACCCTACACCCAAATGGATTCAGTGGGATAGAGAGGTCATGGATAGCCCAACAGATCTAGCGCCATTGGAGAATTATCCTCCAGTACGGCCAACAGGCTGGGACGACGACATTAATAATGTCTGAGTCTTCTTTCTTCGAAAAGATTTCGGCTTATGTGGCCGAGAACAAAAGAAAGGCAGCTCTCGAAGCCGAACTATCAGAAGCGAAGATTGACACAGTTCTAACCAAAAAAAAGTAACAGATTTAGAGATACATATGAGTTCCAAATCTTCTGAAGATCCGGTTCAAGTCGAAAGGATCATAAGAGAGGAAACGAGTCAGAGGTTAGACGCAATCTACGATGAAGAGCCTTTGGGATTCGAAAAAGACCCAATGGCGTCAAACATAAAGATGTTAGCCCAAGATCCACTCGAAGAAGTAAATCTTGGAGACGAAGATCAAAAAAGAATAACATACATCAGCGCGAAACTAGAACCAGAACTAAAGGCAACCGTCATCAAACTGTTAAAAGAAAACAAAGATTGTTTTGCTTGGGATTATGATGAGATGTCTGGGCTAGGAAGAGATTTGGTCGAATTAAAATTACCAATAAAAGAAGGGAAGAAGCCTATAAAGCAGACTCCCAGGAGATTCGCGCCAGAGATTCATTCAAATATTAAAGCGGAGGTCGAAAGGCTTCTACGTTGCAAGTTCATCCAAACTACAAGGTATGTTGAATGGATTGCTAATATAGTACCTGTAATTAAAAAGAATGGTTCATTAAGAGTATGCATAGACTTTCGTGATCTTAATGCAGCCACGCCTAAAGATGAGTATCCCATGCCTGTGGCAGAAATGCTAGTAGACTCAGCCGCAGGCTTCGAGTATTTGAGCATGTTGGATGGATATTCTGGATACAATCAGATCTTTATTGCAGAAGATGATGTATCCAAAACGGCATTTCGTTGCCCAGGGGCAATAGGTACTTACGAATGGATTGTAATGCCTTTTGGTTTAATAAATGCTGGGGCAACTTATCAAAGAGCAATGAATTCTATATTCCATGACTTTATAGAAACATTCATGCAAGTATATATAGATGACATTGTGGTAAAATCTACTTCAGATATAAGTCATCTCAATCATCTGGGACAATCATTGGAAAGAATGAGGAAACATGGCTTGAAGATGAACCCCCTCAAATGTGCTTTCTTTGTGCAGGCAGGTGATTTCTTGGGTTTCGTAGTCCACAAAAAAGGAATAGAAATCAACCAGAACAAGACGAAAGCCATAATGGAAACCAAGTCTCCATCCACGAAGAAAGAACTACAATCTTTATTGGGAAAGATAAACTTCTTAAGGAGATTTATCTCTAATTTGAGTGGACGCACGCAAGCTTTCTCTCCTCTACTGCGATTTAAGCAGGAAAAATTTGAATGGCGTGCTAAACATCAAGAAGCTTTTGATAAAATCAAGCAATACTTGACTTGTCCACCAATTCTATCTCCCCCAAACGGGAAGAAGCACATGCGCCTATATATTTCAGCTTCAGATAAAACAATAGGCAGCATGCTGGCGCAAGAAGATGAGAATGGCATCGAAAGAGCCATTTATTACTTAAGTAGAGTACTCAATGATGCAGAGACTAGATATACCGCTATAGAAAAACTCTGCCTTTGCTTGTATTTCTCTTGTATCAAACTTAAGTATTATATAAAGCCAGTTGACGTTTATCTTTCGTCTCATTGTGATGTTATTAAGCATATGTTATCCAAGCCAATACTGCATAGTCGAATTGGTAAATGGGCTTTAGCCCTTACTGAATATTCACTAATATTTCAGCCTCTCAAGGCAATGAAAGGTCAAATTGTGTCAGATTTCATTGTCGACCATGCAGTAGTTGAGAGTCATCAGCAGTATGTGGATCTAAAGCCTTGGAAGTTATACTTCGACGGTTCGACTCATAGAGAGGGAACCGGAGTTGGAATACTGATAATTTCTCCTGATGGAATTCCAACAAAGCTCAAGTACAAAATCGAAGGTCTGTTATGCTCCATCAACGAAGCTGAATACGAAGCTTTAATCGCTGGACTTGAAGCTTTGTTAGAATTGGGGGCAACCAGAGTCGAAATTAAAGGAGACTCTGAATTGGTCATTAAACAATTGACAAAGGAATACAAGTGCATCAAAGAAAATTTGATCATGTACTTTGTCATAGCAAATAGGCTACTCAAGAAATTCGAATATGTGGATTTAAAACACGTATCAAGGACGAATAACCAAGAGGAAAATGACTTGGCACAGCTAGCTTCAGGATACAAGGTATCAAAAGAAAAGTTGGAAGAATTAATTGAAATAAGAGGGAGAGCAATGTCTACTAAACTTTCCCCAAGTGACCTAGAGAATTCACAGTTGGGTTATGCCAATAAAGAAGAATTCGAAGTGCTAAACATAGACTCATTGGCAGATATAGATTGGAGGAGTCCAATAATAAACTATCTAAAAAATCCTTCGACGGATGCAGACAGGAAGGTAAAGTATAGAGCCCTGTCGTATTTCTTGTTGGGAAACGAATTATTCAAGAAAACTCCTGAAGGGGTATTGTTGAAATGCTTGGGTGAAGCAGAAGCATATTTGGCTCTGTCGAACGTACACAGCGGAGCATGTGGTGCACATCAAGCAGGTCACAAAATGAAATGGCTTCTATTTCGTTATGGAATGTATTGGCCTTCCATGTTAAAAGACTGCATAGAGTTTGCGAAAGGGTGTCAAGAATGTCAAGAATATGCAGGTGTCCAACACGCCCCAGCAAACGAATTAAGTACAATAGTGAAACCTTGGCCTTTCAGAGGATGGGCACTAGATTTGATTGGGGAAATTCATCCCAAGTCGTCTAAAGGTCAGAGATACATATTAGTAGGAATAGACTATTTCACAAAATGGGTCGAAGCAATACCACTGGCGAATGTGGATCAAGAGGCCGTGATTGAGTTTATTCAGAAATATATTATATATAGATTTGGAATCCCAGAAAGTATAACTACTGATCAAGGATCGGTCTTTACTGGGCGAAAGATGCAAGACTTTGCCAAAGAAATAGGTTTCAAATTATTTACTTCTACGCCTTACTATGCTCAAGCAAATAGACAAGTTGAAGCAGCAAACAAAATAATAATTGGCCTTATCAAAAAACATGTGGGGAAGAAACCCAAGAATTGGCATAAGACTTTGGACCAAGCACTTTGGGCTTGTCGAACATCTCCAAAAGAAGCTACAAATACAACTCCTTTCCAATTGACATTTGGGCATGATGCAGTACTCCCAATCGAGATATATCTACAATCAGTAAGGATACAAAGACAAGCAGATATTCCTCCCAACATATACTGGGAATTAATGATGAATGAGTTAGTAGATCTGGACGAAGACAGACTTCGAGCGTTGGAGATGATAAAAAGGCAGAAGGAAAGAGTATCCAGAGCATACAACAAAAATGTGAAAGGTAAAACGTTTATTAATAATGACCAAGTTTGGAAAGTTATTTTACCTATAGATCGAAAGAATCAGGCACTTGGTAAATGGTCCCCACACTGGGAAGGACCCTTTCGAATCTTAAAGGTATTTTCGAATAATGCTTACGAAATTGAAGAGTTAGCAGAAGATCGTAGGATCTTAAGAGTAAACGGGAAATATCTGAAGAGATATAAACCAAGCATGTACGAAGTAAAGATTGCAAAAACGTAGACATTCAGGGTACTACGAAAGCCAAAATGGTCAGTACCAAAATGGCTTTATAATCAAAATATATGATAAATTAAATAAAAGAGTCAAAGAAGCATCAAAATATTTAGTCATTCAAAAGGCAGAAGTACATGCATTACAAATGAGATCTAAGAAAAAAGATCCAAGAACTTCTGAGATTACAAAAAAGAAAGCATGAAAACCTAGGGCAAACACTTGCTAATTAATCCTTTGATCCAATCCTTCTAAGGACAGCACGGGCAAGCTTTCTGCCTCAAACATATCTATGGATCCAGAAGTTCGCATCCTCCTCACTATACCTTTCTTAAGGAATATGTAAGAGAGGAGTCTCCCATATGGAAGACAGGTCACATTCCCCTGACGGGCAGCAGCTATGGAAACGGCCTCAACAAGCCCTTTGAAAATCATCAAGGGAAAGTTAATTTTCTTCCCTCGAAGACCGCAGAGAATAAACTCCAAATCCTCAACCATGATGCTATTTTCGTCAAGCCTCCGAGGATGGAAATTACCCACAAGCAGTTGATGCCAGGTCCTTATAACCTTGGCACTGAAAGGATCGTTGTCCATGAGAGTCCTCAACAAAGGATGAGTAGTCATGTTGAAGCAGTTATCATCAAATGTTTCTCCAGAATTGTTACATCTCATCAAGTTAGCAATGGTGGTAGGAGTGGTGCTAAGACGAGCATGTCGAACCTCATGGACTATCGTGGTTCTACCTTCAGGATCTATGCGTAGAGACGCAAACATCCAGAAATCTGCTAGCATGTTGAGGTAAACGGAACCCTCCAGGATTTCACCAAAGTAGAAATCCAGTTCTTGGTTAACAAAGAGAGTGTCGAGGCTGATGAAGTTGTCATCAAGTTCATCCTCAGAAAGTTTGAACTCCTTCTTGATACAAGCCCTTATGTTGTTGTAAGAAAGAGGTACAGACATTTCAGAAAGGAGGGTTTAGAAAAAAAAAGGGGTGTTTCTTCTGTTGTAAGTGTTTTAGAAAACGCAAGAATGAAGAAATGAAAGTGATCTTAGGCCTTTATATAGACCTGGGGCAATAAAGGTTGGTTTAAATTTTAATGATTGATTGGAATGCGTTTGGTATTCCAAAAAGAGGAGTTAAGGCTTCCGCCGTTTCCCGCCCTTGGAAGTTGAGAAGCAATCATGAAACTGATGCACGCACGTCTCAAACAAACGTTTTGAAGAAAGTGACGTCACTGTTTAATAATGATTACGGCTAAGAGAAGTAGAAACGTCAAGTCTAAGAGCAAGGATACTACGAAGAGTGGTCAGAGTATATGTGTTGCATTGATTAAAATCACTGTGGAAAATCTGAAGATATATTTTGGCAGAACATGAAAGATTTGCTAAAAAATAGTGCTTGCGAATATTGGAAACATAGACAAAATGAAAATAAAAGTCAAGCATACATATAGATATCTTTACGAAAGATTTGGTTACAAAACGAAAGTGCAGCATTATAACAAGATATAGAGTTTGAATCAGCTAGATAAAATCCTCAGGGAGACTATTTTTGATCTTCAAATATTGAGTTTCCCATGAAGACATACGAAGCTCAAGTAACGCCCGGTGTTTCTTCAATCCTTCAATCTCTGGCACTAATTTTTGAGCGGTTTTGAAATGTTTAATCCCCAATTGCGCCACTTCGAGCAAATCTTGTTGGTTGGCCTTTTGTATGGTTGCCTGACAATTTTCAGCTTCCTTTATTTTCTCTTCGAGTGCTTTTATCTCTTGTTTCCAGGAATTGATATTCTTCTCACAATCATCATATACTTTCTGATTTTCTGAATGTTTAAGCTTGAGGGCCTCACCTTGTTTCGTGGCATCCACAGTAGAGTTCCATGAAGAGTCGTGAGAGGCCATTTTTTCAGATAATTGCTCTTCGACACTTTGTTTTCGAAGAATGTTGGCCTGGAGTTGTTCGACTAGGGAACCTAGCAAAACAATCACCTCTGAAACTTTTGTTGAGACTTGAAACAAATCCACTTTCTTCAAGAGTTGATTCAAGCTATGACTCTTAGTAGGATTCTGACTAAGAACATCCACAAGGTTGATCCCAAAGAATTTTTCTTTTATCTGACGAAGGAGACCAGGGATGTCCTCCGTGTCACCAGATTCTACACGAATAGTTGAAGAAACATCAAGTTCAGAAGGCGAAGTAGTATTCACGTTCATCATAGCCTTTAGAAAACTGAGAGGGTCAGTTTGCTTAAGCTGTTCCAATTCCGAAGGAGTAGGTTTCGCAGGGGTAGGCGTTGAAGTTGCCCCAGGAATAGCTTCTGTGTCAAGGGCTGAATTTTCTTGAGGATTGTGTTTATCTGGTTTAGAAATTTCCTCCATAGCATCTTGTTCGGACACAGTAACTTCACTACCATTTGGTTGTGGATTCACATTGTCACTACCTGAGAATGGATGATCTTCTTCCAGGTTTTTACCTTGGTGAGTAGGTGGGGATTAATCAGTGGACTGGCTTTCTTCGACAGGCTCATTAGGCAAGATGGTGGTGAGGGGCCTAGCATCTTTAAAAACTGGTGAGAGAACATGAGATTTGTTTTGAGAAACATCTGCGTTAAACAAACCAGAGTTAATCATAGTGATAAGGTTTTGAGAAGTCTGTTGATGGAAGTAAAAGAGTTATGATTACCTTGAAGTTTATCGACGTTAATGGCAGTGCCAGTATCAGCGCCAGTATCATCCTGCAATAACAAGGTAAGAAGTTAATTTAATCATTTAGTTAAAATTATGATATGATTTTATGTTGAAACCCAAATACCTTGGGTGGAATATTGTCTGGACTCGAATTATGGCTTTCGACAACGAAGGCATTACTGGCAGTTTTTAAAGGTGATTCCTCAGAAGACGCCTTGTCGCTAGGGGAAGCGACTTTGGAGGAACCTAACCCTTACTTTTTTCCCGAAGGGGTAGCAGATTTTTGTCTCTTTCTATGTCCTTGCCTGGTACGAGGAGGGGATTTGTCTTCGTCATCTGAGACAACTGTTGAAGAGACTTTCCGTTTCGAACCTGCCGGGGGTTTCGAACTCTGGAAAATATAAATTGAGCAAGGTAAGTACTGCTCACAGATTATACAAGATTAAGAATGTAAATTGGGTATGTACCATGGGCTTCTTATCAGTAGAAATCGAATCACTCTCACTTGGCTTGTTACTCTTATATGCCCCAGAATCCTTCTGTGTAGGAGCTTCTTTGATCTTTCTCCTTCGAGCAACGGCTGTAGTTGAAACTGGAATCAGTATATCAACAGAGAAAAGAAAAGTCAGTCGAAAGATTGTCTGAGTCCAAACCTTCAGGTATTGGAGTCAAGACACGAACATGTTCAAGATCTATATGAAGATGCCCTTTGAAAGTATCCAGGGTATGCTTAGTCGGAACCACTCGTGCAGCACGTTTTTTAGTACTTTCTTGAAGATTTTTTAAAACATTTCCACACACAAACCAATCTGGAAAAGGAGGGCTCAGAGCCACACCAAAATCCGCACTTGGTAATGGAGGGAATTTTGGAGGATTAAGTTTGAAAGCCACTTCATAACGTAGTTCTGGTCAAACAGACGGGGGCAATTTCAACTTATCCAGTTTAGCGGCAAACTTTTCGCGTAAGACGACTGCAGCTTCACGAACGGTCCGACTAAGATCATCAGGCCTGTAGATAATTTCAAAGAATTTTTGAAAAGCTTGGATTTCTTTAATATGAGTCGAAGTACCTTTGTGAAAATTCTCCTGCACATCAGCAAAAGCTGTAGTTAGTTCTTGAGTAAGACTATCGGCATCGAAGATTTGTGTAGTATAGTAATCCGTCCACCATTGGTGAAAGTCTGGTGTGGAATAAAAAGCAGGTTCGAAGGAAATAGGAGAGAGATTGGTAACGCCAACATATTTGTTGATCTTTGATTCACACTCTTCTTCAGTTAGGTGCAAGGTATGGAAGCACATATGGTTCCTTTTATCATATAAACACTTGGGTTTTACTTGGACCAACCCAAACTTTCTCGAGACTAGATTTGGTTGGTAGCATACAAGAACACATTGGCCTTTTGATGGTCGAAGACGATGATAAAACAGCCTTGGGGTAAGAAAGGTTTCCCAAATTTCCATAGACTCAGTTTGTTGATCCTGAGATGTTGGTGGGAACCTTCGAGTGAACCATTTAGGACCGATTGTTCTGTGTACAAACGGAGCCATGGAAGGATCGAACTGATTACGCTGGGCGAACATCATTGTATATGCTAGAAAATGTTCACGAAGTTTCCCAGTTTCTTCTTTTGAGTTAGGTAAGCCAGTCTGGTTCCCTCTACAGTTTGATTTTTGATTTTATTATCTTCTTCATTAATGTTGCCTCGAAAGGGGAGATAAGTTTCAAAGGTAGCGTTAAGCCACAATTGCAGTAGCCAGAAAGGGCCAGCAAAAAGCAAAGTTCCAGTTTTGTAGTTTTTGGTAAAGTTCGCGGCTTCGCTAAGGTTTTCATAAAGAAATCCTAGGAGTAATTGGCTCAGGTTGAGTTTCTTTCCAGCATGTAGCTGATTAGCCATACAAAGATATCTCTTTGAAACTTGTATGGACCTTGAGCAGAAAACACATCGTGAGAGCCATAGTGCTAAAAAGGCAACATGCTCTTCATCAGAAACTTCTACTTGTGTTGTGTCATGGTACTTCTGAATGAAAGCAGTGTAAGTGACTGTTGACTCATTGAAACTAATGGTATCAGTATCCATATCATTTGGGTCGAAGGTTTCCCTAGTTGGTCGAAGTCCTGTAATGGCAGCTATATCGAAAAGGGTGGGGGTAACCATCCTACATGGAAGATGGAAGGTGTTGTGGGAAGCATCCCAGAAATGAACCGCTGCTACTAACATGGGTTGGTTATATTCTAAGCCCGTTTTTGATAATTGAATCAAATCATATATTCCTAGTGATTTCCAGAAAGATTCTTTCTTTTTCTCTACTTTTGCTAACCAGGCATAGTATAGATCAGGATCTTTGGCTAAAGGGATTGACCTAAACACTTTTACAAAGTTGGTCATATAGTTTAACCTAATTTTTGCCAAAGCCAAAGGGGTTGCAGTTGAAGTTTCTTCAGTGTTATCAGGTTCTCCTAAGGAGGAATGGCCATCTTCATCTGTCTTAATCTTACTAACTAAGGGTCTAGTTTTATAATAAGCAGGAAAGAATTTGTTCATAGACGGATTGTTTTCACCTGGTAACGGACCCATGAAAGCAAGAGGTTTTCCAGAAAGTTCAAAGGGGATGATTACCTGAGAAGCGTAAATAGCGCGCGCCTCTGCAGTATTAGGGTTTGGAATGTGTTCTTGTTCTCCTGACCGCGTTGGATTTTGGAGCTTTAGAACAGGTTGAAGAACATTTGAAGATGAAGCCATGGAGAAGTTTGATTAAGAAAGTAAGTTTTTTGACGAGATTGAAGTTGTTCTTTTGAAGAGAATGAAGAATTAGGAATGAAAAGGTGTGTAAAAGTGCGAGGTCAAGTATTTAAAGGTTTAACGGAAACCCTTTTAAATCTTTGGGTAAAAACCAAAGGACACGCGACAGGCTTTGATTTAATCCAACGGCGGTCGAATAAATTAGCTTTACTCCTAGTATGTAGAAGTAATGATCAAGAAGTAAGGTCAAAAACGTGGGAATGTAAGTTATGAGAAGACATCTTTGAAAATGACAAGACGTTTTGGAAACAGGGTCATCAATGATTATGATGTTAGTCAGTGTAACACCCCATTTTCTACCCGACATTTATATTAAAAATCAGAGTGCTAAAATTTTCAAACATAAAACAGGATGTCACATTTCAACATAAACCACAAAGCAACCTGTATTTCTTTTAATATGATACATAGCATTCGGCTGAACAACTCACAACATATTTATTCATAGGAACATAACAACCTTTTTAATATTAAAACCACATAATTACAACTTCCAACTTATAGATTAGTTAGCAACTTTATTCAACTAAAATATCGTTCAATTTATAATTATTCAACAATTAGTAATAACAGCAACTTAGAAACAACACATAAACATCCCCCCGAGTGCTACGTATCAGAGCAAGACCAACTCGAACTAACAGTAACTAAAGACTACATAAAGTTACTTCACTTCCACAGCTATTCTTGAGTACCTGCTCAATTACCCATAATAGGTAACATCATTACAGAAGGGGTGAGATATCCAACAATATAAACAAACGTATGATAAATAATATATTAAGATTAGATCATACAATATCACCACTTCATACTTATTCAAACAGCAGTTATAATAACAAATAGCAACAACTGTTATAATAATTATTTACCAACAACAATTATGATAACAATATTCAGTAACAAGTATAACAACAATTAGTAACAACAATTAGTAACAATAGTTATAATAATTATTTCACAATTTAAATCATCATAAATTAATAACAACAACAACTTACAATAACGACAACTTATATCAACAACAACAACGTAATAACAACAACAACGAAACAACAACTTCAAATGCGACTCAACTGTGCAACTGCATGTGGTACCATTTGGAGTAAAACTCCCAACATAAACATATGCCAGGTTATCGAGGCATTTCAACAAGGCGTAGGCCTTCAACGTGGTGCCATTAAGGCCAAGGCATAAGCCTTCAACTTTTCAACGTGGTGCCATCAAGGCCAACTTAAACAATGCAAATGTATGCATGCAACAACAACCACAACGTCACAACACAACAATGCAACAACCGCAAACAACTTAATCAACCTTGGTCATAAGACCTGCAACTTAATCAACGCATCATCAATAACTTAAACAACATTGGTCATAAGACCTGCAACTTAATCAACGTATCAACAACAACAACCAGAACAGCAGCAACGAAAACAACAACTTAAACATGCATCAACTGCATCAACTTAATCATTACAAAACAGCCCCTAAACATCTAGGTACTAATTCTTCAATTCTACTATTTGTTAATTCTATTTTTAAATCCAATTATGCTACTAATTTAGCCTGCTACATATATCATCGTTATTACTACTGCTATTTCTTCTTCACACCAATTCCATCTTTATACAAAATCCATTAACTACATATCTCATCGCTAAGAATCATCACTATAATTTCTACTAATTAAATTAATCAATTCCAACGGTATAATATTCTAATTAATTTAAACCAATTTCTTCACTAATAATAATTAAAAGTCTTCTCAAGTTAATCCTACTAAGGCTTGATCCCAACAACCAACATAAAACATCAACAGCCAGAAATCAAAACATATTTCTAACACTCGTATAGCACGCGCCGCGAACACCACAGAAACCTTCAGTTCACGCCACGTCCAAACCTTGGCACTTACCTGCATCTTCCAACAAAATTAAAACTCAATTTTCTTCCTTCGATTCCCGTACAATTCAATTTCGACCATCACAGGAATATAACAATATTATAGTTATACTTCACCAACATCTAGCAATTTTTACAACTAATTCCTCAATAATAATAATTATAAACCCTAGGTTAATTTCCCACAATCATTGATTGAACTTTTATAACCTTATTCACCGACGTCAATCAATTTTAACATTCAACAATACAATCACAACACACAAAATAGAGGCAATCATACAACCATAACCCCCACATATCATTCATCATAATCCCGTTTATAGAGCTAGAACCCCACCCTTACCTTGGATATGAGATTGCTTTACTCTCCCGGTTGCCATAGCTTATGCCGCCGCTTCCAACTTTTCTCCGAAAATCTTTTCTAACAACATGCAGAGTCGCACCAAAAACCTGTTCGGAAATCGCTTTGTCAGACGAACTTAAAATCATCAAAACGAAAATCGCTCCGGTCAGAAGTTACCTCTACGAGTCTGGAACGTTGTGTCCGAGAACCACGACGATCCAACGGTTGGATTGGGAGAAACGTCCGTATTACTAAGGTGTCTCACTGCAGAAACTTGCTGCGAAAATTGGACTTCCTCTAGCTTTTCTCTTCCGCCATGGCTCTCTTCTTCACCTCTCCTCTTTCTCCAACTTTTCTTCTTTCTCCACGTCTACTGAGACCTAACTTCTCTTCTTATTTCCTTTATTTTATTATAATTATTATTATAATTATAATCTTCATTTGGGCTTACTAATTAACACCCCCATGATTACTATCACCAACGCAACGTCTAAGCCCACTTAAATAAAACACTCTCATAATCCATAATATTAATTCTATTATTATTTCTCTCCACCAAATTGACTAACTACCGACTATAAAATAAATCGTCCGAACCACCAACTCAACATATTCAATATCATTCTCTACGGCTTAAATCAACTTAAATTAATAATAGTCCATTATAGTAATATTATCTCTAATATTATTCTCCGATTAAACTGACTAATTTCTCGATCATTAATTTATCCGCCCAACACAACGTATAAATTCGAATTACGCCTCT
This sequence comes from Vicia villosa, assembly GCF_029867415.1. Taxonomy (NCBI): domain Eukaryota; kingdom Viridiplantae; phylum Streptophyta; class Magnoliopsida; order Fabales; family Fabaceae; genus Vicia; species Vicia villosa. The sequence goes on along the minus strand of NC_081184.1, from coordinate 97,713,312 downwards.
TATAATAATGTCAATAATTCTAACTTCGACTAATTCCAACAAATAATTTCCTTATACAATTTAATTAAATAAATAATTAAATTCCGGGTGTTACAACTCTCCCCCACTTAGAATATTTTCGTCCTCGAAAATTCTATCCACCAACTCCTACCTCAACTTCATTCCACATCATCATTTGTCAGGTCACTCCCATAATAACCTCAAAGTAACTAATTTAATCAACTTCGTGATATCTCAGGATATCACTCGCCACCTACGGTAACCAACAACAACATTACTGCAACAACGACTAAATTATTATAATACTAATCTGACAACATAACTTGACCGATAACCACTCAACTCATCATTGACCAATGACTTACAAGAAATCCTATTTCAATCAGCACTATTTACAAGGAAACACAACACTTTGGCACATCACGCTTCAGCTGCGCAACTCTGATCATCCATCTTAATTCACCGTCCTCATTAGAGTTTCTATCAACTTATAATTTACAAGCTTTACCCGAGCCTCAATTTTTTTCCTCAACATTAAACGCTTTCTGCATCATCGAGATAGTAAAATAAGTCTATAACATCCAATACAATTCCGTCTAATATCAACAAGAGATTAAGGGTGATCAAGTCCTTAATTTGTCAATAAATATCCGACAATCGTAATGGAGTATAACCATTATTACAAACTACAAAATGTTCCTTCAGAAATTGCACTCACACCACCAAAAGCATCATATTTCAACATCTGCAAAACCATCTGAATCTGCTAACACCGACGTCTTACAACTTCATACTACCACACGCCTTGTGATACTATCAGAACAAAATTCCCTTTTGCTATCATCATCAGCACTCCTCATTCTTGAAGTTATGCTCTTCGTACTTCTAACAACTGCAACAACTCTTATAATTACTTACTAACAATCCATAACAAGATCTATAATAATCCTACACTTAATCATTGTCCCTTCGTCAACAGTTGACACGATATCTACTCAAACAGACAATTTCATTTCTTTCCAACATAATCCTGCCACCAATAAATTTGTTACAGATGCTGCCACTATTTTTATAAGAAAGTTCGTGTCGTTAACTTTCCAACGCTTCAAACGGAACTCAAATCGGACGTCTAGAACTCCAGTTATGAATTTTCGAAGTTTCATAACGATTCAGCAACTTTCCTGCGTTTTGCTTGCCGAAATTCCACTTCGAAACTCATCCTCTTCAAATCAATCACATTCTATGCAGCCCCTTATCATATCTATTCACTTCCAAATATTCTTATAACTTGAGCAACACATCTCATTGCCGAAGTGGGATTTCTGAAACATTACGACTACAATCCTCTTTGTAACTTGCAGCTGAACCTCTTCCGAGACGCAAGGCTATTCAACTGACAACTTCGCAGTACACCGGCAGAGCTGATACATTCCAACTTTCTAATTTTCCTCTCCTACAAATAATCCTCAATTACATCTAATCATCCTCCTTCAAGGTGCTCCAACTTGATTACTAGCCAAGTCCTAATTCTAAGTCACCTTCAATTCGGGAAACAACAAACTCCAACAACGCTTGCACTGTTGCCAACAACAGCCTACCGAATCAATCATCTTACAACTGAAACATAACCGAAAAGCGAAGCTTCTCCCTCACTTGTTTCAAACAAACTTCCGCAACAAACAACCAAGTACCGACAGTGATTCACTCACATGTCGCGTACCAAGGGATAATAGGTCGACAATATACAACTGTCGCGCAACTCAACTGACTCGACAATTGGCCGGACGGACCGACCTGCTCTGATACCACTAATGTAACACCCCATTTTCTACCCGACATTTATATTAAAAATCAGAGTGCTAAAATTTTCAAACATAAAACAGGATGTCACATTTCAACATAAAACCACAAAGCAACCTGTATTTCTTTTAATATGATACATAGCATTCGGCTGAACAACTCACAACATATTTATTCATAGGAACATAACATCCTTTTTAATATTAAAACCACATAATTACAACTTCCAACTTATAGATTAGTTAGCAACTTTATTCAACTAAAATATCGTTCAATTTATAATTATTCAACAATTAGTAATAACAGCAACTTAGAAACAACACATAAACATCCCCCCGAGTGCTACGTATCAGAGCAAGACCAACTCGAACTAACAGTAATTAAAGACTTCATAAAGTTACTTCACTTCCACATCTATTCTTGAGTACCTGCTCAATTACCCATAATAGGTAACATCATTACAGAAGGGGTGAGATATCCAACAATAAACAAGTGTATGATAAATAATATATTAAGATTAGATCATACAATATCACCACTTCATACTTATTCAAACAGCAGTTATAATAACAAATAGCAACAACTGTTATAATAATTATTTACCAACAACAATTATGATAACAATATTCAGTAACAAGTATAACAACAATTAGTAACAACAATTAGTAACAATAGTTATAATAATTATTTCACAATTTAAATCATCATAAATTAATAACAACAACAACTTACAATAACGACAACTTATATCAACAACAACAACGTAATAACAACAACAACGAAACAACAACTTCAAATGCGACTCAACTGTGCAAATGCATGTGGTACCATTTGGAGTAAAACTCCCAACTTAAACATATGCCAGGTTATCGAGGCATTTCAACAAGGCGTAGGCCTTCAACGTGGTGCCATTAAGGCCAAGGCATAAGCCTTCAACTTTTCAACGTGGTGCCATCAAGGCCAACTTAAACAATGAAAATGTATGCATGCAACAACAACCACAACGTCACAACACAACAATGCAACAACCGCAAACAACTTATTCAACCTTGGTCATAAGACCTGCAACTTAATCAACGCATCATCAATAACTTAAACAACATTGGTCATAAGACCTGCAACTTAATCAACGTATCAACAACAACAACCAGAACAGCAGCAACGAAAACAACAACTTAAAGTCTTAAACATGCATCAACTGCATCAACTTAATCATTACAAAACAGCCCCTAAACATCTAGGTACTAATTCTTCAATTCTACTATTTGTTAATTCTATTTTTAAATCCAATTATGCTACTAATTTAGCCTGCTACATATATCATCGTTATTACTACTGCTATTTCTTCTTCACACCAATTCCATCTTTATACAAAATCCATTAACTACATATCTCATCGCTAAGAATCATCACTATAATTTCTACTAATTAAATTAATCAATTCCAACGGTATAATATTCTAATTAATTTAAACCAATTTCTTCACTAATAATAATTAAAAGTCTTCTCAAGTTAATCCTACTAAGGCTTGATCCCAACAACCAACATAAAACATCAACAGCCAGAAATCAAAACATATTTCTAACACTCGTATAGCACGCGCCGCGAACACCACAGAAACCTTCAGTTCGCGCCACGTCCAAACCTTGGCACTTACCTGCATCTTCCAACAAAATTAAAACTCAATTTTCTTCCTTCGATTCCCGTACAATTCAATTTCGACCATCACAGGAACATAGCAATATTATAGTTATACTTCACCAACATCTAGCAATTTTCTACAACTAATTCCTCAATAATAATAATTATAAACCCTAGGTTAATTTCCCACAATCATTGATTGAACTTTTATAACCTTATTCACCGACGTCAATCAATTTCAACATTCAACAATACAATCACAACACACAAAATAGAGGCAATCATACAACCATAACCCCCACATATCATTCATCATAATCCCGTTTATAGAGCTAGAACCCCACCCTTACCTTGGATATGAGATTGCTTTACTCTCCCGGTTGCCATAGCTTATGCCGCCGCTTCCAACTTTTCTCCGAAAATCTTTTCTAACAACATGCAGAGACGCACCAAAAACCTGTTCGGAAATCGCTTTGTCAGACGAACTTAAAATCATCAAAACGAAAATCGCTCCGGTCAGAAGTTACCTCTACGAGTCTGGAACGTTGTGTCCAAGAACCACGACAATCCAACGGTTGGATTGGGAGAAACGTCCGTATTACTAAGGTGTCTCACTGCAGAAACTTGCTGCGAAAATTGGACTTCCTCTAGCTTTTCTCTTCCGCCATGGCTCTCTTCTTCACCTCTCCTCTTTCTCCAACTTTTCTTCTTTCTCCACGTCTACTGAGACCTAACTTCTCTTCTTATTTCCTTTATTTTATTATAATTATTATTATAATTATAATCTTCATTTGGGCTTACTAATTAACACCCCCATGATTACTATCACCAACGCAACGTCTAAGCCCACTTAAATAAAACACTCTTATAATCCATAATATTAATTCTATTATTATTTCTCTCCACCAAATTGACTAACTACCGACTATAAAATAAATCGTCCGAACCACCAACTCAACATATTCAATATCATTCTCTACGGCTTAAATCAACTTAAATTAATAATAGTCCATTATAGTAATATTATCTCTAATATTATTCTCCGAATAAACTGACTAATTTCTCGATCATTAATTTATCCGCCCAACACAACGTATAAATTCGAATTACGCCTCTTATAATAATGTCAATAATTCTAACTTCAACTAATTCCAACAAATAATTTCCTTATACAATTTAATTAAATAAATAATTAAATTCCGGGTGTTACAGTCAGCAATCTTGGAACTTTCAAAGATTAGCAAGAGACGAAATCTTACGGCGACAAGAAACGCCTATTTCTCTTGTTTTTCGAAACAGGCATTTATTGGGGGCAATTTGTTAGATGAAGATTTCGTTTTGCAAAAATGGTTCTTCGAAGAGTAAAAATTCGAAGGAAGGATGGTTACTGATGACCATCTTTTTAAGATAAAAGAATGGCTCCTGATGGCCATACTTCGAGAATGAAGATTTCTAAGTCATAACGAAGATGATAAATGCTGAAGCTAGTAGGAGTGTAAGTCTTCGAGGACTTAGACAGATTTCATGAAATATGTTAAAGTATTATTACTTAGCGTGTTTTTGTAGTGTTTTAAATGTTAAATACACTGCCACGCGTCGAAGAAGGACTTAGGCGGGAAGATTTGAAATTCGAAGACGGTTTCGTAACTGTCTAATAACAGATGGCGTCCCTGGAGTTCTTATGAGAAACGTGGCATTAGATTAGCGTAGGATCGTTAAGGTCGAAACTAGTATAAATAAGAGTCTTAATGTTAGGATTTTGTGTGTTTATTTTGTACAAATCACTCACATATTACACAAGTATCAAGTGTTAAAGAGAAAGAGTTCGCTGAGAAATGTACGTATGACACCACCATTTTAATACATGTGTATTTTCCCTTTATTTCCAAGCATCTTTCAGTATTATTGCTTTCCATTTACTTCTTGTCATTTATATTCTTGTACTCTTTATTTTCATGTCATTTACCTTTGAAGCATTTAACATTTCTGCATTTAAGATTCTTCACGCTTTTACAGTTTCGTTTCATATTTTATCTTACTTACCCTTTCGCTGAAGTTATACTCACGTATAATAAAGTGATTGTTCAGTTTACTTGTTTCGTTCGAAGTGTTTCTTGTTGACAAAGATGAATAATAGATATGGTTCGAATGGCCATTAATAACAATCTTTTTGACTATGTGTCCTAGGATCAATCTAGTCGATCCTGCGAGTAACCAAATCATATTTATTATAGTTTGGAAGACTAGCGGTTGTTTACCGGAAATCACCGTAAACACCAATACATTACAGGTCTTCTAGAAAGTCAACAAAAACACCTTTTGGGTCAAAGCTCATAACTTGAGCATGAAAGCTTCAAATGAGATGAAACCGAAAGGGTCATTTAGAGGACTCTCTAAGCTTTCTAAAAAATCCTAGAATGCATTCATATGGTTAAAATTGAGAGAGATACACATGGTTGAAGTTGGCCAAATTTTAAGAAACTCATAAAACCCTAATTGCACAATTGTGCATTTTTGGATTAATGGGCCTAAGATTTTGACTTCAAACATGCCCATGACCCATAATATGACTTTTAAATCCATCATCTTATTTTTATCATATTTATTTATATTTATTTGAATTTTGTTCACTTAAATACTAAATAAATTCTATAAAAAATCAAGTAATGAAATCAAGTTGCATGGATCCATTTATTAATATTCCAAGAGAGGTCCATTGATCCCATATAATTACTCATGTAATATTATTTTATTTTTATTTGATTTTATTCATTTAATTTCAAGTAAGAATTAAATAAAATCCTAAAATAACTATATAATGATCATCCCTTTTCTATTAATTCAAATCAAATCTAAATATGATCCAAGGGCCAAGAATGAATGGAGAATGTGCATAAAATAGATTATAATTCTAAAATAGAAAGATTGTATACAAAATCTTTTTTGAATTTTTCATGTTAATATTTGATTGATTGTTTGCCAAAGATTGAACCCTAAAATGATAATATATATATGCTAAAACATTCATTAGGAGGGGAGGACGAAAATATGGTTCATGAACCCTATGCTAAGATTCCAAAAAATAAGGAAAAATTAGGGCACGCAGGGGAATACTCATTGGCCACTTTCAGTCCTTCCTAACAATTCAAATCACTTCCTGAAGATCCAAGGGGTGAGAAGGAGCCAAGAACCACGCCCAAAAACACTTGAACATTGCATATTGTGATTGGTATTTTCTCTTTTATTTTTTGAGTTCGTAGTTCACTTGTATAGATATATTAATCTAATCTAATCATATCAATGAGTTCATGAGATGATATAGAATAGATCTGGGCCATTACATGTAAGTTTACACGTAAGAACCGACCCCTGCCATTAATGCCCGTGGTTTTACCTCCGCTTCATACCTCGCCATACAGTCATGTATAGGTCAAAAGGATGGCACCATGGAATCCGCAGACCCCAAATTAAGGGGGTAGGGTGGTTTTCGTTCGTCCATACACGTTGTTCACGGGCGCACCATGTTTGACGATAGCCGGAGAAGAAGAACAGGGTATTGTTCCGGCGGCGTTCCATATTTGGGAGAGATGACTGGCATAGGTGGCACTCTCGCACGCTGCAATTGGTGGGTCAACGGGTCCTAGCACTTATCCCATCAATGATTGGCTCAAACGGTATATCATGGACCCCACCTGGTTCATATTTTCTTTTTATATTTATTTTAGTTATTGTGTTATGGTTATGTACTTTTGTGTCTCCATCATTAACAACTAATTAAACCTGGCGCAGTTAGCAACCTATGGCATTCTGGATAATTGACCTCCATGGGGTGGGATCGATTCCCACCTTTTACATATATTTTGGTGATTTTCTGCAGATTTGGCAATCTTAATAGATCCCATGCAACAAACTCATAGGCGCCCACCATGTTCCCTCACGCGTCTCACCCTCAGATCTCCAATAATTCAGATCTAACGTCTAAGGATCTACACCTCCACCATGCTCCCTCAAGGCTTCAATGCACAGGATTATAACTAGGTTTCTCTTTATTGTTTATTTATTTATTTATTTAATTAGATTAATTATATAGTTAATTTAATTTAGGGTTAGTTTAAGTTATTTATTTAAATAGGATTAGATTAAATTAGGATTAGGCTATAATGATGTAGAATTATTTTTCCCGATTATCCGACTATTTCGAACAATTAATTTAATTAATTTTTAAAAAACCTATATTAAGATATTAGGGTTCGCTCAATCCCATTGGCCAATGGCCAAAGTATTAGGATTAGGGCCTTCCGACCGACTTAGGTATTTAGCTAAACAAGTTAATTTATTATTCGCTTCGATTAAATCAATTGATCGCGGTGGGTAATAATTAAATAATTAATTAAATTCAAATCATATAAATTAAAATACATTTTATTTTGCTAAATGGTTTTAACCAAAGCTATTGGTTACGATGATTAGCATTTCTCTTTTATCAAATTCGTTATTATTTGTAATTGAATATATCGATTACGAGGAGTAACGATAATTAAATTATGGGTTAATAGTCATTTGCCCCCCTGCAATAGTAGCGATATTCGGTTTACCCCCCTTTTAAAAAAAAAATTTGTTTTACCCCCCTGTAATATTTGGGTACCCCCCTAAACGTGTAAAAACCAGGGAGTAAAATAAAAAAAAATATATTTTACAGGGGGATAATTTTCCCTCTTAGGGGGCAAAAGACTTACAATTTCAATATTATAGGGGGCCAGGACAAAATTTTTTTTTAAAAGGGGGGTAAACCGAATATCGCTACTATTGCAGGGGGGCAAATGACTATTAACCCTTAAATTATTTAAAACACACACATTTGCTGTTCGTGATAATCGAATCTATCAACTATAGTGGTTAGCAATCCTCCCTTCAATCCGTTAGCCATGGTAATCAAACCTATTGATTATTGCAACTAATGGTAACAAATTAAAATCAGGGTTGTACGCCCAAATCATAAAACATACTAAACTACGAAACTACGGATTTTCATCCCTTCGATAAGGCAATTCAAAATGCCTTGCCAAACACAAATTCAAAACTACGATAGGCCATTCAAAAAGCCTTCAAGCACCTCCATAATCAATTCTAAGGCGTACAACCCTGTGCCTGAACTACGTTGACTCTGATTCTCCATAAGGAGATACGTAGGCACTTGGCAACAAGGCGAGTCCCCTCCCTCAAAACTCTAATCGTGTCAACATAATTAGCCCTATTACTTTCTGCCATCTTTCTTTATAAACCTTGCTATAAACCTTCATCTTTGCAATATTAGCCTTTAGGAAAGGGTTGAGGGTGCCTAACACCTTCCCTCGACCTTAATATAATAACTTACCCTGAATCTCATAACCGCGTAGGGTTTCCTATTCGCCCTTCAGAATAGGTGGCAATTCTAAACCTTAAATTTTAGGGCAGGTTGCCACACCTTCCCCTTGTATAAACCACACCCGTAGCTAAGATCTCTTCTTTTTGTTTTAAAAACAAACTTTGGGTTTTCTTCGTTCTTTTCCCTTTTCCTTTGGAAATAATAAAGCGCGGTGGCGACTTTCACTGAAATATTGATTCGAGTCAATCCTATGGCTTCGATATCAGATTTTCCCTGCTACGGTGTCTTTAAAGGTGAAACAAATGAAGTAGGAAAGTTGATATGTGTTGGATCTCCAAAGTTAGAAGATGCTCTTCTGGTAAAAGGACTATCAGCTAACCTTATTAGCATTAGTTGCTATGTGATCAAGGGTTTTTGGTAAATTTCTCCAAATCAGAATGCTTAGTCAAAGATGAGAAATATGTTATTCTTATGAAGGGTAATAGGTCTAAAGACAACTGTTGGTCGTGGGAATCTCAAATAACTTTCACATGTTCAACAACCAATAAGGATGAAGTGTAACTATGGCACCTGAAACATAGACACCTTCAGTTCAAAAGAATGAATGAAATCACACTTAAAGGAGTCATTAAGGAATTCCATGGCTCAAAATTGAAGAAAAGCAAGTCTGTGATGAGTGTAAATTAAAGAAGCAAACCATAATGTCTCACCCAATATTATGATATCAGACTACTTCCAAAGTGTTGGAACTTTTTCATATATACTTAATAGGACCAATGCTGACATAAAGATTGGATAGAGTAAGGTATATTTATGTGGTTATAAATGATTTTTATGGTTTTACATTGATGAAGTTTCTTAAATAAAAATCAGACCTTCTTGAAGTCTTTGAAGACTTATGACAAAAGATTCAAGAGGATGGAAATGGTGAGATCATCAAAGTCAAAAGTTACCATGAAAATGTTAGAACAAGAATTGTTCTGATCAATTATCTTAGTTTTGATGATAACAATGTACATGAATTTTGCTTAAGATAATATGGTACTCTAATCCTATGCAATTTCCTTTTCAGGAAATATATAAAGAGTATGCATAAATTAGCGCTCAGAAGCTTTGACTCTGAAGGTTCAACATGCAACATCAGAACATGATCTGGCAAGACATCAGAAGATAGTCAAGCAGAATCAGAACATGGTCTATGGAAGCATCAGAAGGACTGGGGTTCAGAAGCAGAAGCACTGAAGTCATGGTATCACGCTCAGAAGCACTTCAAGATCAGAAGATCAGAAGATGCTTATGCACTAAGCTGTTTGTACTCTGATGATATTCGAACGTTGTATCTACAAAAGATCAATCAGAATCAAGTACAAGATGGCAGGCTACGCTGACTGACAAAAGGAACATTAGAAGCTATTAACGGCAACGTCAGTAGTCGCAGCAAAAGCAAGGCTCGAGGTAGTTGACAAAAGAGTGAAACATTAAATGCAATGCTGTACAGAATACGCAAAGCATTAAATGCTCCCAACGGTCATCTTCTCATACGCCTATAAAATGAAGTTCTGATGAGAAGCATAGCAGAACACTTGCGCATATTTTACAGAAATGCTGTCAAATTCAAAAGCTCTCAAACTTCATCTTCAAACTCACTTATTGCTATTGTAATATCATAGTGAGATTAAGCTTTAAATTGTAAGAGAAATATCACAGTTGTGATTATAGCTTTTAAGAAGCATTGTAATACTCTTAGAATTTGTTTACATTAAGTTGTAAAGGACTAGAGTGATCAGTTGATCAGAAGACTCTAGAAAAAGTCTTAGAGTGTTTCTAAGCAGGTTGTTCCTAGAGTGATCAAGTTGTGATCAGTAGACTCTAGAAGACTTGGTTGTGTCTAAGTGGAAAACCATTGTAATCTTGATTGATTAGTGGATTAAATCCTCAGTTGAGGTAAATCACCTAATAAGGGTGGACTGGAGTAGTTTAGTTAACAACGAACCAGGATAAAAATAATTGTGCAAAGTTGTTTTTATCTTACAAGTTTTGAAACTACACTTATTCAAACCCCCCCTTTCTAAGTGTTTTTGTATCCTTCAATTGGCATCAGAGCTCCGGTTCTAAGGTGCAAGCACTTAACCTTGTTTAGAAAAGATTCAGGAAGAGAAAAACGCTTAAGTCAAGATGGCTGATCCAACAAACACAAACACATCTACATCTGGCTCCGGTGATCAAAACAATGGTAACAATGGTTACACTAGACCACCAGTATTTGACGGTGAAAACTTTGAATATTAGAAGGATAAACTTGAAAGTTATTTTCTTGGTCTAGATGCTGAACTATGGGATCTTCTGTTGGATGGTTATATACATCCAGTCAAAGCTAGTGGTGTAAGGCTCACAAGAAAAGAAATGTATGATGAGCAAAAGAAAGAGTTCAAAAACCATCACAGGTGTAGGACTGTTTTGCTGAATGCTATCTCTCATGCTGAATATGAGAAGATATCTAACAGGGAAACGGCCCATGACATATATGAGTCTTTGAAAATGACTCATGAAGGAAATGCTCAAGTCAAGGAGACCAAAGCTCTTGCGTTAATCCAAAAGTATGAAGCCTTCAAGATGGAGGATGATGAAGACATTGAAAAGATGTTTTCAAGATTTCAAACTCTAACTGCTGGATTAAGAGTTCTAGACAAAGGCTACACCAAGGCTGACCATGTGAAGAAGATCATCAGAAGCTTGCCCAGAAGATGGGGCCCTATGGTGACTGCATTCAAGATAGCAAAGAATCTGAATGAAGTATCCTTGGAAGAGCTGATCAGTGCCCTGAGGAGTCATGAAATTGAACTTGACACAAATGAACCTCAGAAGAAGGGTAAGTGTGTTGCTTTAAAATCTAATTATAAAAAATGCACTAACGCTTTTCAGGCTGAAGAAGTAGATTCTGAAGAATCAGAATCAGAAGAAGAAGAAGATGAACTGTCCATGATTTCTAGAAGAGTTAACCAACTCTGGAAAAGCAAGCAGATGAAGTTCAAGAGCTTCAAAAGCTCAAAGAAGTTTGAAAAAGGAGAATCTTCTGGAAGCAGAAGATTTGACAAGAAGAAGGTCATGTGCTACGAATGCAATGAGCCTGGACACTACAAAAGTGAGTGCCCAACACTTCAGAAGGAAAATCCCAAGAAGAAGTTTCATAAGAAGAAAGGTCTTATGGCAACATGGGATCAGTCATAAGATGAATCTGACTCTGAAGATGAGCAGGCAAATGTTGCACTGATGGCCACTGTCAATGATGGATCAGAATCTACATCAGAATCAGATTCTGAAGAGGTATTTTCTGAACTAACTAGAGATGAGTTAGTTTCCAGTCTAACAGAGCTTCTTAAACTAAAAGCTCATCTTAGTATCAAATACAAAAAGCTGAAAAAGCAATTTGAATTTGAAACTAAGAAGCTTGAGTTGGAAAATTCTGAATTAAAAGAAAAAGTTTTAAAATTATCCAATAAAGCTGGATCTTCTTCTGATTCAGAAAAATCCACTCCTAGTCTGAACCATATTCTGAAAGAATATGATTTAAGTTTCAGGAAGTTCTTATCTAGAAGTATTGGCAGAAGTCAGCTAGCTTCTATGATATATGCTGTGTTTGGAAACAAAAGAGTTGGCATTGGTTTTGAGGGTGAAACCCCATACAAACTTGAACCTGTGGATGACATGAAAATCACATACAAGCCATTATATGATCAGTTCAAGTATGGCCACTCACATGATATTAGGCACACATCACATAAGCAAAGCTTTCACATAACACACACCAAGAAGCATGTGACACAACCTAAGAAATATCATGAAACTCAAAATAAAAACTATCATGTTGTTCCTCCTACTGGTAACTCTCCTTCCATATCTAATGTACTTCTTGTAGAAGGATTAACACATAACTTATTGTCCATAAGTCAATTAAGTGACAATGGTTATGATATAATCTTCAATCAAAAGTCTTGCAAGGCTGTAAGTCAGAAGGATGGCTCAATCCTATTTACAGGCAAGAGGAAGAACAACATTTATAAGACAGATCTTCAAGATCTTATGAGTCAGAAGGTGACTTGTCTTATGTCCGTTTCTGAAAAGTAGTGGGTCTGGCATAAAAGATTAGGACATGCTAGTTTGAGAAAGATTTCTCAGATTAACAAACTAAATCTTGTCAGAGGACTCCCTAATCTGAAATATCAATCAGATTCTCTTTGTGAAGCATGTCAGAAGGGCAAGTTCTCCAAACCTGCATTCAAGTCTAAGAATGTTGTTTCTACCTCAAGACCGTTAGAACTCTTGCACATTGATCTGTTTGGCCCAGTCAAAACAGCATCTGTCAGAGGGAAGAAATATGGATTAGTCATCGTAGATGATTATAGCCGCTGGACATGGGTAAAGTTCTTGAAACACAAGGATGAGTCTCATTCAGTGTTCTTTGAATTCTGCATTCAGATTCAATCTGAAAAAGAGTGCAAAATCGTAAAGGTCAGAAGTGATCATGGTGGCGAATTTGAGAACAGATTCTTTGAGGAGTTCTTCAAAGAAAATGGTATTGCCCATGATTTCTCTTGTCCTAGAACTCCACAGCAAAATGGAGTTGTAGAGCGAAAGAATAGGACTCTACAAGAAATGGCCAGAACCATGATCAATGAAACCAATATGGCTAAGCATTTCTGGGCAGAAGCAATAAACACTGCATGTTATATTCAGAATAGAATCTCTATAAGACCTATTCTAAATAAGACTCCTTATGAATTGTGGAAGAACAGAAAGCCCAACATTTCATATTTCCATCCTTTTGGATGTGTATGTTTTATTCTGAACACTAAAGATCATCTTGGTAAGTTTAATTCTAAAGCACAAAAGTGTTTCCTTCTTGGATATTCTGAACGCTCCAAAGGCTACAGAGTATACAACACTGAAACATTGGTTGTAGAAGAATCAATCAATATCAGGTTTGATGATAAGCTTGGTCTTGAAAAGCCAAAGCAGTTTGAGAATTTTGCAGATTTTGATATTGATATATCAGAAGTTGTTGAACCAAGAAACAAAGCATCAGAAGCAGAGCTTCTCAGAAGCAAAGAATCTGAAGATCAAGTTGCAGCTTCTTTGAAGAATCTAAGTATTTCTGAAGAACCAACTGTCAGAAGATCATCCAGACTCACTTCTGCTCATTCAGAAGATGTCATTCTTGGAAAGAAAGATGATCCTATCAGAACCAGATCTTTTATAAATAATGATAGTCTGAATCAGTAATCAGAATCAGAAGATGATAAGTTTACCTCGCATCAGAAGTTAGTTTCCTGATTAACAGCTGTCATCAGGAATTTTTTGAGAGGAAACACGTGTTTGCACGACTGGTAAAAGAATAAGGTAATCTGACGGGACTTTTCCCTAGGTAACTGTGTTAAATCATTTCATTTACCACATTCTCTCACCTAACGTCATTCATCATTTAATGCTATTGATTCTAGCTTGATTCTGTAACTGTTCATTCTCATAAATGCATTGCATATTCTTTTCGAGTCCGCCTCTATATAATTCATTCAAATTCATTAGGGTTCTTTTTCGCTCTCTTTTCATCTCCTTTGTTCTTGCATGCACTTCTGTAACCTTTTCGCTGTCTTCTCTAACCCTAAGCGAAAACCCAGAAAGTATTCCAAAAATCTCTGTATTTCTCAAATGGCTGCTTCATCATCTCAGAATCCTGGTTCTTCTGCTCAGCAAAATGTCGAAGAAAGAGATCGTCCTATTGTTCCTGTTGTCACTTGCTCTATCCACAGGAATGAGTTAGAAGTCATCTGTGAACTCATGGTGGACTTTGATAATATCGAACTATATGAGTATCATCTTAAAGACAATATGATCTTTCAAGGCTGGACCGCGCTGTTCACTGAGTTCTGTGGACCAGTTTATCCAGAACTTGTAAAGGAATTTTGGGTACATGCCGTTGTTAACCCTAAATCGATTCTCTCTTTTGTTCATGGAAAGTTCGTTGTGGTTACTGAAGAAATTCTGAGAGTTATGTTTGATCTCAAAACCGCTGAAGGTGTTTACGAACTTGACAAGAAAGAAAACTGGGAAAATGTTCTATCCACTCTGTATACAAATGGGAAGTGTAACAAGCCTGTCAAAGATTTGAAGGAAATTAATCAAATCTGGACCAAAATTCTTCTAGGCTGTTTCTACCACAGAAAAGCCACTCATTCTGCAGATTTCATCAACAGAGAACAACAATACATTCTGTATTGCATTGTCACCCAAAAGAAAGTTGATATTATCCATATCATCTTCAGACATTTGTGCAAAACTGTGAAGGAATCAAGAGATACCTGCAAATCAAAGAAAAGTAATATTATTCCTTTTGGAAGAATTATTACAAATCTTCTTGTCCATTCCAAGATTGTTGAAGAATTGGAATCTGAAGGAACCATCAAGGATCTTGATGTTTGTACTGGAAGCTGTTTGGATGCATTCACCTTGAGAAAGATGCATATTATTAAATCTATCAGTCATGCTCCAACATCTCCATCAGGAACCACTGATAGAAGAGACCCAGTACTTGCTAAATTTGAGGAATTCTTCAGAAGTCAAATTCCAGCAGTTAAGACTCAGTATCTTAACTCTCTCAATGCTGATGAACCTAAGAAGGTTCCCAAGAAAGTCCAAAGAAAAAGGGCATACACTTCTAGCACTGCTGTGGCAGAAGAAGCCTCTGATTCTACTCAATTTGATGCTGTCAGCAAAGAAAGGAGAACAAAGAGAAAGTTTGATCCTTCCTCAGTTAATCAAGAAACGGTGAAAGCTGCCTCTGTCGCTACTGTTAATGTAGAGGAACAAGAAGCTGTTGCTGAAGCAGAATTTGTTCCTGTGCAAGATGTAGAAGAAAAAGAAGTGGGGGTGAAGAAAAAAAAGGAAGTCAAAGAATGTTGTTGTTGTTGAGAAGAAAACAACCAAGAAAAGAAGAAAATTGATTGTGAATGACTCTGATGAAGGAGAAGAAGAAGCTCAGAATCAGCCTGAAGGCTCTGTTCAAAGACCAACAACTCAAAATGTTGAAGGTAAGAAGAATGTTGAGTGTGAGAAAGAGGTTGCTGAGTCTGTTAGAAGGAGAGAAATCTCTCGTGGGAAATCAGTTGTTGTGGAAGTGCCTAAGAACAAGAAGCAGAGAAAATTGGAGGCTGTGGCTATGGCTTTACAGAAGGTGTCCAAAGGTATACATCTTTCTGAACCTGTTTCTGTTCCTGCTTTACGTTCAGAAGTTGCACCAATTAATATTCCTCAAACCCCTAAACCAGTAAAACAACAAGAAAAAGCCCCATCAGAATCACCCATCAATGTCCGTGCTCTCACACCTCTCTCTTCCCCTGCAACCATCACTCCAACTCCTTCTCTTGCACCTACCAAAAATAATCCCACTCTTCCTTCTCCAACCAAGTCAAACCATGTGTCTGACCAAACTCCTGCCAATCCTATTCTTGAGATTGAACCTCTTCAAACTCTCTTTCCTCCTTACACAAATATTTATTTTTCGCAACCCCCACCTCATGCGAACTATGAACCCATCTCTTCTCAACCCCAAAATGATTCTCTTTCATCTGCTATACCTGACTCTACGTCACATGAGTAATTGCTCCGTGACTGCAACTACACTCCCAGGCCTCGACCTGAGCCTGCACTTGTAGTGTTGGATTCTGATAATGAGCAGAATCATCTTTGTGTCTTGATAGAGAACCCCAACCCTATTCCTGTCTTACACCTGTTTCCGCCCGTACAGAAATAAAATCCCGCAAAGCATATCCTATTGGTGTAATTTTTGAAATGGTAAAGAGGAATGTCAGAAGAGTCTCTGACACCCTCAGAATAGCTCATCAAGGAGGACTCAATGATGTTGCTGTGAGGAGGTTCTGGAGATTCTTTAGAAGACAAGCAGATGATTACTTTCGAGAACTGCAGGAAATTTGCATTGAGCTTGCTCCTCGACCAAATGGCTTCTTAAGGCACTCAGAAGATTTCTGGTTTACTCGTCTTGGTGGCAGATTCTGTCTTGAGGAAAAGCCTTTTGTGGATGAACTGGAAGAAGCAAGACTTGCTGCTGCAATGGAAGCTTATCCTTGCAGAGATATTGTGGTCTAGAGACCTCAGTATCCAGTGCTGCTTGGAGATTTCAGGTGGCTGTTTGATCTTCTGAGAGCTAATCCTTCTGCAGAAGATCCTGACATGGTGATTCCAGAAGTTGTTTCTCCTCCAGAAGTTGAAGCTCCTTCTGCCCCAAGGAATATGGCTGCCATTCTGCAAGCTCTTAAGAATGGAGATTCTGATCTTCCTACTCCAGTGTACGGAGATGATGTTGAGATGGAAGATGCTGAAGCTGAAGATCATTCTGTTCAAGAAATTCTTGTTGAGGAAAATCCTTCTAATGATCTCTCTCAGAAGACTGCCATGGAAGCAATGGTGATTAATGCTGATCCTTTGAACAGAAGCTGTGAGGCCTCTACTGGTGAACCCTCTGTTCTGGCAAGAACTCTAGCGGGTGTTCAGAAGACTTAGGCTGAGATAGTTTCTCGGTTGGATAGGCAAGATGAAACCAATGCTGAGTTTCGCGCTTTCATCCAAAGTCAGAATGAAAGTAATGCTTCGATTCAAGATATGTTAGCCAGCATTATGTCCAAGCTAGGGTAGTCTTTGTGTCTTAGTAGTCTCTTTGTTTCATGCATCTGTTTTTCTCTTTCCTGCATCCTCCTTGTACTTTTTTGTTTGATCAATGAAAAGTTTCTCTGTTTCTTTCTTTCTATTTTGTCGCTTTCTGCATCTGAATCTTTTATATTCTTTTTGATGTTATGACAAAAAGGGGGAGAAAATGTGATAAATGATCTGATTTAATCTATCAGTTGCTGGGTGAAAAGTCTCCACATTTCTAACAAGAACTTGTAAGTTCTATGTTGTCTTAAGTGTTTTGCAGGATAAAAGAATTGAAGGAAACCTTCAAAGCTCAACACAAGAAGCAAAACCATGGGAAGCGCTATTCTGTAAAAGGAATAAGCTAATTGAAACTGAAGCAAGCTGAGTGCTGTGAAGCTTCAGAATCAGAAGCAAGAAGGAAGAATGTTATGATATTCTAATGATGGAATATGCACTAACCTTTTTCTCTGTCCTTATATGCTCTGATACATTTGTTTAAGATTTACTACATATATATTATGATGCATCCTATATGTTCTGATACATATTTTAGGCTCTTATATATATATATATATATATGTGTGTTATGCTCTGATTCATTCTTGCTCTGACTTTTTTCGTATAGCTTGTTCTGTAACATTTCAGAATGTAGAAGATGCGCTGATGATGCTCTAGTAGATTCAACAATGTTCTGATACAATCTAGCATGGAATGATTCAAGAAGAAATTCAAGCTCTGAAGCTGTCCTCTGGAAGCAAGAAGCAGAAGCTGTGAATATTCTGAAAACTTAAGCATGTGTGATCGTCTCAACTGAAGTAGAAGATACTCAGGGAAGTTCTTTATGCAAATTTTCTTCCAGTATTTATTTCAGGGGGAGATTGTTAATCTCAGGGGGAGACACATTCACACATTATATTTATATGCTGTTGCTATAAATGTGTAATTGTCTTTTGCCGTCTGTTATTCTGATTGCAAATTCATATCATTTATATATGTTTTTGTCATCATCAAAAAGGGGGGAGATTGTTAGAACAAGAATTGTTCTGATCAATTATCTTAGTTTTGATGATAACAATGTACATGAATTTTGCTTAAGATAATATGGTACTCTAATCCTATGCAATTTCCTTTTCAGGAAATATATAAAGAGTATGCATAAATCAGCGCTCAGAAGCTTTGACTCTGAAGGTTCAACATGCAACATCAGAACATGATCTGGCAAGACATCAGAAGATGGTCAAGCAGAATCAGAACATGGTCTATGGAAGCATCAGAAGGACTGGGGTTCAGAAGCAGAAGCACTGAAGTCATGGTATCACGCTCAGAAGCACTTCAAGATCAGAAGACCAGAAGATGCTTATGCACCAAGCTGTTTGTACTCTGACGATATTCAAACGTTGTATCTACAAAAGATCAATCAAAATCAAGTACAAGATGGCAGGCTACGCTGACTGACAAAAGGAACGTTAGAAGCTATTAACAGCAACGTCAGTAGTCGCAGCAAAAGCAAGGCTCGAGGTAGTTGACAAAAGAGTGAAACATTAAATGCAATGCTTTACGGAATACGCAAAGCATTAAATGCTCCCAACGGTCATCTTCTCATACGCCTATAAAATGAAGTTCTGATGAGAAGCAAATCAGAACACTTGCGCATATTTTACAGAAACGCTGTCAAATTCAAAAGCTCTCAAACTTCATCTTCAAACTCACTTATTGCTGTTGTAATATCATAGTGAGATTAAGCTTTAAATTGTAAGAGAAATATCACAGTTGTGATTATAGCTTTTAAGAAGCATTGTAATACTCTTAGAATTTGTTTACATTAAGTTGTAAAGGACTAGAATGATCAGTTGATCAGAAAACTCTAGAAAAAGTCTTAGAGTGTTTCTAAGCAGGTTGTTCCTAGAGTGATCAAGTTGTGATCAGTAGACTCTAGAAGACTTAGCTGTGTCTAAGTGGAAAACCATTGTAATCTTGATTGATTAGTGGATTAAATCCTCAGTTGAGGTAAATCACCTGATAAGGGTGGACTGGAGTAGTTTAGTTAACAACGAACCAGGATAAAAATAATTGTGCAAAGTTATTTTTATCTTACAAGTTTTGAAACTACACTTATTCAAACCCCCCTTTTATAAGTGTTTTTCTATCCTTCAGAAAAGAAGTTTAAGAATGCAAAATTCTCTTAATATTGTGTCTCATAAGGTATTAGTCATGATTTCTCTTCTTAGCAAGATGGAATTGTTGAGCAAAAGACTTGAGAAATACAAAAATCAGTCGGGATCATACTTCTTGCTAAACAACTTCCACAAGAATTTTGGGCTGAAGCTATGAATACTGCATGCTATATTCATAACAGAGTGACCATGAGAGGAGGAACTTCAATGCCTCCTTATGATATATGGAAAGGAAATAATCCTACAGTCAAACCTTTTCATATCTTGACTGACAAAGAGTCCATAAGAGATGAAGGAGTATTTTTGGGGTATGCTACACGAAGCAGAGCTTATAGAGTGTTTTACTCCAAAAATAAAATTGCAATGGAACTTCTAATTATAGTCCTTGATGACTAAGTGTCTAATGAAAATATGGATGTTATAAACAATGTTGGAACATCTCATGTGCAGACTGATGAAGTAGTAAGAGATGAAATTTGTGAACTCACAAGCACTAAATCGGTAGGTTCTCAATCCATCAAATGTATCTCTACCTGAAAGTGACTATGTTTGCGTATTTCCATTAGGTTTGTGTGTTTCCATTTATATGTGTTGCTTGATTGCAATATTTGTATGTTTCCATTTGTTTAAATTTAATTTATTTTTTGTCAATTTTTCGCTAAAAAAGGGGAGTAAAGTGTTAGGTTATTTTTGTCTGTCCTAATGTTAAGACACGTGTTCTGACATGTTGATTACCATACTGATATGATTGTGCTACTACTAAGATAAGAGTAATTGTTGTGTTTTCTTTCTAGATGCAAATATTTAAGGGGAGCATGATATTATGTCGTGATGCTTGAATGTGTTGTTGCTGGAACTGAAGAACTGGAGACAGAAGAGTGTGTGCAATGCCTCTGATGTGTGAACTTAGTTCATGTTTGGGTCTCGCTTTGAGGGGGGTACTGGTTATGTATGACATATAGAGTAATGGACCTATCTATTTTACAAGCTCCAAAAATCTATGAAGAAGAAGATATTTGTGTAACTATATTGCATCTCTGATATATCTTTGTATTGATTTTAATTTACATGTTATCATGTAGATTCGCTTTATCTCCAGGACTTAACAGTGCTTTTGTTGTTTTAGACAAAATTTGCCAAAGGGGGTTATTGTTAGTTTCATGATTTTGTGATTGGCATTAATTTTGCTAAAACATGATTCTTAATTGATGTTGAGCAAGCTGTTGAAATATCTTGACCAATTTTCATAACAGGTTCAACTGTTATGTGTTTTTACAGATGTTATGACATCCTACACCAGAACATCCTGACAATTCATACTGGAATTTTAATCCTTGAAGATTTAATTGAAAAATATGAGAATCTAGAATATTCAGATAATTATTACAGGTGCATCCAATCAAGGAGTTGTTAGGACAAATGCAAATTTGTTTTGGTTTTTAGAAAAATAATTTTGAGATTTCTTTAGAAAACTAAGATTGGATTTGATTTGATTTGTTCCTATTTTGTTTGAAGATCTTATAGCCGTTTCATAAAGGAGGATATTGGATTTATTATAGAATCCAAGCCCATACTTCAGGAGTATATAAATAAGAACTTGGTAAACTTAGTTTTGCAAGCAATCACAAATAGAAATCGTGTGTGTAAAACAATGGTTGGTGTCTTGGGAGTCCTTTAAGTTTTTCGTGTGTTCCTCTTGTGTGTCACTCATGTCTATTTTAATACATTGAGGTGGGTTGTGTGTTCGTACTCTTGAAGCTTTTAAGAAAAATAGTTGACTAATGTTCTTGATCAAAGCTTTTAAGCAAGGTCAAGTATTGTTTATTTAAAAGTGTAATGTTTCTAATTTGGTTCCTCTGGTCACGGGGTGTGTGACTGTTTTTATCACTACGGTGATTGGAAGTGGGATGTCTATTTTTCATATCTAGATGTCTATTTCTAGGTAGAAGTTACATTGGGTAGTGATTAGGAGAAAATTTGTAAACTGAGATTGTTTAGATTTTGAACTAGTGCTAATAGTGGATTTCCTTCCGGACTTAGTAGTCGTAGATTATGTGTTGTTGCACTGAACTGGGTTAACAATTTCTTATTATTTATTATTCTCCAAGATTATTTCAGATTTGATATTTGTGCTGTACGTCAGTAGAAATTATAACATCTATCTTGACATCGTATGTTGCTAGGACACCTCTCTTAACATCTGTTACAAGTTCCAGAATTTCACAAATTTACAAGAAACACAATAAGGTTCTTGGTGATCTTCACATAGATGGACTTAAAGATGAGATTGTGCCATGAGGTACCCAAACATGTGATCTTTAGGTAATGCAAAGATATAAATTAGGTGGGATCTTATGGGTAAACATTAGGATATGACACCATCATATCTCTATAATTGAGTTGTTCTTTTGATCAAGTTGTAACCCCATCATTCAATCCAATTATGTTTTTAATGAGATGATTATTATGAATTCTTGAGTATAGTCTTATCTTTTTTTGGGGAAATGTCTTCATCATTATCTACTACTTAAAGAAGGATGTTGATATCGTTGACTTGATTCTTTGGAATAATATGTTACTTTGGAGTAGTAGAATCTTCATCTTCACGAGGGATCACTTAATATTAAATATTAGTAACAATGACATTTATGGATTCCATAATTGATTTTTTTTATTGTCAAACACACGATAACCCTAATATTTATAGAATATTCCAAGATGATACATTTATTACTCTTAGGACCTAACTTTCATCTTTTCTCACGATTTGCATGGATGTAACAAGTGTTGTAAAATATAAGAAAATATTTGACATTTGGCTTCCTTCCCTCTCAATAACTCATAGTGAGTGACCTTGATACCTTGCCAAATGGTTACTCAATTATGGATGTGACATGTAGTATTCATTGCCTCAACCTAAAAGTGGTATGGAAAATTCTTTGCATGAAGCATAACTCTAGCGATTTCTTACAAAGTATAATTCTTTCACTCATAAACCCCATTTTATTGAGGCGCTATAAGAGCTAAAAACTCACGAGTTATACCTTCGAAAGTACAAAATTTCAAGAAATTTGAGTTTTCAAATTGTCTGCCACTGTCATTGCAAATATGAATAATATTACCAATTTCTTCTCCCTTATCATAATATAAATGATGGTATATGACTTCAAATGTAGTGAAGGTATCAGATGTTTCACGAATGAAATCAATATATGTGCACCTTTATTAACCATCAATATATAAAAACATATTTCTTACCTCACATGCTTTAAACATTCATAGGCTACATGTGATCCTTATGAACCAGTTCAAGCACACGGGTAGTGGTAAGGTTAGCACTCCAAAATCCATGTCACTCAAGGGTTCAAGATGAGTATAATTAAAGGGGGAGATCAAAGAATATACCTTGTTTTACATGTGAACTGACTTTTATACCTTAGGTCAAATGGAGTAGGTGAGTGAGTCTGGGAAGCCTTTAGTGGTCTGGGAAGCATTAAAACATTTCATAACATTCCTCTGACATGTGTACTGATGCGACAAGTTAGGGAATTACAAAACTTATAGTGCACTCGAGTTTGCTTATATTCCCAAGAACCCAAGGAGAAATCCATTTGTTGATCTCATAACTCCTCTCTCTAGATGATCATATTAGTTCAATTTCCTTGGCATATAAATATGAGGAGTTAAGTGTTTTGATATCTTTTCACAACATTTGGATTTCAAGCTTATTTGTAATCACTGAGAAACGCCTTCATCTCCTCTTTCCTAAGAGTATCAATAAAAGCTATTGTAGTGCCTTAACCAAAGTCTTTTCCATTCTTCACTTCATCCATCTCACGCAATCAAGTACCCTTCTCAACTCACATTTTATCTTTCTGCATTGCGTGTTCTTTAGCTAAGATGAGTGATAGTACCATTAACCTAGTGAGTGATTTTAAAATCAACATTTCTTCTGCTTTGGGAACGAAGGAATCCCCTTATTCTCATCTACCCCATACTTCTGATCGCATGAACAAAGACGTAATACTCATGTTTGGCGATTCTGATTCAGAAAGTGCATTTTGGGAGTTCTTTTGGAGGAAGGAGCTTCTTGTTTGACTAATTAGAATCCCTTTTATCAAATGTCGACGAAGAGCTAAATCGTACACAGGTCCTTATAAATCCCCAGTCCTAACAGAGGAGGAAATACAAGTCGTCTAGTGGATGGACGAGCACGCCGATGACTTCATTCAACTTTCCCTGAGTACCATCAGTCTTAGACAAAGCGATGTAGAGGTGAAGGCCAACTTAGAACATTTGGGTAAGACCGACATTGTTTCTTTGATCACTCTCGGTAAACATTCTAAGGTTAACCTAGCCCAGAGGGGTGTAACATTGATGGAGCCTATTGACACCACGAAGGATGGTTGGGTGAACACAGAATTAGAGGTTGCTCCATTCGTTCTGAGTATTAAGGAAGCCATAGACGCTGTCGAAATTGTGGTTGGTGACCCTCTAAAAGGGTTGGCTCTTCCGATGAGCCCGAAGAAGAGGATATGAAAGTCCTTGGATGGTTATACAGTCCCACTCTATGGGTGCATGTTCAGGAAGATAGGACCGCGACTACCTTTCTCAGACTTCAAAGAGGTCTTCCTGAAATATTTAAAAGTTTCTCCTTCTTACCTTCATTTGAGGTCTTGAGCCTACATGAGGGTATTCATATTGTGTGTCGAGCATAAGTCTTGGTATTCATATTCATATTGTGTGTCGAGCATAAGTCATGGGCCTACAAAATTATTATAATTGAGATGTCGGTTAAAGTGTGATATATTTATAATGTATTCATCTCAAAAGTAAGACTTGTAATGATGAGCTATGGGTTTAAGCTATTTGCTTGGACAAACGACTATTATAATTGAGATGAATATGGTTAAGATGTGTGATTTTATTATAATGTATTAGTTTTAAAACTATGTGTGTATTTTTACTTTCACAAGGTAGGATTTTTGACTTGGACACTTTGTTTTAATTTTTCACTTTTACAAGTCTTTTAAGGATATCATTCGGTAAAATATTCAGAAGAAATTAATTCATCACTCAAAAAATTTAAGAAAATTATTTGAAAACATGTGATAAAATGAGACAATTATTCTATTTGAAAACATTAGAAATTATTGTTCTTTTGAGAGATTACGTGAAAGAGTACACTCACTCCTTATTTCATATGAATTAGCTTACAATTGAGCATTATAATTCTAGCAAATCAGTCTTTTCTACCCATTGTCTAGCTTTATTTTTGTACTAATTCATATTTATTTAGTTTTGTTAATTTTGCATTTGTAAGCTAAGCAATAGTTTAGGCATTTGTCAAGAATCTTTTTATATTCACACTATAACAATTGAGTTTTATATGAACCATATTTTAAGTTGGATTGCAAAATATTTATTTACTTCATAGTTTCATAATATATTAAGAAAGACACGTTTATTTGAAAACATATTTCTTAAAAAAGATTAGGTGAAAATTTATGCATTCATTAATTGAATTACTTAAAATATTAAGAAAGACACGTAAACATTTTTTTCACCTATAAATACTTGTCTTAAGAAATTTTATAATCAACAACTTACAGAAATCAAAATTGAACTTGTTTAAAATGAAGTTACTATCATTATTATTCTCTCTCTTCTATTTCTTACACTCCTATTTTTATTATTATGCAAATATTAACTTTGATTACTTCATGTTGGTCGAAACATGGCCAAAATCCTTTTGCAAGCAAAATCAATGTATCGCAAATGTACCATGAGAGTTTACTCTGCATGGACTATGGCCTAAGAACGACACCCCACCTCACACATATCAATGCACACACAAGTCAATTTCGGTATGTATATCTCCTTGCTTTAATTTTTATTATTATTATTACTTTGTATTATCTTAAAAATATGACTTTTTTTTTTTTTTTACCAGCTTAACCCATTCAATACTAAGCTTAATAGTGTTTGGCCGTCTCTAAAGGGAAACAACATGAAGTTTTGGACACACGAGTGGGACAAGCATGGAACTTGCTCAACAATGTCATCAGTTGATTACTTTAATCACGCTATAGTTCTGTATGAGAAAAATAATATCAAAGACATTCTGAAGATGTCTCTAGCACCGGGTGGAGCGGAGGCTCTAATACCGGGTGGAACCGCGAAATCAGCTGATATTCAGAAGCATATAAAGTTGATTATCGGATTTGAACCACAACTTCATTGTGAAAAGGGTTCTGCAGATTTGATGGAAGTTAGATTGTGCTTTGATACTGATCTAGTAAACCCCTCCTATAAAAATTGTCCTTCTCATTTAGTCTGTCCACCAAGTATAAATTTACCTTTATAAATAAATAAAAAAGACTAATAATGAATAAAATAATTATTAATGCTTTTGACTAGCAAAATGTTATGATGAATTGTGTGTTTAAGCTATTTGCTTGGACAAACAATTATTATAATTTAGATGAAAAAGGTTAAGGTGTGATTTTATTATAATGTATTAGTTTTAAAATTATGACTTGTAATGAATTGTGTGTTTAAGCTATTTGCTTGGACAAACAATTATCATAATTAAGGTGAGTATGGTTAAGGTGTGATTTATTTATAATATATTAGTCTCAAAATTATGACTTGTGTTTTTTCTCTTTTATAATTATGACTAGTCTCAAATTACAAGTCTCTGTAACATGGCAGAGTCGGCGATGTCTGCAAAATTCAAGATTAACTGAATGTTCTTGGTGTGTGCTTCTTTTCTAGATTTTCTTTTTCACTCTCTAAAATTCTCCCGGGTATAATGAATGGATTCCCATCTTGTTTTGTAGTGGTGAAATAGATTAGAGCAGGTAAACAACATGCGTTTACAATTACAACAGCCTCTAAGATATGGATACTATGACTTATATGAGATCAAAAAGTGATATCCTATCATGAAAGAAAAACTATCCTTTAAAGGATGTCATTTGGTAAAATATTCATAAGAAATTAATTCACCCCTCAAAAAGTTTTAGAAAAATATATTTGATTACATGTGCTTTGGAATTTAAATAAGAATCATAGAATAAAAGCTTTCAATAAATTACTGATAATGGTTCTATTAATTTTCATACACTTCCTAATCATAATTTTGATATGAGGGATTAAGAACTCACTTTTTATTATTGAAAGTAAAACTAACCTAATAAACACAATCATAAATTTATCTCTTTTCTCTTATGTAAAAACAAGTAAGCTAACTAATGATTTTTTCCCCAATCGAAACCAGACTTTCTTTATATATTATTATTTTAGAATTATGCGCTCCTTTAATACCATCAAGTTCCTCAATCATATGAGTACATAAATCAAAGCAGATTGGTTCGCTTCCATCTTTCTTTGCGAAGAATATATCGCCATTCTTTCCTGCTCCGATAGGATACCTAATGTCATCAGACAAGGGTCCAACAACAAAGATTTTAGTCCAAGATTCCTTCACACCCAATTTTCCTAAAATTGATATGTGAAAAGTAGTTGTATACCATAAAATCGAAGCAATGGATCCATTTAACAACACCAAGGCACGGTGCACCCAATTACATGTTTCATTGGAATCTGTGTCTAAAGACGTGAGTGTGGGCATGAGTGTAGTAAAACAAACTTCATCGGTCAAGTTAAATGACACCAAGTACTCTTCATTGTTATCTTTGTTATCTCCGTAAGAGTTAGAGAGCCAATGACACATTCCATCCAAGTATAGTAGATTATCATTACAGTTGCCGCCTTCCCAACAACAAGCAGGAAGGACAAGATCAACTTTCCTCCAAGAGTTACTTACTAGACTATATACCTCCCAAAAGGTATTATAGTTTTCACACACATCTTCCCATTGCACATCAGACGGAAGAACATCATCATCATCATCTGTTACTGGGACAAAACCTACATTCCTAATAATCTTATAGTCGTCACTAAAAGGGTCGTAACCAAATCCATGAATATACTTAATAATAGCTTCATAAGGTGGTAGAGACTCGGCAGGGCTAGGAGGAATGACTTTGAATTCTTTGGTAGTTGGATTCCACAATACAACTGTGTCTCGATCATAAAGACATAGAATTCCATTTACACTACCAGAAACCAATACACTAAAGCTAGGATCCTCTTGTTGAAATAGATTTTGAAAGTCCAATTTAACTTTATTCTCAAACCTTTCACCAGAAAGTATATGCAAAGAGAAACTAACGTAATTATGCTCGCGATTATAAACAATTTGATGAAGGAGGAGAGATGTATCATTATAATAAGAGTGAGGAACGGATATCAAGTTATTGCAAAGGCTAATCATAAAATTAGGGTTTTCAAACAAAACCAACCATGTTTTGTTTACACATCCAAAGCGCTTCATAGATTTTAAGGGAAGTTTTGAAAGAATGGAGAAAGCAAGATCATTAGATATGTGATTTCTTACCTTATCACTTACAAATTTCGCCATCTTCAATGACAAGGCAAAATATATTATGAGATAAAACTTCGTCGTTTCAAGTGAGAAAACAATGATAGGAGTTGAATTTCTTATTTACTCATTTGAAAAAAGATTCAGGGTTATTTATTTATACATAAACAATACTTAATTGAGAAGAAATTCTTTTTTTCTTTATCTTTTTAGGTATAATTGCAAATAAATTCACTTGAATAATTTGGTTTCACCATTTTAACATTTATATCCTAATTTATTAATTTATTTATTCATTTGAGATATTATACTTTATTTTACAATCTATATTCATTCAAAAAAACAAAATATTTTACATTTTTGATTATTTCTATTTTTCTTTTATATTTTTTCTTTCTTTTCATAAAATATTCTAAAAATATATAAAATTTACTAATTTATTTACTTATTTGAAATATTATACTTTATTTTACAATCTAGTTTCTTTTTAAAAAAACAAAATATTCAAGAAAAAATTATATTTGACTCATTTACTTATGGGTTAAATATTATATTTGGTCCTTATAAATAATTCAAATTTTATTTTAAGTCCCTATTAAAAAATGACATAATTTGGTCCCTATAAAATATTTATGCATGCCGTATTAGTCCTAGCTGTTTTCTAAAATTTTGAAAAGTAAATTTTTGAATAATTATTTTCATACATGTTTACAATACGGTGAAATACCAAATTTTGGAACTTTTAAAATGAGAAAAATTAAATATGAATTTTTAAATTTCAAAAAATAATACAAAAGTAATTAAAATCTAGACAATGAAATCAAATTTGGAGTTCCTTTTCTTTCAAAGAACTTTTTATAACGTTCTAAACATGTCTACAAAATAATCATTAAAAAATGTACATTAGTTTAACAGTCGGGACTAAAACTATGTGCATAATAATTTTATATGGACAGAAACATGAATATTTATTTAGGGACCAGAAGCAAAATTTAATAATTTATAAGAACTAAAAACGTATTTAAGCTTTTATTTATTCATTTACAATATTATAATTTATTTTACATTCTATTTTCTTTGAAAAAAAAATATTTTACTTTTTAAAATGATTCTATTTTTTTTCTTTCTTCTCATCAGATATTCTAAAAATATATTTTTTCCAAATATTAATCATAAAAAATTTATGTTTTTAATAATGAATTTTTTTTATAATTTTAATTTTACTAAGAAATAACATTATTATCTTAGATTGTAAATTTCCTATTAATTTCATCACTAGGGAAAAATGACATTTTATCATTTTAACAATTTATTCTCTCTCTTTTTCTTAACAAAAGCTTTTTATTTTCTCTTAAATGCTTCTAGTTTTCTATATTTCTTTGTACATTTAGAAAGAAAAAAAATATATATGTGCTATTGATATGTTATATTTTTATATGGTTCTAATCGGTAAAAATAGTTGTTGGTTGATAAACTAACTGATAACTTATAACTTATGATTGATAGTTGATGATTGATAGTTTATAACTCATAGTTTATGGTAGTAAAGCAAACAAAATACATGTTTAATGAATTCATGATAAAAAACACAATAAAAAATTAAACCTGGAAATAATTGAAATTGACTCTGAAATTAAATATGATGCGAAGGGAGATTTTGATCCAAATACAGTAGTAGAAATAACAAAATTATAAATTGAATAATTATAAATTGCATAAAACTCGAAAGTGCAAAATTTTAGTGCTGAATTTTAAAATAAATGTAGTAAATTTAGTGCAAAATTTTGGATAGCATCACATTGAATTACAGACCTATTTATAGTAAATTTTACGTTTCAAAGCCTCCATAAATCTTGTAGAATCCTGGGAAAAACATGGAGAAGTGAATTGAAACTGCAACTGAAAACACAGAAAATGATGGGACTAGAAGTCATTATGCATGACGGCTTGCCCTTCGTTCACTTGTGCTCTTTGTTTTCGACGGTAAGGCCATGACGGGCATCATGCCTACCCATCATCAAGCCTGATACCTTCGATTTCTTGATTTTTTTCCGTTTCTCTTTGTGATTGATGCTTATCCTTCAATGCCTGCAATGCAAAGTAAAAGGCCATATTTTTTCAATAAAGGGAATGTAAAATGACACTAAAGATCGAGCTAATTAATATGGTGAAACTGCTTGTTAGCACCCCCTCCCCCCACACATACACACTTAAACTGTTGCTTGTCCCCATGCAACTTAGCTTGCATAAAAGAAATGTATATGCAACACCACATATGAAAAGTCAATGAAAAATACTAACCCCAATATTTATTGATCGCAATTTTAGATCGGCTAAATGTTAATTTTTTCA
Organism: Vicia villosa; assembly: GCF_029867415.1. NCBI lineage: Eukaryota > Viridiplantae > Streptophyta > Magnoliopsida > Fabales > Fabaceae > Vicia > Vicia villosa. The sequence continues at coordinate 97,682,825 of NC_081184.1, read as the reverse complement.
GTACTCAAGTAAACATGAAGGGTATTGTAGGAATACAAACTGCAAATTGCGGATTAAAGACTCTTGTATATAACACCCCGGTTTTTTTATTTATTTACTAATTATTTTATTAGTTAATTACTATGATAATTATTATTTCATGTGTTGAATAATTTATTATTTGAGTTTTGGTGAATATGTTATATAATTGGATTATTATGTGAATAATTGATTAAATGAAATAATGTATGTGTATTATATATTAATTGGGTTTGTGAGTGTGATAATAGAAATAACTAGTTGGCCCTAATAATGAGAATACGTAAGTTAAGTGGGAGTATGTATTACTAAGCCTATTAAAAAAACTAAGCCCATTAGTGGGTTTATGTTAGTAAGGGTTATACAAAACAAGAGAGATATTGAATTAGAAAGAAGATAAGTGAAAAAAGAAGAGAAGAGAAAAAAGAGGAGAAAAGGGAGAAAAGAAGGAAGAATCCTATAAGTGTCTTCATCTAAGATAAGGGTGGAAATTCCTTGAATCACGGGTTTATATAATGATGGGTGTTGGGTAGAAGCATAAAAATAGGGATTTTGTTCTTGAAATTTCTACATTTGAAATGTTAGGATTTGAATTTGGAATTAAAACTTTTGTGTTAGAAATCATGTTATATGGTTCCTAATTGTTGATACATGTTAGATATAAGTTTCTATGTATTTAATTTGTATTATAGTAATTTTTAAATGAGATTTTGAGGGGATTGGGAACCTGAGAGGTGCTCGCAGGAAAAATGCAGGATTTTTGTAAAACATCAAAAATGCATAATTTGAGTTTCGGGTGTCCTTTTGAGTCAGCGTTTGAACCTGGAGAAATTTAATACAGTTTACTTTCTTGTAAAAATGGTTTAATGTTCTGGAAGTAAATCTATTTGGTGTGTAATAAGGTTTTGTGGTGTCGGTGCATGATGTCAGTGTCTACATTTTCTTTGAAACTGTTACAATTCATATCTTTTGAACCGTAACTGCGTTTGAGTCCCCGTTCGAAGTGTTAGGAAGCTAATTCCATATTATTTTCAATAAAAATGCTCTTTTTGGAAATAAATTATTTAATTATAATTTTATTAGATAAAAGACTTGTAACTGTGTGTTTTGTTTGAGAATGGGTGTTGGATGTGAATAATATTATTTGGCTTTCTATGCTATATGTAATTTGTGATGTGTTGAGATGGTTAATGCTATGTGAATGAATTGTTTGTGATGATAACGTGATACATGTTTATTTGTGTAAATGGTGGGATAATTCATATGTGATGTATTATTCTATATGCTTTTATGAATAAGATTGAATGGATAATCTTAATTACATATGTTTGTTGGTATTTGGACATGCATTCATGGGAAGCTTATACTCTGGGTTTTGGTGGTTCTGGTCCTTTGGTGGGGATCTATAATAGTGAACTATATGTTCATATTGGTGGCTCTAATCCTAGTGGGGATCTGGAGCGAGGTGAACCTAATGTTCACGATTGGTACCACATGCATATTGCATTGAGTTGCATTTGAGTCACGTGAGTCGATGTCAAGGTTGTGTTTTGATATGTAATATGTGATAATTGATTTAATTGTTAAATTGTGTTATTGAGGTTGATTATCTCTGGTATCTTGAATTGTGGAGCAACGTTGCATATGTGAATATATGAAATGTATTGGAAAATGTTGAATACATGAATATGTGAAGTGTGATGAATTCGGTTGGTGAATTTTTGTTATGCATTACTTATTATTATATATTTTCATGATGATATGAATTCTCACCCTTCTGTTGGAATGATGTTTTATACAACATCGCTCAAGTACTCAAGATAGCGGTGCTTCCCGCGAGGATTAGTTGGAGGAGATAGCTTTTGCTTAGCTTTATCTTGGGTTATGAGTCATGCTTTGGTCATGTAACACAGGGGTTATTTGAACTCATATTGTTGTTTTGAGATATACTTGTGATACTCTCTTTTATTTGGTATTGTATTTTGAGATTATATGATAATGTGGCTTTAGTGCCAAAGCCTTGATATATGGTTCATTTCATGAGATGAAATTATTGGTACCAATTGAGAAAAGAATTAGTTCACTATGATATGCATATGAAACATGAAATTTAAATAAGTGTTATGATTACAGCCAGGTGTATGTTTTGTTGTTTTTGAAAATAAATGTGACACCCTTTGAGATATGTATGCTAATTTTAATATGATCTTGCTACATAATTATAGTGTTTCCTTGGGGTTAGAAGGGAGTGTTACATTAGTGGTATCAGAGCATGTTCGGCCAATTGGCCATGTTATTAATACATTTATTCCCTTTTGTATTTGATTTGTGTATCTGACACAATTGATGTTATTTGTCTGTTGGTTGTTTGGAATTTCAGGATGATAGTTGCTGGAAGGAATGATGATGCTATTGCCGAGGCGTTGGCATTGGTTGTTGGTCCTATTGGGATACCTCAACATGTGAATGCTGGCAATCATAATGGTGAAGAGGGTGAGTTCCGTGTTTTGGGAAAGTTCTAGAGGAACAATCCTCCAATGTTTGAGGGAGAGAGTGAACCTAACAAGGCATAATCATGGCTGAAAGCGATTAGAAAAATCTTCTGAGTCATGAATTATACGGATACGTAGGAGGTGCGGTTTGGTACCCATATGCTTGAGAAGGAAGACGAGGATTCGTAGGGTAACACTGTTCATAGGTTTTATGAAGATGGTATTTAGGTTACTTGGGATCTTTTCCATGATGCATTTTTTGAGAACTATTTTCCTGAAGATGTTTGTGAAAAGAAAGATTTGGAAATTCTTGAGTTGGAGCAAGGTAATGGAACCATAGCAGACTATACTGCAAGTTTTCAAGAGTTGATTAAGTATTGATATTAATAAGGCTATTGATTATCAACAGATTGCAAGATTTTCGGAGTTGGTCAAGAAGAGTAGGATCTATGATGAGGATAGTAGGGAGAGTGCTACCTACTATAAGAGTTTGAATGATAGGAAAGGGAAAGGTTAATTTTGAGGGAAGTCGTATGGTGATAAAGGGAAACAGAAAGTTGGTTATGATAGGCTAAGTGGGGGAGGAGCTACTACTCAGATTAAGTGCTTCAATTGTGGTATCGAAGGACATCGTGCTTCTGAGTGCCCAAAAGATGATAGGAAGAGTTTCAAGTGTGGCAGGATGGGTCACAAAAATAATTATTATAGAGTTCGTTCGAATGTGATTTCCTACAACTGTGGTGAGCTAGGGCACATTAGTACCAAGTGTGGCAAGCCAAAGAAGGAGCAAGCTAAGGGGAAAGTGTATGCACAATCTGGTTCTGAGATTACTGTTGAGGATAGACTAATATGAGGTAGGTGATTTATTAATGGTACACCTTTGATTGCTATAACTGATACTAGTGCAACACATTCTTTCATTTCTTTGGATTGTGTTAAGAGATTGAATCTTGAGTTGTTTGATATGCATGGAAGTTTGATTATTTATACGCCTACTATGCATTTTGTGTCTACTTCTCTTGTGTGTTTAAATTGTCCGTTGAGTATCTTTGGTAGATAATTTGGGATTGAATTAGTGTGTCTCCCATTAGATCAACTTGATGTTATTCTTGGTATAAACTGGTTGGAGTACAATTATGTTTATATTAACTTTTTTGATAAGACGACTATCTTTCTTGATTCTGGTTTTGAGAAGGATTTCTTTTTGTCTGCCAAGCAAGTGATTGAGTCTGTGTAGGATGGTGTTGTTTTGTTCGCTTTGATGGCAACATTGAATTTTTGTGAGAAGAAAGCGTTGGGTGATTTACCTATTGTCCATGATTTTCCTGAGGTATTTCCTAAAGATGTAATTGATTTTCCTCCAGAACTTGAGGTGGAGTTTATGATCGACTTAGTTTCTGGAACTAGTCCGGTATTGATGGCTCTACATCAAATGTAAGCATCTGGGTTGAATGAGTTGAAAAGTTAACTTGAGGGTTTTCTTGAGAAGAGGTTTATTCACTCTAGTGTGTCACCCTGTGGTGCACCTGTTTTTTGGTTAGGAAGAAGGAAGGTTTTATGAGGTAGTGTGTTGATTATCGACAACTAAACAAGGTAACTATCTAGAATAAGTATCCACTTTCGAGGATTGATGATTTGATGGATCAGTTGGTTGGTGCAATCATGTTCAGTAAGTTATATTTGAGGTCTGCGTATCAACATATTCGTGTGAAAGCTAAGTATATTCAGAAGACATACAAAAAATGGTTCCAGTAGGTTTTCTCGAGGTTCTCCTCCGATTATGGCGGTAATATAAGGGTGCTTGCCTTTACTTTCTTATTTGATTTCTCAACTTGTTCCACTTGTTCCAATATTTGAGTGAGATTTACCCCTAAGTGATTCCTCTCCGTCTTGCTTTCCCTTTGACATACTTAGCTAGGCGGACCATATTGATCAAATTTTTAGTCATTTGTGTTTTGGCAATGGCTCATGTAGAAGCAAAAATATTTTGATTTATTCGTCTCAGATATCTCTCTAACGGGGGTAAATGGGTCACATTCCTGCCTTCCTAAACTTTGTATTTGCATACTCTTGATTCATTTTCTCAGGGGTGACAGTTAGAGAGTAGGGCTGGAAATGAGTCGAGTAGAATCAAAATCGCGTCAGCTCAGTTCGAATCGTTAAGAATTGGCCGAAATCAAGTTCGAGTTCATGAAGAACTTTTTTCCAGCTCAAAATCAAATTGTTATCACGAACTTTTTCTAGCTCAAACTCCACTTGTTAGAAGTTCACGAACATCTCGGTTCAACTCGTTAGGTTTATCTTGTTAGGCTCAACTCGCTTATTTCACGGACGTAAAAGTAATTTTTTAAAGTCTATTTATATATATATATATATATATATATATATATATATATATATATATATATATATATATATATATATATATATATATATATATTATATTTTAAATTAGTAATTTTTAAATAAAAAATATAAATAAAATCTATAAGATTTGAACTTGTACGATGTTAATTTTATTTTATATAATTATTGTAGAAATATTTTGCTAACTTGAAAACATGAATTATCTATTAAAACCGTTAGATTAAAATAAAATATGATACTAAGATTTAGAGCAAATATTTAAATCTACTCTTAAAGACAATATAATCTATCTCATATATAATCGAATTGACTCATGAACCTAACGAGTCAAACTATGTATAGTTCAAGTTAAACTCATTTAGGTAACGAACTTAGTTTTTAGCTCATACTCAGCTCATTTGGTTCATGAATCTAGTTCAATGATTTAATTTTCAAATCGAGTTTCAAACAATTTTCGAGTTAGTTTGGTTCATTGCCAGCCCTATTAGGGAGTATACTTGTCATACTTTCCCTTCATACCACAGTGAGAGTCATCCCAACGCCGTTGAGACTCCTTCTTGGTCGGACAAATTGATTGAAATCCACTAGATACGGGTTTTCAAAATGTGTGGTCACCTTCTCTTCCTGAATCTTAAATTTTTTAGTCATAGTTAACATTTCCTTGACGAATTTTACCTTTCTCTTTCCCAACTTTTTCCTAAAAGAGGTGTCACTCAGAAGGTCATTTTAAAACATCCATCACTAAAGACCTTGTTGAATGCCTTGTACCTGAATAGAGACTTGAGTGAATCAATATATATATATATATATATATATATATATATATATATATATATATATATATATACACGACAATGACCATTAGTTATTTCCCTCCATGATCCAGTAAAAGAAAGTTTCAGTTGCTAGTCGTTACTTCTGGGTTATGAATTGTGCATAAAATATATTACGGAACTCTTCCCAAGAATCAATACATCCATCAAGTAGTTTGTTCATCCATATTCGAGTCTGCCCGGCCATGGTTACCACAAACTACTTGCATTTTGATGCATTGTCAGTGTTAGAGTAACTCAATCGATCATCCACGAGTTAAATGTGCTTGTTAGGATCTCCTTTTCGTCCATGATATCTCAAGTTGGACGATGTTTCCATAGACTTTGGTATCTTAATCTCCAAGATTCTTACTCATGATAGGTTTTACAAAACCACTCTAGCTGGATAGTGAAACAAATTGTAAAAAATCATGGGCCTGCGAGTTTGACAAACTCGCCTTTACGAAGTCCCGCTCGAGGGACCTAGTTAAATAAGTTTATCATAAAAGGATCACCTTTTACGATGCCTCACTTGAGATACTTACATTTTACAAAATATCATCTGAGAGATTCACATTTAATAAAGTCTTGCTTGAGGGACTCGCGTCTCTTAGATTCAGAAGACCCCTGGCGGATGTTTATCAGATTAGTAGTTAATACCTTACTATGCTTACTCACCGATAACTAGTGGATCGTATTATTGATAATATTATGATAAATGGTGATTGAAATGCATGGAAGGATCATGTACCACATTAGAGATCTGTCCTTGAAGGTGATGGAAATAGGTTTGCAATTTCGGAAATCGTTTACGCTAATTATATACATTTAGATGTTGATACAAGATACATGCTCATATGGGTTACTCCTTCATTGAACTCCGTTAATGCCTGAGACTCCCCAAATTTATTGAGAGAGAGCTATAGGTCTAGGATTTTAATTTCTTTAGTGGGCCGACTTCCCGTTGTCATTACTTAAGGTTTATGAAAGTGTCCTCCAAGACACTATTTTGGCAGAAAATTTCTTCCATGACAACATATATCTCTGCTTTGGCATGGTTCTTGTCATTAGAATTACTAGCAATGGGGATGCCTCGTCTTATTACCATCTAAAGGAAGGTGACTTAGGCAGCGTTTTAGCCGAGTGTGGTCTAGATTAATTTTACTATGGCACTACGATGGACACCAATATATTTGCAAAAGGCACAATAATGATAACCATGATCGCGTATGTGATCTCAATAGAGGTTGTTGGCTCAAACTTTCTAGGAAAAGTGAATGATCCTTTCCACCTTAGTGGTTAAAATATTTAAATTCATGTCTATGTGATGTATCATTAGAGGAAATAAATATTTCCTCACCCTTATTGATAACATGTTGGAATATAGGTGAATTTCTAATCTAGCACATGTATTAACGTTCTTTTGATAATAGCATGAAGTTTTAGGATAAGGTTCTAATTGAAGGGTAACAAGAATCACTAAGAAGGTTATAATGACGGTAACACATTTGTTGTTAGGTAGTTTATGATTGTATGTATGCTTGTTATCGCAACGGGTGTGTGACCATTATTATAAATTAGATAGTGCACTACTTATAACTATGTTTTATGAAAACAACCATTGTGTTATAATAGAAAGGTCATGAGTTCGAATCCTACAACATCATTCACTCAACAACTCAAGGTTTCAACTTCGAAGAGAAGAAAATGTAGGGAATTAAAGTAGAAATAATGAGAAAACTTGACATGCGTGAAATCTTTTGACTTTTAGACTTTCAAAGTTTGGAGAAGAGGAAGAATGAGATTAACCAATATAAAAGCAGAATTCCTCTTTGAACCAAAACAAACAAAAAATTCATCCAAAGGAATCAAAGATGATGAAGAATCAAAATGAGTACTTTTGCTGAAACTTCCAACTATGCTGAGAGAACAGAAGTTGATGTGGCTGTAAAGGCTAGAGCTTCTGTGCAAAATCCTCATCATAATCAAGAAGAGGTCCAAGTCGTTGAAAGTTGTTGTGGCTGTACCGAACCTTTGAGACCCAAGAGAGCTCTTAAGAATAGGAAATCAAGAAGAAGAATGGTGAAAAGGTCAGCCATCATCAATTTTGATGATAAAGCAAATTATACTTGGTCAAACTTTCTCTCAGCCAGAGCATTAAGATATGATTAATAAAAAAGTGACTGACCTTTTTGTAAGTTTACTTCTTAAAGTTTATTTAATGAAAGTTGTATTCAAGGAATTCTATTAACCTTTCTTATCTATCAGTTTAAAGTTACAACTAATCTATTAACTTAATTTTAAGTACACGCTAATCCAGGGCTTTCATCCTATGGTTTCGAGAAATTCAATAACTCATTTCTCTTACACAATAATCTATCAGCTTTCATCCTATGGCTACAAAATCTGAATAAAACTAAAACACAGTTGCAATAAAACGAAAAGGCTTAAATGCACTTTTGGTCCCCTATTTTCATGTTTTTTAAATTTCCGTCCCCATATTTTAAAACTGGACTTTTTAGTCCCTAAACTTTATCTCACTTAAAATTTTATTAATTTTCCTCTAATTTTACATAACAGACAGCGATAATTAAAATTAAAAAATTACTTTTAGTGATGTGTCAATACTGAATTTAATAATTAATTAATTAATATGATATATATATATATATATATATATATATATATATATATTTATATTTATAAAAGAGAAAAGGGAATGCACTGACAATATAAAATTGTTTTATATTGTCAACCAATCACCACCATATATCCCACCACATCATAATATAAAGTTTAAGTTACTGACATGACATGAAAGAATAATTAATTTTTATTGGTTGACAATGTAAATCATTTTATATTTTTAGTTAATAACCATTAACCTTTATATATAATATATAATACGGGAATCTTTGACTTAGCAATTACGTCATAAATTCGTGTACTATTCTTTTAGTGAACTAAAGTTATTATTTCAATTTTTATTTTAAGAAATTTCATTAATCAAAAGATAAAAAAGTCTTACTTCTCTTTCTAAATTTTCTCTACTACTTTGAAAATAAATTAATAGCAATTTTTTATTTTACAGTAAAGTAATAGTAATCTTAAGTAAAGTAATAGTAATCTTAATATGAGCATTCGAAGTTTCAATTCGGTTGAAACAAATAAACCACTTTGGAAAGAAGAAACTCATGGCAGTCGATGGAGAGAGATGACCTCTGTTAGGGTTTCTCGTTCCCAAATCAATTTCATCTTTCCCCGGTTCATCTTTTTCCGGTTCATCCTCTGAGTTTTGTCATCTTGTTTTGTTCCATGGATCTTTTCTCTCTTTTCCCTGAGTTAGCACATCCGGCGGCAGCTTCTGGCGAAGGAGGTTATTCTGTTCCTGACGTCATTGCGCCACCTTCTCAGCAAAAGAAGTCTTTTGCTCAGGCTCTCAATGGTGTTTGTGATATACCCATCTCCCAGCTTCCACAACCTATTATCAAGGGGGATAGGCTGTCAATCACAATTCCAGAAGAGGAGTATAAGGCAGGTCTTCAAGACTGCAAAAACAATCTTCATGGGCGTATCCTCTGGCCGAAAGGTTCATCACCGCTTACTGTGCTGGCGATCCGTGAAAAACTCTCCAAATGCTGGTCTGAGATTAAAAACTGGGGTGTCCTTTCTTTAGGTAAAGGTTACTTTGAGTTCATGTTTGCCAATGCTGAGGATGTTAGGCGAGTGAGAGCTGCAGGTTCCGTTAATCTCAATCTTGGTTCACTGAGATTATTTTCCTGGACGAAGGATTTTAATCCGGCTGCTCAACACAACACTGCAGCCCAAGTGTGGGTGAGATTTTTTGGGCTGTCGCAGGAATATTGGAGGCCTAGAATCTTGTTCGCCATTGCAAGCAGTGTTGGGAATCCGATTTGTATTGATGCCTCGGCAGCGAAGTCTAGAGTGGATCGTACTTTTGGCCATTTTGTGCGAGTTCTTGTAGAGATGGATTTAACGCAACCTCTTAGTTACAATGTGCTTGTAGAGAGGGAAGGCTTTGCGTTCTTTGCGGATATTGAGTACGAAAATCTGCCGGATTTCTGCTCCCATTGCAAGAAAGCGGGCATAGTGTGAAAAATTGCAAAACTCTTATCAGAGTGCAACAATCCTCCGTCTTTGTGAATAAGCCACGTGCTGAGTTGAAAAGGACAGATGCTGTTAATACTAACAATGAAGCTGGAGATGTCGACGCGACTATCCTGCAAACAATACACGAAAACGAGAGGAACATTCAGCCGATACTGGAGAATAATGCTCAGCAGGGGCCAGCTATTCCCAATTTTATATCACAACCCTCGGAATGTTCGGATTCTCCGAATTCTGAGTTTGTGGAGGCAACAGGAAAAGAGATTGTGAGTTCAAAACAAGTGGTGGCTGTTGAGGCTTTGGTGGATAGGGAGTTTCTAATGAATTCCTGGGATGCTTTAGCAGGAGTGGAAATGGTGGAAGACTCTCAAGTTAATAACAGTGGCAGTGGATCCTTCACAAAAGCTCTATCCAATCTTAAGAAAAAGAATAAGCAGTCAAAATCGAATCAGAAGTATATTACTAGGTCCCAAGCAGGCCTTGCTAATACTTCTCTATGAAGAGCCTTTATTGGAATATAAGGGGCATTGCTAATCCCCCCTCAAGATTAGCCCTTAAGAGGTTGTTGAGACTTCACAAACCTCATTTTTTGTTCATTGCGGAACCGAAAATCGACTTTGACAAGCTGCCTAGTAACTGGTTTCATCATCTAGGCTTTAAGTGGTTTGCTTCTAATAGTTCCTCTTTACCTTCTCTTTGGTGCCTTTGTTTGAGTGACATTGACCCGACTGTGTTGGAGGTTTCTGATCAGTTTGTGGCTTTCTCTTTCGATCTGGACAATAAAAAATTAGCCTCTGCTGCCATTTATGCTTCTAATAATCCCCTGCTAAGGAAGGTTCTCTGGGATGATCTTGGTTTGTTGCAGACCCGCTTCTTTCTGCCTTGGACGTTCTTAGGGGATTTTAATGCCATTATTGGCGCTCATGAGTACCGAGGGAGGCTGGCTCCAGCGAAGGGCCCTATGTCGGATTTCCGTTCTTGGACTGATGCGTATCAGTTAATTCATCTTCCTACCCAAGGCTCTCTGTTCACTTGGTCTAACAAAAGAGCTTATCCGTTTTCCATTGAGAGACGTCTGGATAGAGTTGTTGCGAACCAATCTTGGCTGAACTTGTGCTCTACCACATCTGTTTGTACTCTTACTAAACTTCGCTCGGATCACTTTCCTATTCTTCTTGATTTCTCGGTCTCCCCGGTTATTGTGGCATCCAAGTTTCGGTTTCATAAGGCTTGGACGCTTCACCCAGACTGTAAGAGGATCGTGACAGACTGTTGGAAGCAAGGTCTCTCTGGTTGTCCTTTGGTGGTGCTGGGTAAAAAGCTGCAATTACTTAAGAAGGAGCTTAAGCTTTGGAATCACTCTAGTTTTGGGAACGTGACTCAAAATGTGTTGCTGGCTGAATCGGAGCTCAAAAGAATTCAAGATGATGCTGATGCTGTTTTGGGTGACTTTAACAGGTTGGAGAAAGATGCACAGGATAAGCTATCTCTTGCTTTGGATATAGAGGAAAGCTTTTGGAAGGAGAAAGCAAAAATCAAATGGCATGTAGAGGGGGATCGCAACACGGCTTATTTCCATCGCATGTCCAAAATCCGCAACGCCGTCAAACCTATCTCAATTCTTAGAGATGGGGAGGAGACTTTATCGGATCCGATTCAGATTGCTTCTCACAGTATAGAGTATTACAAAAGTTTATTTACTAACAATACTTCTTTGTTGCAGGATTTTTCGTTGGTAAAGGATACTATTCCCGGTTTGGTGAGTGCTGAATCTAATAGCATGCTTACCTTATTGCCTTCTTTGGAGGAAATCAAAGCGGCAGTGTTCTCGCTGAATCATGACAGTGCGCCTGGGCCTGATGGTTTTGGTGCGGCTTTTTACCAATCTTTTTGGGACATCATTAAGAAGGATGTCTCAGATGCTGTGCTTCAGTTCTTTTCGTCGGGATGGCTTCCTAAGGGGTTCAATTCTAATGTTTTAGTGCTGATTCCGAAAACGGATAGTGCCGATTCTTTGGATCTCTTTCGCCCAATCGCGCTTTCCAATTTCAAATACAAGATTATTGCTAAGATTTTGGCGTCGAGGCTTGCTTCTATTATGCCTCATCTGGTTTCTCACGAGCAGCGGGGTTTCATTCAAGGAAGGAAAATTAAGGATTGTATCGCTTTGGCTTCTGAAGCTTATAATTTGTTGGATTCTAAATCTTGGTGCGGTAACGTGGCCCTCAAAGTGGATATTTCGAAGGCGTTTGACACTCTGAGGTGGCAATTTCTTCTTAAAGTTTTGAAGCAATTCGGCTTCAATGAGATTTTCTGTCAGTGGATCCATAGCATTTTAAGCTCGGCTTGGATATCCATCTCAATAAATGGTAATCTTCATGGCTTCTTTAACTGCTCTAGGGGTGTTCGCCAAGGGGACCCCCTTTCGCCTCTTTTGTTCTGTCTAGCAGAGGAAGTTTTAAGTAGGCAAATTAGTGATGCAGCCAGCGTTGGGCTTATTTCGTTGATCAGGGGTCCTAGGAAGATTCAGGTTCCTTCGCACATTTTCTACACAGACGATGTGCTGATTTTTTGTAAGGGCAGCATTGCAAATCTGAACAAGCTTGTTTCTATCTTTCATTCCTATGCTGAGATCTCGGGTCAAGTGGTCAATTGCGGCAAGTCGTTTATTTATGGCGGAGGTATGTCGTTATCTAGGCTGAATATCTTAGCTTCTTTATCGGGGTTCAAGGTGGGGCTGTCGCATTTTGTTTATCTCGGTGTTCCAATTTTTAAAGGAAAGCCTCGGGCTTCGTCTCTTCTTCCTATTGCGGATAGGATTATTCTTAAGTTTGCGTCTTGGAAAGGATCGCTTCTCTCTTTTGCAGGTAGAGTGGAGCTTGTCAAATCCTCTATTCAAAGCATGCTTATTCATTCCATGGCGATATATGATTGGCCGATTTCGTTGTTACGGAGAATTGAGAAGGCATCTCGCAACTTTATTTGGAGCGGGGATGTTTCCAAGTGCAAAACAGTTACAGTAGCTTGGAAAAAATCTGCAAGCCTTATTTGGAAGGAGGCTTAGGTATTAGATCTCTAATTGAGCTTAACGAGGCGACTAATCTGAAATTGGCTTGGGATTTTCTGAATTCGGAGGACCCTTGGGCAGTTCTGGCTAGAGGCCGTGTTTTGCGTAATAACAAGTTCATTAAGCATCACATCTACTCCTCTCTTTGGTCGAGCATTAAACCGCAAATTCCGGTTATTCTTGACAATTCTTCTTGGTGATGGTTACTCTGTTAGATTCTGGTTTGATCCTTGGTGTGGGGAGCCTCTTTATTTGTCTATGGGTACTCAGTCTCTTCCTACTGATCTTTTTGTCAACAGCTTTATCAACAATGGTAATTGGGATTTTCAAAACAGGAACATTCCTGCTGCTATTCAAGTTAGGATTCTTAATTGTCATATTCCCTTCGATTTGCGACCGGATAAAAGAGTGTGGAATCGTGTTGCGTCTGGAGATCTGTCGGTTAAAGATGCGTATGATTTCAAAAGAACTACAGGGGCTGGTTCTGATTGGTGGGGCTGGATTTGGGCAAAACAAATCCCGCCGTCTAAATCTTTCACTGTTTGGCGTATTCTTCAGAACAAGCTGGCTACGGATGATCAATTTTCGCGTAGGGGTTTCGCCTTCCCTTCTAGGTGCAGTCTCTGTTCAAAAGCTGAGGAAAACGCTCTACATCTTTTTTTCGATTGCGAGTATGCGGTCATTTTGTGGGGCTGGCTGGCAGCGGCCTTAAATATGAACGTTAGTTTTTCCAACTGGGAGGACATTTGGAATGGCGCTATGAAGCAATGGAATTCCCAATGTAAGATTGTTTATAAAGTTGCTGTTATTTTTTTGCTCAATTCTATTTGGTTTGCGCGTAATTCCGTTAGATTCAAAGAGACTCGGATTGCTCCAGCTTCCTCTATTGCGGCTATAGTCTCGGCTTGTGGTGTGGCTGGTAACAATTTCAGGTCTCCGACATACACTAATATGCTAGATTTTGTGATTCTGAAAAATTTTCGAGTTACTATTCAGCCTCCTTTTGCTCAAAAGATTGTGGAAGTCATCTGGAAGCCCCCTCTGTGGGGTTGGATTAAATTAAACTGTGATGGTGCTTCCCTTGGCAACCTGGGTCCTTCGGCATGTGGAGGCATAGCTAGAGATCATGAGGGTAGGTTTCTCGGCGCCTTTGCCAGCTTCCTGGGTATTACCAACTCTCTCATTGCTGAACTCTCAGGTGCTATGTTAGCGATCGAGTTCGCCCATGAGAAGGGTTGGAGGCACATTTGGTTAGAATCTGATTCTTTAGCGGTAATTCGTGCTTTTTCCACGCATATCTTGGTTCCTTGGCAAATCCGTACAAGATGGATGAACTGTATTAATATCATTGGTAATATCTCTTTTGTGGCCTCTCACATTTTCAGAGAAGGTAATAGCTGTGCGGATTCACTGGCAAATATAGGGCTAACGGTTACTGATTACACTAACTATAATAGTATTCCTAATTTTTTGAGGGCAGATTTTGTAAAGAATAGGCTAGGTTTGCCGTTCTTTAGGTTCGTTGTTCCTTGAGAGGGTTTTGGTTTGGTCCCCCCTCTCTTTTTGTTCTGTTTTTTTTGTTATATGATAATCTTATTCAAAAAAAAATAGTAATCTTAATAAAGTTAGAATAGTTTTATAAATTTTTAGGACTCAAATGAGATATACAAAACATCATACGTCTTCCTTTAACAAAGCCAATCAATTTCAATGATTGCGAGTTCTAGAATCCAATTTAATATGATTCTTTTTACACAAGACTATTATCAAATCACCTTTAAAAATTAAGTAACTAATCGAGTTTTGTTATGGGGACTAGAGAGAATACCTAAAGCCTAAAAAAAAATAAGGCAGATAAACTCTCACATGTACTGGCCGAATCAGAAAAATTATAAAATTTGAACAAAAATTTGCGGAGTCAGAAAAATTATAGCCATCAATCAAAATAAAATAGAATTATGATTTTGTCAACAAAAATATAATTGAAAATCAAATAGATGAAACATAACCTTACAATAGCGTGTTAAATAAAATCACGAGGCAAATGTCCTTTCTGAGACTTTTTTGCAGTGAATCTTTGAATAATACCAATATCATCAAGTGACTTGAATATCTCTTGCTCGGTATAACATACCATCAAGTCATTAAACCACACATCTTTGATCTTATTGCACAATTTAGACTTTATAATCTTCATTGCTGAAAATGCTCTTTTAACAAATATTGTCGACACCGATAATATTAAAACTACCTCAATATATTTATAACTTAATGATAATATCAAATATTTCTCAGTTTGAACCATCTTCGTAGCCAAATTTTGAACATATTCACAAGTGAAAAATAAAGTATTTCTTTTTAATTGAAAGAATACTCATAAAATAAGTAATACCCATAAAAATTAGAAACACCCATAAATTTTGAAGGATCATTAATACCCTACAATTAATCATATGTTAAATCTTAAATGAATGATCTTTGCCTCCATACGAGGAAATTATAAAGTAGACCTTCACTAAAGGATTGTTTCTTCCTTAAAAGGTAACTATAAATTGAATCTTCGCCGAAGGATCTTTATTATCCTACGAGGGAGTTATACACTTGATCTTCATTTTTTTGATAGGCAATGTAATTTAAATAATCAAAAAGAGTAAAAAAGTTACTCACTCAATAATACAACGTCAACCATTAAGGAAGTCAACTGGCCAATGACATCATAACATAAAATTACAAGTTACATATTCCTTAATTCCTATTACATTACATAGCCACGACATCAATTTTTCTCTATGCACCACTTCCCCAACTTGAAAAACTGACGCGTTAGATTGGATATCGTTCCTCATACTCCAAATTGGCCACACCGTGGCTAGCCGTGACACCAATCTATTACTCAAACAAACAGCCCCCCCAACACCCTATAAAACTCCATTAAATGTTCCACCACACTATCATTATTTTCCAAAACCACAACCAACCAAATTGATATCTCTTGCCAAACCTTCTTTGAAACAAGCATTACACCAACAAGTGATCCAACGATTCAATATGTGACAAATAAAAAAGGCAAACCTTGTCATTGTCCTCTTTTATAATTCCTCTTTTGGCTAATTGTTCCATCAACGCAATCTAATTCTTAATGAACCTCCAACCAAACTGTTGGATTTTTTACAGAACCCTCGTTCCAAATAGCCTCCGTAGCTTTCAAGTTTTCCTCAGGTTGGACAGCCACAATTTTATCACACTCGATAAGTTTATAACCCTCCCTAACCGAATATTCACCATTTACAGCCCTAAACCATTTAAACTTATATGTCATCCCCGTTTCGGGACTGTTACCAACCAAAACCTCTTCTAATTCTCGCAGTTGAACCGCAACAAGTGATGGATAACTCAGCAGATTTGAACCCAGCTTCCACACCCACACACCACCCTCAAGTAGGGGTGTTTGCGGTGCGGTTTGGTTTGGTTTTGAGCATAAAAGTCATCCTAACCGCGAGATAAAAATGCATACGGTTCGGTTTGGTTCGGTTAATTTTTAAAAAGTCATCCAAACCAAACCAAACCAATGCGGTTAGGATCGGTTCGGTGGGCTGCGGTTTACACCATAAAATAAAAATGTACTGAAATAAAAAAAGGAAAATAATTCATTCTTCCATACATATATTACATATATTATAGTACCATTAAAAAGAAGTTTTTCATACTAATTACACCAGAACAATTCTTTTACACCAAAATTACTACCATACAAGTGTATTATGTATTTTACAGTACCATACTATGTATTTTACATATACTACATACCAAATTACTAATATAACTTTAGTTATTCATACTACATACTATATACAGTTTTTCATACTAATAAACTACATACTAACTAATGAACTACATACTACATATACAAGTATCAGATAACTTCAGTTCTAAATATTAGTACAACATTACAACTTCGGGACTAAATATTATCGGTACTACGTATACATCAAATGCTTCTCTAGAATGAGTGAGAGAGAAATCATAGAATGAAGTTGAAATGTTGAATAGGAAGGAAGAATGAAGGAATAGTGAGTCACGTGACGTGAGTGTATAGTATTGCAATTGGATTGGAAATATAATAAATTAATTATAGAAATTCAAAAGTTTAGTTAAATATGCGGTTTGGTTTGGTTTGGTTTTGAGAGACGAAAACCGCAAACCAAACCGAACCATGCGGTTTGGCCCAAAAATCATCCAAACCAAACGCGGTTTTTGCGGTTTTCGGTTTGGATTGGTTCGGTTTGCGGTTTTCCTTTTGGATTGGTTCGGATACGATCACCCCTATCCTCAAGACATCCATCCCATTTGGCTCACTGTTGCATCTTTATTTGCTGACATAACGAATGCATATGGAAATAATAGTTTGAAAGGAACTCCAACACACCAATTGTTGTGCCAAAAATTTATCTTATGCCCCAAACCAACACAACGAGCTAAACCATTCAAGAATCAATCAGAACTATCGGAACTATCACCATCCATCTCAATGGTAACAATATCACGCCACCAAAGCGAATCCTTCTTAGTTGATTCCTTTGTTACTCCCTTAAAAACCGCACCTGCCAAGTCACCATATCTGAATTCTAATATCACCCTCCATAATGCCTCCTCATCAACCAAAAAGTGCCATCGCCGTTTACTTAGTAATGAGTTGTTGAAAGTTTCCATGCATCTAATGCCTAATGCCCCTTCTCCTTCGACCCGCACACCTCAATCAAATTAACCCAAGCTATCCCCTTCCTTTCCAAGCTACCACTTCAAAGAGATTCTATTTGAATTCTAATGATTTTATTCAACACCATCTTAGGAATCTTAAAAAAAAGAGGTAATAAATCAAAATTGAGTTAAGTACTGCATTAATTAAAGTGATTCTACCCGTAATAGATAAGAACTTCCCTCTCTACACTGATAACTTATTCTTCATCTTTCTGATTATTGGTTTCCAAACATATTATCTTCTATGATTTGCCCCAACAAGCATTCCAAGGAAATTGAATGGTATAGAGGTCTATTCATAACACAAATAAATTGCAGCTTCTTACCTGAATGATTCCTCCATATTAATGGTCATCAAACTGCTTTTATACAAACTAACATTTAACCCAGAACTCAATTTGAAACACCTTAGTAGTGCCTTAACATGATGAATATTAATCCATGTAGGTTCACAAATTAGAACGGTGTCATCGGCAAACTGTAACAGCTCAAACTCCATCCCCGTGTTCATTGCAAATCCCTTCAACAAGTCACTTTGAACCGCTCTGTTAACCAACAACGCTAATCCTTCAGCAACCAGTGTGAATCAAAATGGTGATAAAGGATCACCTTGCTTCAAACCTCTTTCCATACTCAGTCTTTCGTTGGGCTTCCGTTCACCATAACCAAAATCGAGGCTGAGCATATACAAGCCTCCATCCATTTTATCCATCTCCCCCAAAGTCGTACATGATTAATACATGAAACCCCAATTTACATTATTATATGCTTTCTCAAAATCTACCTTCTCCAATAAACACTTCCTTCTTCTCCTCTTTATAAAATCCAATATTTCATTCAGAACCACTATACCATCTTGAATCTGTTTTCCGATAATGAACGTAGTTTGAGTTTTGGACACTAGTCTTCCTATCACCAACTTTAATCTATTGGCTAAAATATTTGCTATTATTTTATTTAGAATCCCCATTAAACTAATGGGTATGTACTCTGACAATAGGTGGGGATTCTCGACCTTTGGGATCAGTGCTAAAAAAGTAGCCGAGATTGCCTTGGGTGGTTTAGCCTTCTCATAAAACTCAGAAAGAAAATTAACAATATCACCTGCCATAGAATTCCAACACATGCGAATGAAGTTAAAATTGTACTCGTCTGAACCCGGACACTTATTCCCATCAAATTCCTTAACCACCTCCCATATTTCATCCATCGTGAACGGGTTCTCGAAAGCTACCGCATCAAATTGTGATAATTGAGCAAATGGCACGCCATCCATCTTTGGTATGCGATTTGACGATTCCTTGAACTTTGATTTGAAAAATCCCTTTACTTCTTCTTTGATCCCAAATACTTCATTTGTCCTACCCGAATTAGTTTCAACACTACCTATATATTTGCTCCTCACCCTTGCCTTTAACATATCATGAAAGAAACTAGTATTAAGACCCCCTCCTGGCACCACTTTATTCTAGACTTTTGTTTGTATAAGCTCTCGTGCCTTTGCAAATTTTTCGAAAAAGGGCATGTTGCTTCAGCTCTAGCTTATGTTATGGTTTCTCTCTCCGCCTCTGCATTTAAAACCCCTATGGCACCCTCCTCACCAAAGACTAATACAAATTAATCATCACTTAAATTAATTTGTTTTACAACATCCTCCACTCGAATATCAATCAACCCAAACACCTCCGAATTCCATCTTCTTAAACTTGACTTTAAAAGTCTCAATTTTTTCCTTTATAATAAAAGTCGCCGAACCCCTAACCTCCATAGCAATCCATTCCATTTCAACAAACCCAACCAATCCTGGATGTTCCAACCAACCATTAAGGGATCGAAATGGCTTTGGACCCCAATTCATATTATTGCAATTGAGCCAGATTAGACTATGATCAAACACATCCTTAACCCTTATTTCATGGCTTTCTGCTAAAAGTAGAGATACGAAACCGCTTGATAATAGGAATCAATCAAGCCTGCTCATAATCCCCCAGGCCCTCTACTCCATGAAAACTTTCTAGGTCCTGTTGGAAGATCCTTTAAATCCATAAAACCGATGAAATCATTGAAATCACTAGCTTCTTGATGACTATGAAATCTGTTGCGACCAATACGTCCAGATTCGTATCTAACCATGTTAAAATCCCCCGCAAACACCATTCACCATTCGCCCACAATCTTTTCAATTCAATTGACCTCCCCCACATCCTTCTCTTTTGAGCTAGAACACAAGAGGAATAGACATTTACAAAGTAACATATATTACCTTTGAAAATAGTGTCGCACGCTCGCGAAAAAGGAACAGAGTCGCCACTAATATATTTATCCCCTAAGGGAAAGGAATATTAGAAAACCTAACAAAGGGTAAGAACAAGGTCTTGCGACCAGAGAATCTAGGTACGGGAGTCGGTTACGCAAGGCGAAGGTATTAGCACCCCTCGCGCCCATCGTACTCGATGGTATCCACCTATGTTTGTTTCTATCTAAAGGGTGTAATCTATATCTATGTCTATATGCGAATGAATGCAAAATGTAGGGAAAATAAAGAGGTGTACTCGCACTGGCCCTACCCCACTGCCTATGTATTCTTTTCAGGAATCAGAGTTACCGTAGCTCGGCTCAAGATTTTCTGTTTGTTTTTGTGTTTTTTAGTTGGGCGGAGTTAACGTTCGCGCTCTTGCATAAGGGATTGCCTACGATGCACTCGAGCAGAAATAACAGTGCCCTTAGGTAAGAAAAGAGAGAGAATTTGGTTTGTGTCTTTTAGGGTAATTCCGTGATGACAAAACCCACTACAAGGCTTCGCATCACTTCCTTACTTTGTTTTAAATCTGAACATTTATTAGTGTTTTAAGTATTTTTGGTTGGTGTTTTTTAAGGGAATTTATTTGTGACTTAGATCATACCAAAAAGAGTTTTTTTTTTAAATATTTAGAGAACACACACCGAGGCCTACGCCACAATCGTTTCTCTAAATAGCGGTTTAAGAAATACACCCTTTTTGATTATTTAGAGAATGCACATCGAGGCCTACGCCACAATCGTTTCTCTAAATAGTGGTTAAGAAATACACCAAGGCCTCACACCTCAATCATTTCTTTTCCGCTAAGTAGAAAAGAACATACATCGGGGCCTACGCCCCAATCATTTCTTTCCTACTATGAAAAATAGTAGCGGTATGATCCTTGTCGATATTTATTAAGTATTTTAAAAGTTGAAAAGAAAAAAGAATGAAAGAAGGGAGCTATTTCTAAATTCTAATCTAAGTTGTCTATACAAGGGGATCTAAATAATAAAAGAACTATACAATTTATTAAAGAAAAAAACTACACATGTAATTGATAAAGGGAAATCAATATACGACAAATAAAATTGGAAACTATAACAAATAGATGGTATTCACAAACACACATACATCAACTAAATCTAAAAAAGAGAGACTAAAGTTAATTAAAGAATTATTTACAAGGAAGTATCGATACAAAGAAAAATCATATATTGTAAAGAAAAAGATTTATTCAAAATATTAAAACAATAAGATAAAATTAACAAAAATCATGACAAATATTTACCTACCCTAAAATATCTATGAACAATTTTTATGTATTTTTTATTTGATTTAAAACGGGTTTATGAAGCAAAAAGTTAAAGGAAACAAAAATAAAATAAGAACTAGAATCTAAACTGCAGGGGGGTGCAACAGCAAGTTTCATATGAACTAAAACTATTTATAAGCAAAACTGGGCCTAATTACAGGGGTGTGAAAAGCAGGGCGCTCAGGCCCACGTTTGCATGGCTGCACGTGCGTTAGCAAGGAAGGGGTACGATCCAAAAAGGGTGAGGCCCACGCAACCCAGGGCCCAACACTCATGCCAACTCTCTCTAATTATTTCTTTTCTTCTATTCAGCATTTAATTTTGGCAGCATGTGTTTTATTAAAACGTGACAAAGAAAATAAGAACTAACAAAATCAATCGGTCCAAGTGAAATTAAGTCACAAAAAGACAAAAACTTATCTCGAGCCAATCACAGCAAGCCAACAAGCAATTCAATCACTTGGATATTGATAAAATAACAACTAAAAGGGAAAAGAAGCCAGTAAGATCGTGCCACGTAGGATAACGGAAAGGCAACAAATAAAACTCACAGGCGCCGGAGAGCCACCTCCGGTCGTCTTCCCCGGCGACTCTCATGGTGGCGCCAGACTCATCACGCCCAGAAATTCACAACAACACCACCGTTCAACTCGGATTTCATCCCTGGATCCAAATATACGCTTAGATTTGCCTAAATCTCTCTCTAATTCACAAACAGGAATGATTCTTGAAATCCTAAATCGCATCACATCAACCAGAACTCAATATGAACACAACACCGTGATCCTCTTTGTATGTAGGACTCGAATACACGGTTCAAACGTTTAAACAAATGCTATTACACGCGAACTAAATCAAACTTCAAGACACACGAATCCACGGCATATGCAGCAAGCAATATCGATTAAAGAACACATATGGATGCACATGATCAATTACATGCTATCTAGTGTGCATGGGAGGATTCAGAATGCTCACCTGAAGAGATCTTGCGCGGAAGTATGGGAGAATTGTACAAGCTGCTTTCCTCCTAAGCGCTTTGGTGCTAATGACGGATACGATTCTTGTCCCTGAAGAATAAGCTCAGAAACTGATGAACACACGCAATGGAACTCGCTTGATTCTAGGCTTGAGCATAATATCCAGGTAATGGTGAAAATTCTTAATGATCCATGGAGAATATGGAAGCTTGAATCCGTGGCTCGATAGTAAGGATCAATGAAGGTGAGAACGTGGTGTTGCTACTGGAGATAGAGTATGGTGTTGATGATGAAGATGAAGGAGATTCAATGGTGGTGAAGGAGGTGGTTGTGGTGATTTGAAGTTATAGATTTTGTTGAGGGTTTGTAACAAACTCTTTGGGAGAGAGAGATAGTAGAGGGAGGTGAGAGGAATGAAATGTGAGAGCGTTAAAGAAGAATGAATGTGTGTGTTGTGATTTGTGAAGGATTTAGCTTATATACATAAGGTGCATATGAGTGTTATAGTATGTATGCAGTAGGTTATCCTTTTCTCTTCAATCCTTAGTGTGTACGTTGGTACACTTATAGTAAGCTGTCCTTGGCTCTTTCGTGTGTAGTAATTGCATGGCTATTTTGGTGAGTGACTGATGTTGCCCGTGTTGCAGATTTCTATGGCTTGAAGCTTCGCACTGACTGAACATTTGACATGCCCACTCTGTTCATATGCATCTCTAGATAGGATTCTTTGCTTGCCTCAAACTTAGGATCATTGTGAAGCTGGCATGGAAAGGAACAATAGTCATCTTGGAAGTGTCAAGAGATGAGACTTGTAAGTGTGAGTAAAACTATTGTGAATCCATTGTGTCATGACCATAACATCCTGCTCGCGCGCCCTAAGCTTTGGCCTAGCGAGATTCCTGGACTCAAGCTGGTGGACACGTGACTTTGAAGTCTCCTAACTTACTCAATGCTCGTCCAAGAATTATGACCCTAGGCTTGTTGGAAAGAGAGCATGTAGGAGAACGTGTTTGCATTGAGATTGATCGTCAAAGACATCTACAATTCCCTATAATCAACCTTATATCTGGCGTGCCAACTGTTTGTGGAAATGCTCATGCGTGTCATTAAATTCTGGCCCAGCCATACGCCACAAGACATCTTATTGCAGTCATGACTTTGAACCTCTCTATCTTGTTCAATATTAACCCAGTGGACTCAATTCTTGTTTAATTGCATAGGGGACATAGAGGAGACAAGAATGATACGAAGTTTGCACTTGTAGGGTCCCTTAATTTCCCTATAATTGGCTTCAAATATGGAACATCATGTGTTTGATGAAATGCTTCACGTATGGCCTAAAATCTGCCCAGCTTTGTGACTTGATTCAAATGAAAAATCTCAACTTTAAACCTCAGTAACTCTTCAAAAAGGCTTCAAATGGAAAAAACTCCCAACTATAGAATTGTAGTATGCCATGATCTGAACATTTTTTATGTTGGGAATTTTCTGAAATAAGGCCTTTTGGGACGTGTAAATCAGGGCTGAAGTGGACTGTTCACTCAATTCCAAAGGTCTCAAAATTTTTCTAAGTATGAAAACTTTCCATTTTCGTTTTCTTTTATTTTTGGTAATTTTTTTCAAACTCCTGATTTTATCCATTCTTTGACTTTTCTTGACCGATTTTCCACCAAAAGTCAATATTTGAGTGATTGACCTGATTTTGACCCAAAAGTCAACTGTTCTGATTTTTCTCCGATCTTATTTAAATCCCCGATTAATCAGTTTCTAAACCATGGAAATCGACTGAACGCCTCCACACAGTCACCATACCATCACTCCTCATAAAATCAGCTATTGATCAGTGTTTTGACCAAAGAGTCAAGTGCGTTGACTTTGGTCAAGAAAACCTAATTTAGGATAATCAGATGAACAACAAGTTTGTACTTTCCAACCAATGCTCTGACTTGAAGGTGAGGAAACCCTGATTCGAGAATGCCCTCAAAAGAATAATTCCATAAGACTAGACCTCGGATCTTTATATTTAATCAGAATTCTTTGTGCCAGGAACTCCTTTCTTGTCTCTTTTTTTGAACAGTGACCATGATATGAATGCATGAATTGGGCCATGACCTAAATGTTGTATGTATATGAATTATAAGCCCGATAAATAAGGGTAGGACAAATTTGGGGTATGACAAATAGCACATACTCCTAAGAAACCATCAACATTGAAGCTGAAAATCGAATTAATTATGTCCTTCTTCCACATGATCATCATCCCACCAAAAAAACCTCGAGAGTTCTAGACAGAACACTCAATATCACTAGAACCCCAAAAGCTACCAACAACAACTTCAGTGGTTTCTTTAAGCTTTGATTCTTGAATGAAACACATATCAGTTTTTCCCCTCATTAAGCACCCATTGGTCCTTATTTTTTTTAAAGGATTTTCCTATTCTCTTGTATTGTAAGAGACTAAATTCATTGAGAACCTTAATTTTGAGCCGCCATCTAAACTCTACGACCCTCGCATTATCTTGCTTCCATAGCTTTAATTGATTATATATATATACTTCATCAGATTCATTTCGTACCACCCCTAATTCAAAAATTGTTTTCCATAAATCCTCTGCTGCCTTCTTCTTCTCCTCCTCACTAAATGATTTGTTTCCTTGATTTAATGTTGAATCGTAAATTAAATTGCAACTATGAATGTAAATGTGTTCCTTTAATTTCCCATTCCCCAATTATTTTGTTCCAGAAACCCTTCCCTTTATCAAATTGAAGCTAACACGATTGAAGGATTGAGACGATGCTATAGAAACAGACTGGATTGAATCAATGGACTCATCATTAGCTAATTAGGCCTTCCTCATATGGGCTTTCGCCTTTTTGATCTTACCTGGGTCAACATGAAGTGGATGCCCATACACCAACCCCCATTCAGAGCAGCTCCACCTTTTATACCTTTGTTACCACTCTGACCAAAAGAACACTCTCTATTTTCTTTATGATCACACGACACCTTTCCCTTTTCGCAACCATTTCCAACTTGACACCTGTCTCCACGTTAACTATCTATTGCTCCTCATTAATGTTCTCCAGAACTAGAAGCATAACAATTCTTAAAGGTCTATAAGATTATTCTATCATCTTAATGGAGTAAGCTTCACCGTTGACTCCAATGTTAAAAGCTTGATTAAGAACCAGATTGGACTTTTTCCTCATCATGATTTTGGCGACATCAAATTTTACGTGTTTGTGAGTTTCATCATCACTACACATATATATTCCAATTGGAGACACTAAGAACTGGAAAAACTCAGGGCACCATGAAAGGCAAGGAATTCCATAACATCTTAGCCATGTGACCCTCTCATTATTAACATCTCTTGGGCTCCACTTGTGAATCTCTTTAAACCATTTCCCTAGTCAATCTTTAGTTTCAGTCACCAAGTACTCTAACTCGCCTTCTGCCATTTATTCTAATGAACACAAGTTTGATCCCTAATAGAGTTGCCTTGATCGATGAGTATCCCTCCCATAGAAACGAGTCTTGAATGTTGTACGTCATCCCCGGATTCTCCACAACACCCACATATGCCTTCTCAAACCTAGCCAAATCATCAATCTCTTTATTATACTCCATGTGAGTAAACAATGGTTTTGGTTTAGCTTTTGTTGTCACTTGAGCATAAGTTCTTTTTCCTCTAACATATTCATTATCCTGAAACCTCACCCTTCTCAAGCTATTCCCATTTTGGTAACCTTGTTTTTAAGCAACTTTCGGATATTCCTCCTTCCTCGTGACTGGTTTCAAGATATTCCTCCTATCATGTTTTGGAAGATTAACGTGCATCTTCCTTCTTCTAATAAGTATGTTGTCCAGTTTTGTTGCCATGAGCGTCTCATCCACAACGTCGAGAAACCTAACGGATCCATAACGTTTTCCACGTACATCTTGTTTTGGTGGAATAATGACCTCATCCACATGACAAAAATCACAGAAAATCCGATATAACTCCTTTGTACTGTGATCATCCGAAATCTCTGTGAAGAAGTATGTTGTAATCCCAGCTCTCTCCGCCTCACCCAGTGGCGGATCCAGCTATAGCTGAGGGGGTGCAACTGAACCCCCTGAAATTTAAAAACCTATACTAATATCTTTATTATTTTTCACTTTCACTACAAAAAAACGGCTCTGCAGCGACGTGGATCCCACGTCGCAACATGCAACATCACGTCACAACCAAAAACTAGCGACGTGTCCACCTACGTCGCAGGAGCACGTGTGGCAACTCGTTAGCGACGTGGATACCACTGACTTTGTTTACTTGAATTTGTTCTGCAATGAACCGATAATGTCTACAACTGCTACTTGAATTGACTATTTTTGCAAACCTGTATTTCTTATTCCTATTAGATTGACTAATGACATGATAGAAAGATAAACTTTTTGCATGTATTTAAATTTGTTAGTATTATAATATTATTATCATATTTACAAAGATGCTTTATAATGAAAATCGAATCCAAAAGTTATTCGTAGAAAATTTGGATTAAAGAGTTTTTACTAATTTATATTTTGTATGCTTCTTTTTAACATTATCACAACTTCTATATAATAATTAGTTGATAAAAATGAAATTCTCATTTAAAATCTCAGAATATTTTTTTATAAAATAATTTATATTATATATATATATATATAAATAATAAAATAATAAATTAAAAATTGTGCCACTTATGGAAATCATAGAACGGTGGATGATCTGCACCCCCTGTTCTAGGTTCCTGGCTCCGCCACTGGCCTTACCTATACCCCCTCCCTTTCTTAAAAGTTGTATCCCACTTTTGATGCCACTTTCTCACTGAAACCCTAGACCATGTTCTCTCTTCTCTCTCCTCTCTCATTATTTTAATGGATAAGTTAAATCAATCACTAGATCTTCATTAAATGATTGATTATATCCTATTATACGCATGACCTTTACTAAATGGTCCTTGCCACCCTATGAAAAAATTACACGATGAATCTTGAATAAATGATACTTTGGCCTAGGTTAATTTTATGCTTTTTGGAGAATAGCATGAAGTGACTTTGGCTAATATGCATAAGGATTTTACTTATGCACCATGCATAAGCCTACATAAGTCATTGAATCATATTTTTAATCCAGTATTGAGTATTGAGGGGTGAGTATTGAGTATTGAGTAATAACAATTGATGTCTAGAATTTGATCCAATGATCCAAGAGTCCATAATAATCTATGCATGGTGCATAGACTTTTATCTATGCACGATAACTACACCCGCATGAAGTGTTACGATATTGGATTCTAGTTTAAGGGTGATTAGAATGAGACATATAGTGGAAAAACAATAGTAGTTGAATTGTAATAATTTACTAAAGTAAGAGATACATTACTAGATTGCAATCTGAGTGAGATATTGGTAGCGAAGTGATGATACATAATGAAAAGAGTGAGGGGAGTCGGATATTGGTATCTGTATGAATTTTGATAGCAAGTTAGCAAGTATCATGTGTTTTTTAAGTAGAGTTATTTAGCATAAAAACAGACAATTTATTTCAATAACAATTTTAATTTATAGTTAACAATTAAAAGTTAAAAATATGTCACAAATTCTCATAAATATACGAACCTTCAATTTTAGTTTATCTATTTTTTTTCTTTCAATTAATGGTATTAGCAAACTTTCTATTTTATTCTTTCTATAAAAATTTTCTTTAAATAATGATTTTCTTCATACATTTCTCTTATTTATGATTAAAAATAATAGAAATCATTTTCTAATATGTTGCATAAATATAAATCGTTATTATTTAAATAACGTTTCCCTACTTTTTTCACCATAGTGTTTCATCTGTTAACCATATTTCTGAAACTATATTTTGTAAAATTTTTAAGAATTATAATGGTATATAGTTCCTACTACTACTTTCATCAGTCAATTTATTTCCTAATATGCAAACTTTGACTTTTTGTTAGTGAGGTTACGAAAACTGTCATGTTATGGAGATTACAACTACCCCAGCTTAATTTTGGATATATAACAAATTAAAAGTTAAAATTAGATTTATAAATGTTATGAAATATATTTACTTCAACCTTTAACCAAGTCAATTAATTTACACAGAACCTGCAGATTAGTAAATAAAACTCAGTGTTTTAAAAATTATATACAAGCCTAAATTTATCAAATTAAAAAGCTAAATTATTAAAGAATTATTTAAAATATTAGAGAAAAATGATTAACTGTAATAATGGAGAAAAATGATATTTTGGTTGACATTGGAAAGCTAACGAATTTCTCTTCGATTTGCACCTATGGTTTGCGTTCATAGCTTCTGTTTTGGAGGAGAAAACTGATCTTGAAGTTGTGTCAGTTATGCTGAATGTGTGTCAGAGATTGGTTACGGGTTTGATCATGTTGGAGGTGAAGTTTTGGCATCAATGGAAGTTCAATGGCTGCATGATCATCATCTCAACCTTCTTTTTAGCGAGGTGAGTCCTTAGGTAGCAACTTGGGTAGAAATTGGGAAATTGTATGTTATGAGGCTAGGGTGAGATACACTTGATGCATGATATATGTTCTTTGCTGATTAAACTATATTGCATGTTGATAATGTGCTTGTGTTCCATGTTGTTTCTACTAATAATCGATAATGCACTCTTTTGGAATGATATTGGGATGTTAGAAGTGTTTGGATTTAAGTTAGAATGGATTTAGAACCCTTAAAATGCTGAAAAACACATTCTGATGCAGAGTAATCGGTTACGGGTCTTTGGGTAACCGATTACGCTGTTAAAAATGCAATTCTGGGCTGTTTTAGAGCCAGTAATCGGTAACTGGACTCTGGGTAATCGGATACCCTGGGCGCAGGGGGGAAATCAGCAAACTTCGGAAATTCGTAACTTTCGGCTCGGGTATCGGAATTGCGCAAATTTTATATCGTTGGAAAGCTAACGACGTGTACTTTCTAATAAAATTAGTCCTCAAACCAGAACGTTTGATTTAATAATATTGAAACCCCACTTAGTGAACCACTGAATTAGTATAAGAACTTATGTCTTTACTAACTGATTAATAATTCTTACGTTATGCGTGATATAAATTATCTATTACTTATTATGAATGTGATATCCATATTGGGAATTATTATGCCATTATGTTTGATGCATGGAATCTGTGGACACCGTCATTTTGGTTAAACGATCGGAATTGATTGTATTGTATGGATTATCGCTTGTTATGCGTGTGTATGCTTGAATCAAAGCGGGCCAGAGGCTAGGTTGGGAACATGACTCCGACCTTGTGGTCAATGGAGTGTCCCGGACTTTGTGGTCCATGTTATAGCTCGATCTTATGATCATTGGGGCTCACACCTGAGCTACCGTTGCAGTGTGCTCGTGAGTTTCCGTACGGGGTTTTTACTCACTTGGCGTTAACACACTTGCGTGCTCGGTATGGTGGGGTTATGTGGCCATGTAGGCTAATACATAATCGGTAACTCATCTCTAGTGAAGTCAAGTAGACTAAGCACTAGGCTTTCGCCCGGTGGGCTCGTGTGTCAAGACGACGGTTCAGTACTCGGAGTGAACACACGTGCGTAAAGGTGGTTACCGGGACAATGACGCCATTTCGGCTAATGTCATCTCGCGGCCAAATAGGCTTGTGCGAACCCGCTTAACTATTCTTGCAGTGTGCTTGTACGAGTCTCTTGGCAATAGGCATGGGTGTAACTCACCGAGGGTGTGTATTTTATAACCTAGTCGAGGCATTAACGCGCTTCTGGATTCCCCGTACATGGGTATGGGTTTGCATACTTGTTTGTTATACAAATGTGTATTTGTGATATGATGACTCCTATGGTGGACGATTCATGTGTTTGCTCCGTACTTGTACCAGATGTGAGGATAAACCTCGGATCAATGGTGGATTCGGTTTGTGATGCATGTACCCTGTAGAGCCGAGTGGACCTATAGGATAGGAGGACTCACTGAGATTTAGTAATCTCACCCCAATCAACTTCTATTTTTTTCAGGTGCAGTTAGTAGCGTTTGGTCAGTAACAGGTTCGGATTGAAGACTTGTAAGTGGTGTTGGCTCGAAGACCTCGTCAGATCTCTTTTTCGCTGTGCAAGATCCATTGAAGACTCATGTATTATGCTTCTTAGTAGAATTTCATGATGTATTTTATATGGATTTTTATATAACTATAGCTTTTGTATGTACTCAATATCAATTTTAACGTTTCATGCATAATATACTAGTCAGTTATGTATGGGGTGTTACAGTTGGTATCAAAGCAGGTCGATTCTCGGCCGAGCCATGAGACATCACTAGCAATTCTTTTTCCTCCTCTCAAGTGTGCGTTGCTAGCCTGATTTTACTGATATCTCATTCAGTTGTTGAACTTGATCAACTCATCAACTGAGTGTGAGTCAGTAGGATTACGGCAGAGCCGCCACGAGGACTCGTAAACCTGTAGTGTCGTGAACCCAAGTAGAAAGGATCGGTTGGGTGGTGGATTGTGTATGGAAGCTGGATTTATTGGACGACTTAAGTAGAAAGAATATTGAAGTTGTCAGGATTAAGAGGAGCGTTTGACGCAAAGAAGTAATACCCGAACTACCAAGGTGTGGATTGAGACAGCTAGAACCCCCAGGATTTGACTGAACGAAGTGAATATTTCTCTAAGTCTTGGTAATAGCAAGGGAAATCCAAATAGGAATGAGTAGGAGCCTTGTAAGGGAGATTCTCCGAAGGTGTTGAGCTGTGAATTAGTAGGATTCAATACTGATGATGCTGCCGGTGTTAAGTGTGACGGGTGAGTTGATAGGACAAAATGGCCTCTGGAAATGCGGACAGAAGAGTTAGACCTTTCTGATTGCGCCGATACAGACAGTAATTGGATGGATGAAGTATTAGATCCTGATCCAACTCGAAGTACCCTAAGCGAGAGTAGTTACCTAGTAGATGTTGGTGGAATGTATGAGTGTGGTAACTTAAGATTGGCGAAGCTTGAATACCTTGTCGGTGGAAGAGGGCATGCATTTCCGTTCTTATCATTTTGTATTTAAGTTCTAGAACTACGCTAGATGGAATATGAAATGATGTAGAAGCGTGAAATGCAGTGACCTAAGTTCTTGTTAGTTGTTGTTTGTCTGACCCCGAGTGAAGCCATAGAACTACGCTTGGCGTTGGGCGTACAGGCGAGTAAGAACTAAGATCTATCTGGACTGAATTATCCTTGGAATCTCATGCATGCGTGGGACGAGTGGGTACGCGCACTGCATGGTAATCCGAAGTTGAACTTCAAACCTTCGGGTTTGGCGTTTTGGCTTTCCGAGTAAGTAAACCTTGATGTGAAGCACTCTCAGGTTTTAGCATCCTGAGGAGTGTGATTCGAAGGACTTGAGGAACGATGAACCTATTGGAGGTCTGTTCAGACACTTGTCGGTTGTGACTTTAGGATACGTGTGGAGATCGTTATACGCCACTGAGGTAGGTTTCCTGGATACATGGCCTCGGAGTTGGACCACCATGTTGGTACTACCAGACGAGTATAATTCCACAGTATCACTACCGTGCACAAGATGCGTGAGTCATCATTTTTCCGACATGTGTGGGACAAAGGTGATCTGAAGCTCAAGGTAGAATTCTGATTTGGCACTCGTGAGACACAGGTCCAGACTCTCATAAGGTATGTGGGATGAGGATCCATACGTCACGCTCGATAGTAGAGGAATAACTAGACAGGCGATGGTGTGATGGATCAAGATCCAATACTATACTTATGGAGACTCTGAGTGATCGTGATCGTGTGAGTTAGTATTAGATTGTACCTTGGGGACGTTTTCGTTTCGTGAAGTGTTAAGTTGGCAATTTTGCATGAGTGTCTAGAGTAGGACTCATGTGCGGTCATGATACCCTGGTCAGCATGGTGAGTGGCTATCATGTACCATTGGCGATCGGTGATGGAATATTTGAATTATATCTTGGATCGGCTCGATGTGTGATGTGTCTGGTAAGGTATTGCTAGATACTCTGAGTAGAGAAGTGTTAATCTTGGTAAATCATGGACCTTTTGGTTTGAGAAGTGCTAAGTAGTTTATAAGAGAGATGTTCGAAGTGCAAAGTGCAATTTCTTGCATTGTGGCTACACTCTGACTGTTAGAAGAACTGCAATGAAGGATGCAGCCGCCAAGGAAGTCAGTTTAATGTCAGACTCAGAGATAGAGCAGACATTAGATGATTGTGTGGACATAGTGTGGCTATGAGAGTGTTGTTATATCAGTAAGTCGCACGAGTTATCAGAGGTGATACTACGCTAAGAGAATGAAGGTGTGTGGTTAGGTAGAAGTTGTGTAGAACTGCTAGAGTTATCATGAACTGCAGTATGTCGTGAAGGATTCGATATACCGGTTGAGCAACAAAGATTTGTTGGAATGAAAAACATAGCAGATGTACACTGTGGAAATTAGTGACAAGGACGAACCTCTAAGTCAGTGAGTGTTTGGGTTTCAATGTCCTGAGGATGAAACGTGTACCTAAGTTGTGGTAGATGAACTATATGGAATGGCAGAGTAAGTAGAAGCTTGATTCTGGAAAGTACGCAACTTCAAAGAGTTGTAGTCGATGATGGATGTATATAGAGTTCTGGCACGTGTTGTAATTGGACGACTGTAGATAAGGAATTATTGTGTATTAATGGGAACTAAGTGAATTATGGGTATAATGTGACTCAGAGGATTTCAAGGTGTGTGACTTGTTGGAATCAGAGTAGCGCAACGAATCAAGGGAGAATCAGATAAGTTTGAGGTAGGAACGAACGGACTGTTTTTGGGACTTTACGTTGGGATGAAAGTATCTTCCTAAGGGAAATTGTCGAAGCAGCATTTTGTTCGTTCTAGTTTCTCAAGGATCACCATAAACTCGAGAGGTGTTATCTATGGACCAGCTTGGGAATACTTTTTGTGGATGGCATGCAGTACGACATTCGTAGGTCATCAGTTTAGCTTGCAAGTCACAAGGGTTGGACTGCGTATCAGACCGTCGAAATGCTGAAGGCTAGAGAGGACATTCAGTTGGCGCAAGTTCTTTGTGGTTATGCCTTGTGTACTATAATTGTACAGGAAGACTGGTACAATGGTTACAGGTCAGTTGTTGAATTCCGCGTCTTATCAGTAGAATCTTGTTCGAAGTTGTCGAATGTCAAGGCGATAGTTGCAAGACGATTACACCTTCGCGGTTTACGGTGACAGTTGTATAAGTAAAGATAAATTTGGAACAATCATCCTAAGACTTTAGGAACCAGAGGTTAAGACCGAGGAATTTGGAGATCACCTAATGACATTGTATGGACTTGAGTGGAGAATAACTTGAAGTGTTGTCGCAGAAGTGACGTTGTGGCGGTAATTCTCAAGTGGGAAATAATTCAAGGAGCTGAGTGAATCAGTAAGTTTGTTGGACAAGGGTGAGCACAACAGAGTTTGAATAGAAGATATCCAACATGAGTGGATTATTAGAGTTTTTGAAGTTTTGGAGATTCAGTGCAGAGTAGTGAGATTATCTAAGGACGAATGTGAGTAACATCCTTTCCCCTGATTGGAGAGATACGAAGGGTTGGTTTTCGTGATGAACGGAAGGAATTCGAGGACGAATTCTATTTAAGGGGGGGAGAATGTAATATCCCATATTATATTTAAGCATGATTATGAGATAATAAGAAAAGTTAGTGGATTAGTTAGAATCCAACTAAGTGGCATCTTGGTAATTACCACTTAGTTGGAGGGTATTATGGACTATGAATAACACTTGCATGGACTTAAGGCATGTTTGCTAGAGGCACATCATTCCAAACTTAGATCTTGTGAAAGAAAAATGGAAAGAGAAGTAGAAGAAGCTTTGCATCTCCATTCAAGTTCCAATTTTCGTACACCATGGACAGCTCCCACTAAATCAGGTATAACTCACAACTCGTAACTCCGATCGTAACGATTCCGGTCTCATTGGAAAGCTAACGAATTTCTCTTCGATTTGCACCTATGGTTTGCGTTCATAGCTTCTGTTTTGGAGGAGAAAACTGATCTTGAAGTTGTGTCAGTTATGCTCAATGTGTGTCAGAGATTGGTTACGGGTTGGATCATGTTAGAGGTGAAGTTTTGGCATCAATGGAAGTTCAATGGCTGCATGATCATCATCTCAACCTTCTTTTTATCAAGGTTAGTCCTTAGATAGCAACTTGGGTAGAAATTGGGAAATTGTATGTTATGAGGCTAGGGTGAGATACACTTGATGCATGATATATGTTCTTTGTTGATTAAACTATATTGAATGTTGATAATGTGCTTGTGTTCCATGTTGTTTCTACTAATAATCGATAATGCACTCTTTTGGAATGATATTGGGATGTTAGAAGTGTTTGGATTTAAGTTAGAATGGATTTAGAACCCTTAAAATGCTGAAAAACACATTCTGATGCAGAGTAATCGGTTACGGGTCTTTGGGTAACCGATTACGCTGTTAAAAATGCAATTCTGGGCTATTTTAGAGCCAGTAATCGGTTACTGGACTCTGGGTAATCGGATACCCTGGGCGCAGGGGGGAAAAATCAGCAAACTTCGGAAATTCGTAACTTTCGGCTCGGGTATCGGAATTGCGCAAATTTTATATCGTTGGAAAGCTAACGACGTGTACTTTCTAATAAAATTAGTCCCCAAACCAAAATGTTTGATTTAATAATATTGGAACCCCACTTAGTGAACCACTGAATTAGTATAAGAACTTATGTCTTTACTAACTGATTAATAATTCTTACGTTATGCGTGATATAAATTATCTATTACTTATTATGAATGTGATATCCATATTGGGAATTATTATGCCATTATGTTTGATGCATGGAATCTGTGGACACCGTCGTTTTGGTTAAACGATCGGAATTGATTGTATTGTATGGATTATCGCTTGTTATGCATGTGTATGCTTGAATCGAAGCGGGCCTGGGGCTAGGTTGGGAACATGACTCCGACCTTGTGGTCAATGGAGTGTCCCGGACTTTGTGGTCCATGTCATAGCTCGATCTTATGATCATTGGGGCTCACACCTGAGCTACCGTTGCAGTGTGCTCGTGAGTTTCCGTACGGGGTTTTTACTCACTTGGCATTAACACACTTGCGTGCTCGGTATGGTGGGGTTATGTGGCCATGTAGGCTAATACATAATCGGTAACTCACCTCTAGTGAAGTCAAGTAGACTAAGCACTAGGCTTTCGCCCGGTGGGCTCATGTGTCAAGACGACGGTTCAGTACTCGGAGTGAACACACGTGCGTAAAGGTGGTTACCGGGACAATGACGCCATTTCGGCTAATGTCATCTCGCGGCCAAATAGGCTTGTGCGAACCCGCTTAACTATTCTTGCAGTGTGCTTGTACGAGTCTCTTGGCAATAGGCATGGGTGTAACTCACCGAGGGTGTGTATTTTATAACCTAGTCGAGGCATTAACGCGCTTCTGGATTCCCCGTACATGGGTATGGGTCTGCATACTTGTTTGTTATACAAATGTGTATTTGTGATATGATGACTCCTATGGTGGACGATTCATGTGTTTGCTCCGTACTTGTACCAGATGTGAGGATAAACCCCGGATCAATGGTGGATTCGGTTTGTGATGCATGTACCCTGTAGAGCTGAGTGGACCCATAGGATAGGAGGACTCACTGAGATTTAGTAATCTCACCCCAATCAACTTATATTTTTTTCAGGTGCAATTAGTAGCGTTTGGTCAGTAACAGGTTCAGATTGAAGACTTGTAAGTGGTGTTGGCTCGAAGACCTCGTCAGATCTCTTTTTCCGCTGTGCAAGATCCATTGAAGACTCATGTATTATGCTTCTTAGTAGAATTTCATGATGTATTTTATATGGATCTTTATATAACTATAGCTTTTGTATGTACTCAATATCAATTTTAACGTTTCATGCATAATATACTAGTCAGTTATGTATGGGGTGTTACAATTTTTAATGAAATGGAACTCAGATTAATGACATGTTCAACATAATTCTTAAATAAAAATAGTTTTTTTGAACAAATTATTGTTGAACTGGCACTGACACGTCATCAATAAGAGCGTCATCTCATTTAAAATTGCCTTCGAATTTGCAGGAACTAAAATCCTCAAAAAACTAAAATATAGAGACTAAAATTCCGAATTTAAAATATAGGGACCAACACTCAAAAAAATAAATAATAGAGGGACTAAAATTGCAATTAAGTTTTTTTTTTTCTAGTAAAATATGTGTGTTCTAAATTGTTAATTATTCTTATCTTAAACCCTTCCAATTGATAATTGTAGAAGAAAGACAATTAATGATAAACAGAATATAAGAACATGCATGATTTTTATTTTAGAAGTTACTGTAGAAAATAGAAAGCAAACACAATTATAGATAATAACCCTTTCGAAAAGAAATTAAATAATTTGGAAAGTATTTATAAATATGATATCTTTCTCTCTTTTATGATCATGATTTTATTAACCAAATAGGTAAGTGATTAAAGATCTACCACAATTAGGCAAGCAAATTATGGTCCGTTTTTGCAGAGGGTACTGCAATTCAAGCATTTCCCACGTTGGTCTCTACATGCATCGTGCTTTAATCTATTATCCCTTTGGCCAATAAAATTATTAAATTTTATTTTCTATTCAATAAATTTTATTTGAATATTTTTGTCTCGCTTTTTGTTGCAATTTTCAAATTTTTAAAAAAATGTTTTTCTAGCTTTTTCACCGTGATTAGTTCGAAGCACGTGACATGGTGGTTAGATTCTAACTCTTAACCACATTAGCTTTGGAGTCTATTATATGGAGGATATAATGAGGTTTGAGTGGAGGTGAGAATAAGTCACGTCTATTAACAAAGTTTATGGGTCTGATCTGATTTAGTTAAGTTCGATTGAGCTTAGAAATTTTATACATCTTCATTCCTAGAAAATTGTCTAGAAATTCTTTGAAGTAGAAAGTAGTATTTTTGAAGTTTGATTTCGTCCTATGATTCGCTGTCACGCACAGATAAAAAACGAATAACTTTTGAAAATATATTATAACGGTAACGACAACTCGGATATCGTTTTCACAAGGATTCTTGTAATATTATCAACCAATTGAAGTTTTGATTGGGGTGTTTTATGATTCAATTTAGGACTTTTAGACAAAATAAGCGATTAAATTAAGTGATTATAAAATAATCTGAAACGGTAATTCTACTAGTTCGGGTACCAACTTATCATTGGTTTATAAAACATCAATCCCCTAAGCGGATTCTATTCCCTTACCGATTACAATACCAAATAACAAGCGAACTTGATATTATAAGATTTCATTCCTATTTTCGAATTAAGCAAACGGATCAGCACAATCAAGAATTAAGCAAAAGTGATTCTAACTTTCGCAGTTTAACGATTAAACAACGATAAAATACGATAAAGGTAAAGGAACATCAATCAATCGGTATAAATCAATAATATTCTATATAACTCGAATTAAGCAAACAAGGCATATAGATTAATATTGAAAGGGAAAAGAAATTGAATTAAAGTAATGGAAACCGTAACCAGCAGAAATTGCCTTCGGGGATTAGTTCCTCATCATTTGTACAAAGCTTTAAAGATTATTTCGTGAAAAGTAAAAAGTGGGAAAATGAACGGTACGGCCAACCCTAGATAAATGGGAGAAACAAGAATTCGGGTCATAACCCAACTAGGTCAAACAAACATAACCCAGACACAAAACTAACAACCCAAAACTAAATAAAACTAATGCTGCAGCTTCAAACGAAATTCTGGAAAATATGCGCTCCTAATCTGACTTTGACTCCAACACAAAAGTTGCAGCTCTTTCTCTTAGCTTTCCAGCGATTATTAGAACGCGTCAATCGAATTCACAGAGCTCTAGTTATGATTGGTTTAGTGCAGATTGCTAATGCTGGAAATAAAGTGCGAAAATGAAATTAAACCAAAAGTAAACTAAATTAGAAAAATATTATAAAATATAAAAATAAGCAAAGAAAAACATAGAAATGCTTAAGTATAAACATAAAGGAACGTGCATCAAAATGCACTGATCACCCTCCCTTGTTTCCCCTCTCAGTTTTTTTTTATATAATTTTGTCATGGTCTTTGTTGTGTGAAAAACACTAATTTAAGTGTTGTACTCGGTTACATGCAGGTTAAAATTAGTTATGAACCGAAGAAAAAATACTTGTGAAGCTTGATTTCTCTTTTCCTTGCTTCCCTTGAGTATTATTTTTTTTTTTTTTATATTTTGTCATGGTCTTTGTTGTTTGAAAAAACTAATTAAAGGGTTGTAACTGATTAACACGAAAATGTAGTCGGTTACATACATGTTAAAATCACTAATGAACTGGAGAAAAACATATTTTTAGTTGGTGTAACACCTGATAGTATTTTTCAGTTGTAACCGTTTACAGGTTTGTGTTAACTGATTACATGTTCAACAATTTGTTTTTTTCTTCTATTTTTCTACTTAATTCTTTTGTACCTCAATTGTTGTATAAATACCCAAATGGTATATTTGTAATGCACCATTGACTAGACTGTGGTGAATGGTGACCGAAATGTGTGGAAGGTTCATTTACTACCTTAGCATTGTGACCTTCAAGGTGATGGAAAGAAGTTTGTAATTTAGGGAATCGCTGGCCAATGATGGACATTTTAGTGTTGATGGAGAATATACGCTCACTTGGGTTGCTCATTCGATCAAACTTCGCTAATGTTAGGATTTTAATTTCTAACAGATGAACTAATGGTCTTGAAAAGAGTTATGTTAGTGCTTTAAAAAAGTATAGAAAAAGAAAAATGGTAGAATGAAGAGAAGTGATACAAGAAATTAATTATAAAATAATATTAATTCTAATTTTATTTAATATATAAGTAAATCAATTATTTTGAAATAATTTGGATAAACAATATTGATGAAGAAGAAAACAGCAGAGCAAAAATGAAGAAAAAAAACATCATAGCAGTTAACATTAGTATTCATGAAGAAAAAATTGAGACAAGTTATTTAGAAATTACTACCCTCTTAAGTAATTAACAATTAATTGAAATGAAATAAAGCCCTTCTCCTTTGATTTTGTTTCAGGCAAATTCATACATCAAACATTAAACATGCATACAAACCAGGTGAGCGTTTCACTTGGAGATCTAATTTTCTCCATAGCTCTTTTCTCC
Source organism: Vicia villosa (assembly GCF_029867415.1). Taxonomy (NCBI): domain Eukaryota; kingdom Viridiplantae; phylum Streptophyta; class Magnoliopsida; order Fabales; family Fabaceae; genus Vicia; species Vicia villosa. Next base: position 97,643,346 of record NC_081184.1, on the reverse strand, counting down.
ACATTTACTTCTGTAAAAAAAAATAAACATAATAAAAAGAGCTAAGTTTGATATACACCCTAAATAGAACTTCTCCCTAATACACCACCTGTGCTAGCCTCTCCTCCTAACATACCACAAACCAAATCCCCTTTTTAGCTCCTTACCAATGTCCTGCCTAATCCTAGCACTGCGACAAAAAATCATCTCGCATTTCCAACCGTACTACCCCAATTGGCAACACGCCATAAACACTGAACTTAAATCCCTCAATGACACCAACATACATGTCCTAACTACCTTTCTCCACAACAAAACAACCATAGGCTGCAAGTGGATATTTAAACACAAATACCACCGAAATGGCACCATGGAAAGGTACAAATCCCGCCTTATGGCCAAAGGCTTCAACTAAACACAAGGCCATGTTTACCTAGCGACCTTCAGCCCTGTCATTAAAATGACATCTATCAGATTACTTCTTTCTATTGCTGCCTGCCTAAAGTGGCATGTGCATCAACTAGACATCAACACTGCCTTCCTTCATGGACACCTCGACGAAGAAGTCTACATGAAGTGTCCACCTGGCCTAACCACAACCAAAAACCTGGTCTGCAAACTCACCAAGTCCATATATGGACTCAAACAAGCCAGCTGCCAGTGGAACCACAAAATCATCTCCACTCTGCTTCAGATTGGTTTTAAGCAGTCCAAATCCAATTACTCTCTTTTTACTAACAAAACTGACACTGATTTTACTGCAGTTTTAGTCTATGTCAGTGATTTGATTCTTGCAGGTACCAACATACAACACATTAACCATATTAAGCAGGTCTTGGACAACAAGTTTCAGCATTAAAGACTTAGGTTTTATTCGTTACTTCGTTGGCTTCGAAATTTCCAGTTCTTCCAATGGCATCATACTTTGCCAACGCAAATACTGCCTAGATCTCTTGGAAACCACAATACTAGTAGAGGTAAAACCGATTTCAACCCCATTGGATCCTTCCCACAAACTTGACAACACAGACGAAACTCCCTTGCCGGATCCTACACAATACAGGATCATCATAGGTAAACTACTTTATTTAACATATTCACGACCTGACATTGTTTATTCTGTATGTAGGCTCACTCACCACATGTCAGCCCCAACACAAACACACCTCCAGGAAGCTCAACGCATCATTAGATACCTAAAAAATGCGCCATCCATGGGACTCTTCTTTCGCTCATCATCTCCACTTGTACTCATTGGTTTCACAAATTCAGATTAGGGAGCATGCCCTGTCACAAGACGCTCCTCCACCAACAGCTTCATATTCTTCCTTGGTGACAACTTAGTTAGCTGGAAGTCCAAAAAGTAGCCTGTCGTATCTCAATCATTTTCGGAAGCAGAATAACACGCCTTAGCCAACACATCTTGTGAGGCTCAGTGGCTCCTCTACCTCTTACAAGACTTTAGCATCAATCATCATGCACCAGTCAACATATTTTGTGACAACTAAAGCACCATTCACATTGCAACAAACTCGGTCTTTCACGAAAGAACGAAGCACATCGAAATGGATTGTCACCTTGTTCGTGACAAAATCCAATCAAAGACAATACACCTAATGCCTATCAACTCTAACAATTAAATTGCTGACTTGTTCACCATACCTCTTCACCTTGGTTCATTCCAGTCTGTATTTTAAAAATTGGGAATGCTTAACATACATTCCAGTTTTAGGAGTATTAAAACTTAACTTTCCTTTACACGAAATGTTCCCAAATTACCAGTTTTTTAAGGATATCATTTAGTAAAATATTCATAAGAAACTAATTCATCACTCAAAAATTTTAAGAAAATAATTTGAAAACATGTGATAAAAATGAAGTAATTATTCTATTTGAAAACATTAGAAATTATTTTTCTTTTAAGAGATTACGTGAAAGAGTTACTCACTCGTTATTTCATATGAACTAGCTTATAATTGAGCATTATAATTCTAGCAAATCAGCCTATTCTACCCATTGTTTAGCTTTATTTTTGTACTAATTCATATTTATTTAGTTTTGGTAATTTTGCATTTGTAAGCTAAGCAATAGTTTAGGCAACTGTCAAGAATCTTTTTATATTCACACTATATCAATTGAGTTTTATATGAACCATATTTTAAGTTGGATTGCAAAATATTTATTTACTTCATAGTTTCATAATATATTAAGAAAGACACGTTTATTTGAAAACATATTTCTTAAAAAAGATTAGATGAAAATTTATGCATTCATTAATTGAATTACTTAAAATATTAAGAAAGACACGTAAACATTTTTTTTCACCTATAAATACTTGTCTTTAAGGAATTTTATAATCAACAACTTACAGAAATCAAAATTGAACTTGTTTAAAATGAAGTTACTATCATTATTGTTCTCTCTCTTCTACTTCTTACACTCCTATTCTTATTATTCTGCAAATATTAACTTTAAATACTTCATGTTGGCCGAAACATGGCCAAAATCCTTCTGCAAACAAAAGCAGTGTATCCCAAATGTACCATTACAGTTTTCTGTGCATGGCCTCTGGCCTAAGAACAACACCCCTCCTCACACATATAAATGCACAACAGATACAAATATGGTATATATATCTCTTAGGTTTCATTTTTTCATTGTTATTATTTTGTATTAATCTTAATAATATGACTATTATTTTTATTTATTTTATCAGGTTGACCTAAACAATGCTAAGCTTAAAAAAGTGTGGCCGTCTTTAACCGGAAACAACAAGGGATTTTGGGACCACGAGTGGAACCAGCATGGCACTTGCTCCACCATGTTATCGGTTGATTACTTTAATCACGCTATAATTCTCTATGAGAAAAATAATATCAAAGACATTCTAAAGATGCCTCTAAACCCAGGTGGAGCGGCGGCTCTCATACCGGGTGGAACTGCGAAATCAGCTGATATTCAGAAGCATATAAAGGTTATTATCGGATTTGAACCACAACTTCATTGTGAAAAGGGTTCTGCAGATTTGATGGAAGTTAGATTGTGCTTTAATACTGATCTAGTAAACCCCTCCTATATGAATTGTCCTTCTCATTTAGTTTGTCCACCTGACATAAATTTACCATTATAAGTAAAAAAATACTATTAATAATGAATAAAATAATACTTATGGCTTTTGACAAGCAAATTGTTATGATGAATTGTGTGTTTAGGCTATTTGCTTGGACAAACAATTATTATAATTTAGATGAAAAAGGTTAAGGTGTGATTTTATTATAAGGTATTACTTTCAAAGTTATGACTTGTAACGATGAATTGTGTGTTTAAGCTATTTGCTTGGACAAACAATTATTATAATTAAGATGAATATGATTTATATATAATGTACTATGACTTGTGTTTATTCTCTTTCATAAAGTAGTAGTTTTGACTTGGACACTTGTGTTTACTCTCTGTTTCTAGTAACATGACAGAGTTGTGTCTGCAAAATTCAATTTGAAGTGAATATTCTTCTTCACTCTCTAAAATTCTGCGCTGACGTATAATGCACTTCCATCTTCTTTTGTACGGGGGAAAAAGAAATATCATGAGATTGATACTATTACAACATCCTAAATGACATGGATTCTATGATTTATCATGAGATCAAAAAGTGATATACTATCATGAAATAAAAAGTATCCTTTTAAAGATGTCATTTGGTAAAATATTCATAAGAAATTAATTCACCCCTCAATAAGATAAAGATTATAATGTCTGCTTACAAAAATCACTATTAACAATATGTGTTATGAATGTATAAAAAATTTAATTATGAATGTATAAGTGGAGATGGTATGCAAATTGGTGTCTAGACACTCTATGGTCCACTACTCATTCATGTCCTTTGGATTTTAAACTTTTCTTCATAACATCCTAACAACGTGACTCTTGTGAATTTCATGTTACAGGCTTTCTTTGATAGAATTTAGAGACCAATTCTACAACTGTGTTAATCTCCTGCAAACAACGTCACTGCGGACACAAAACAAGTTACTGACAATGATAACTATATCACATTTTTGTGTCTAAAATAAAAATCAAACCACTTTTAAAACAGACACATAATAAGCTTTCAATATAATATTATTATGGTTTATTAATTTTCATACACTTCCTAATCATAATTTTGATACTAGGGATTGACAACTCATTTTTTATCATTGAAAGTAAAATTAACCTAATAAACACAATCATAAATTTATCTCTTGTCTCTTATGTGAAAACAAACAAGTAGGCTAACTAATGATGTTTTCCTCCAATCGAAACGAGACTTTCTTTATAAATTATTATTTGAGAATTATATGCTCCTTTCACACCATCAAGTTCCTCAATCATTTGAGTACATAAATCAAAGCAGATTGGTTCTCTTCCTTCTTTCTTTGCAAAGAATATATCACCATTCTTTCCCGCTCCAATAGGAAACTTAATGTCGTCGGACAAGGGTCCAACAACAAAGATTTTAGTCCAAGATTCCTTCACACCCACTTTGCCTAAAATTGATATGTGAAAAGTATTTGTATACCATAAAATTGAAGCAATAGATCCATTTAACAACACCAATGCATGACTCACCCAATTATTGGGATCTATGTCTAAGGGCAGGAGTGTGGGTATGAGTGTGGTAAAACAAATTTCATTGGCCAAGTCAAATGACACCAAGTACTCTTCATTGTATTCTCCGTAAGAGTTAGAGAGCCAATGACACATTCCATCCAAGTATAGTAGATTATCATTACGGTTGCCGCCTTCCCAACAACAAGTAGGAAGGATGAGATCAACTTTCCTCCAAGAGTTATATACTAAGCTATATACCTCCCAAAAGGGTTCATAATTCTCACACATATCTTTCCATTTCACATCACACGGGGGAATATCATCATCATCGTCATCATCCGTTACAGGAACAAAAATTACCTTCCTAATAATTTTATAGTCGTCACTAAAAGGGTCATAACCAAATCCATGAAGATACTTAATAATACCCTGATAGGGTGGTAGAGACTCGACACGGCTGGGAGGAATGACTTTAAATTCTCCAGTAGTTGGATTCCACATTACAATCGTATCACGGTCGTAAAGACATAGAATTCCATTTATACTACCAGAAACCAATACATAAAATCCAGGTTCCTCTTGTTGAAATGGATTTGGAAGGTCCAGTTTAACTTTATTCTCAAGCCTCTCGCCGGAAAGTGAATGCAAATAGAAACTAATGTAAGTACGGTTGTGATTACAAACAATTTGATGAAGGAGGAGAGATGTATCATTGTAATAAGAGTGAGAAATGGATATGAAATTATTGCGAAACTCGACCATAAATTTAGGGTTTTCAAACAAAACAGACCATGATTTGTTTACACATCCAAAGCGTTTCAAAGATTTTAAAGGAACTTTTGATAGAATGGGGATAGCAAGATCATCAGGTATGTGATTTCTTACCTTCTCACTTACATATTTCGCCATCTTCGATGACAGAGCAAAAAATACGACGAGATAAAATGTTGTCGTTGCAAGTGCGAAAACAATTGTCTTATTTATTGTCTTGAAAAATTATTCCTGACTATATTTTTATACATAAACAATACTTAATTCAGAAGTAATTTTTTTCAAAGAAACGTAATTGCAAAATTTCCTTTTTTTTCTTTTATTTTTTTGGTATAATGACAAAAATCTTTACTCACTCGAATAATTTGGTTTCTCCATTTTCTCAGTACCTCCTAATTTTATTAATTTATTTATCCATTTGAAATATTATACTTTATTTTGCAATCAATTTTCATTCAAAAAAACATAATATTTTACCTTTTTAATAGAATCTGTTTTTATGCCTTCTAGAAAAAAATTATTTTTCTATATTTTTTTATAAAATTTTCTAAAATTACATAAATTTTACTTATTTATTTATTCATTTTCAATATTATACTTTATTTTACAATCTATTATGTTAAAAAAAACAATATATTTTTCTTTTTTTAATTGATTCGGTTTTTCTTTTTTCTTTTTTATTTCTTTTAATAAAGTATTCTAAAAATTTATTAATTTTACTATTTATTAATTCATTTGAAATATTATACTTTATTTTAAAATCTATTTTCTTTCAAAAAAACAAAATATTTTACTTTTTTTAATTGAATTTATTTTCTTTTACACTTATTTTTTAAATTTTATTTTCATTCTTTTCATAATATATTCTAAAAATATATTTATTTCAAATAAAAATCATAAAACTTTTATGTTTTTATTTATGAATATATATGTTTTATGGTAATTTTAATTTAAATAAGAAGTAACATTTGAGCATTTCCTATTTATTTCATCATTGAAGCAAAAAAACAAATGTTTTTTTCATCATTTTACCAATTTATTCTCTCTTTTTCTAACAAAAGCTTTTATTTTCTCTTAAATGTTTGTAGTTTCCTATATTTTATTGTACATTTATAAAAATTAATATTTGTGTTGTTGAAAATGAAGTATAATATTTTCAATTAAATTTATTCTCTCTTTTTTTAACAAGAGCTTTTATTTTCTCTTAAATTTATTTATTCATTTTTAATATTTTGTGGTTATGTTTGTTAAAAATAGTTGTTGGCCATTAACTTAAGTGATAACCTATAATTTATGTTTGATGGTTGATGACTGTCATACCCTAATTTTTACCCCTAAGATACCACTTCATTTGCATCTGTGCATTGTATCAAGATCACAAATTTGGTGACCTTTCTCCTATCTCTTTTACTCTTGCCTTATGGGGATCACCAAACACTCTCTTATGTATCTTTTGATTTGTATTTGTATCCTTTATGATTTACTAACCTTAACCAAAATATCAAAAATATGCTTTGTTTCCTTTTTTATTTTGCAAGTTAGGGGATTGAATCAAGAACACCAAGCATTGCTTCATGAGCTAGGGTTTTGGTTGCTCAAGCTTAAAATTGTTTGATCATTGGTTATCAAGGGTTCATTCATCAATATTTGAGCTATAATCTTAAACATGATCTCTTCAAGCTTTATTCAACTTCAAGTTGATCAAGAAGTGTCCAAATATTCTCAAGCCTCTCGCTCGAAAGTGAATGCAAAGAGAAACTAACGTAAGTACGATTGTGATTACAAACAATTTGATGAAGGACACTATGCCAAATTTGTCTTTTAGCAGCACCCCTACTAAAGCGTTTTTAGTAAAAAAACGCTGGTATAGGTTTCCCTTAAAAAAAAATAAAAAAACACGCAAAAAAAGCGCTCTTAAAGAGGGGGGTACGAAAGCGCTTTCAAAAAGCGCTCTTAAAGGGGGGGTACGAAAGCGCTTTCAAAAAGAACTCTTATAGGGTGGGGTACGAAAGCGCTTCTCAAAAGCGCTCTTATAGGGGTGGTTTTGAAAGCGCTCTTATAGGGGGTTGTCTACGAAAGCGCTTTTGGGATAAAGGCGCTGGTATAGTGGGTATATATGAAAGCGCTTTTCAAAAGCGCTCTGGTTGCCTTAATTTAATTAAAATTGAAATTAATATACTGAAATTAGTTTTGCGCTCTCGTCACTTTCTCTTCTCCAGTATTGTTGTCTTCCCTCTTTCTCTCAACGAAAAACCCTTGGCTTCTGCAAATTAAAGAACCCTGGCCCCATTCAACTTACGAAAATCCTCCATTCAACTTACGAAAATCCTCCATTCAACTTACGAAAGAACCCTAGCCCCATTTTTGTAACCCTAATTTCTTCTGAATTGGAAAATTGCAACTCACAGAAATCTCACCTTGCTCGAATTCGCTTCGTGGAGTTACAAGTCCTCTCACCAACAACAACTTTAAATTCATTTTGAGGTAAATCTTCTCTCATCTTTTCACGATTTTCGCTCTAATTGTTTAAAGTTGGTGCTGCTCTGCATAATCATGCTATTTTAAATTGCTATTCAGCCATTAAAAACCATAATACTGCCATCATCCACAAATTGACCATTGTAATTAGCATCCTTTGGTTACTTTTTTTGTGGAAGACCATGGTTTTGGTGCTTTAATTTGATATATGAATTACTTTATTTTTGCTGAACCTGTTATACCCTTGCAATATTTTGTATGCTTATACTCCAATTCTAATATGAGTTGATATTGTGCTCAATCTTGGCTATTGCTTCCTTATTCCAATTCTAATTGTTTATATTAAGGAGTGACGTTATTATGAGTTTGTTATAGTTTGGAAATTAGCTCAATGAAATTTATTAAGTCTACTATTGGATGAAGCTTTATTTTAGTGGTTATATTCTTTCAAAAGGAAATAAGTTGTTCTGTTATCCTTATTGTTTTTTGTTTTTCCTATGTTAGTTCTCAAGACTGGAAGGCCGGACTTAAGATTCCACCAGCTGATACACGCTATAGGACAGAGGTATGTTAATAGTTATGATTCTTATGAATACTTTTATACTATCTAATACATCAATTTTCTCGTTATATGCATTAGAAGGTTAGAACTTGTACTGAATTACTTAGTTTTTTTATGGGTTAAACCCAGTAGTTTAGTTTATAATGATTGATGTACAAAATGGATCACTTGGTTGTAGAGATCGATAATCTACTAGACACTAATATCTTTACTCATTTACTATGATTTCATTGGGCAAAAATATTTGAATATTAGGCGATAGTGGTCACATTTTTATCCATAGAAAATGCTGTTTGAAAACAGGAATAGGCTCATAATCATAAAAAACTACTACAGGAATAGGACTTTTAATAATGTCTAAATCGATGTATTGGGTGACTGCTGCAGATTCTTTTTATGGAATCATTTCTTGTAGTAGTTTTTTGTTTAGATAAGTGTATCTAAGAAGTACTACTAGCTAAGGGTTAGTAGCTTATTTCTTGATTTGGTTTTCTAGTTTCTTCACATTGTTTGATGAAAGAAAATATGGATGAGTGCAAGAATTTATATTAGACTTTGGAGGTGAAACAAACTCATTTTTTCAGATTATGCCAATACAATTTGAGAAGTGCTTTTAATTGAAAAGGATATGGTAAAATAATAACTGATATGTTTCATTTGATATATGAAAAATAATATTTAAATTTTTGGAATTACTTCTATTTGATTTGTTGAACTTATCCTTTTGTGTTTTTTACTATTCCAATTATCAGTATGGTGCAATGGTAGGATTTTGAATTGCTTGCTAAAATAGTTTCAGTAAAATCCCTATTGTTTTTGAATTGCTTGCTAAAACAGTTTTAGTAAAATTCCTAGAAGTAGGTTAATTATAAAATGGTCTTGGACTTTATAATTTTAATCATATTATTTAACTGCATCGTGTGTGTGTGTGTGTTTCATTTTACAGTTACTTTGAAGTCTCTGGTTTCTACTTGTACAACGCCGATTCAAACCTACCCATCTCCCACATTAAGTCTAACTCAGGTTACTATCCCTTTCTTCTTGCTTATAGTTTGTTATTTTCTGCTTATAGTTTATTGTTTATGGTTCTATTTAATATCAATTTAGTGTCTCTCAACCAATTTTTTGGTTTGTGGACTTATATTACCTTGAAATAAGGTAATGTCTTCTTTAAGAAATCGGGTATTCTGATTAGGTATTCTGATTAGGTATTCTATTATGATGATAGCTATTTATTATCTTGACAGAATTCCTTAGTACCTGATAGAGAAACCAAGAAGCATTTGTTTAGCTTAATTAAGACATGGATAAGACATGGATGAATTCAAACCGATTGTCGAAAGAGTACGAGAAAGGGGTATGGGAATTCGTTGAGTTTGCGGTTGCGCACTCCAAAGACCCGCTTCGAATGTCGTGTCCTTGCTTGGGTTGCTGTTATGGGGGTAAGTTTGACGGGAATAATCTAATGTTTATTATGTTTTTATTTAAGGTTGTTGTATGACAGAGTGTTGCGCGGGAATCTATTGTCTAACAGATTCCGTTTCGTGTCTTCCGCCCATTGCAGCGTAATGGCAATTGCTTAGTCGATAGATTCATGTCCACCGGCAATACAGAAAGTCTGCATCTTTGGGCGTATAATACCCGACCAGTAGGGTTAGTTTCTCATTCTCTGTTCATCTAATCTCTGTTTCTTTTGTGTATAGCAAAATTTTCATATAACTTATTGTTTTAATTTATAGAGCACACGGGTTGCTGCTTGCTATCAACCCTATAAGGGAAGTCATGTATTATCTGAATTCGGTAAATGGTGAATGGACCAATTATCCGGCTATGAAGGACATCGTTGATTTGAAAGTGGGATCGTTCTAAATATATATTCGTGTATATTTATATATTTACTTATTTGTGGGATTGATCTAAACATATGCTTTTATATATTTGTTAATTAGATCAATACAAGTGTTCCGAAGTCAACGGGACGCACAGGTATCCCGGACTAAATCTAACAACATTACTTGGATCCAAGTGCATGTACATTATTTTTCACAATTTTGCTTATAATATTTATGCTACTTGATAAAACAAGACAACTATAGAATCTTATTTGTTTTTCTACGTAGTGTCCGCAACAGCGAAACAGTTACGATTGCGGATACTTTGTTTTGAGGTTTATGAAAGAAATCCTTCAGGCGAATCAATTAGAGATTCCGCTCACGGTATGAATTTATAACTTAAGATAATTTCATAAAATTTATTACATTTAACTAAATATATCATTCATATTATGTTTTTGTTTTGTAGTACCTTGACGAATTCCGTGCTGCTGGGTACCCGAGACTTAAGTTGGAAGAAATAAAAGAGGATTTGTGTCAATATTATATTAAGCAATTTTTCATGTAGGATTTGTGTCGATTTGAACTACGAGAGCGCTTTTTCCAAGAAAGCGCTCTTATAAGGGAGGCCTACCAGAGCGCTTTTTCCAGAAAAGCGCTCTTATAGGGGGGGCCTACCAGAGCGCTTTTTGAAGCGCTTTTGTTACCTACGCCAGCGCTGGCTTTCACAGCGCTTTTAAAACCCATAAAAAGCGCTTTTAAAGCCCTTCCGTGTTGTAGTGGGAGGAGAGATGTATCATTGTAATAAGAGTGAGGAACGTATATGAAATTATTGCCAAAGTCGATCATAAAGAAAGGGTTTTCAAACAAAATAGACCATGTTTTCCTTACACATCCAAAGTGCTTCTAGGATTTTAAAGGAAGTTCTGATAGAATGGAGAAAGCAAGATCATCAGGTATATGATTTCTTGCATTCTCACTTACAGATTTCGCCATCTTCATTGACAGAGAAAAATATATGATGAGATCAAACATTGTCGTTGCAAGTACGAAAATAATGACCAAAATCGAATTTCTTATGTACACACTTGAAACATTATTCTTGACTATTTATTTATACATAAACAATATTTCATTGAAAATTAATTTTTTTCATAGAGAAGTAATTGCAAAATTTCCTTTTTTTTTTCTCTTTTATTTTTTTTGGTAAAATTGCAAAATATCTTTACTAACTTGAATAATTTGGGTTCTCCATTTTTAATTTATCTCGTAATGTTTTTTTAGTTTATTTATTCATTTGCAATATTGTCTTTTATTTTAAAATATATTTTTGTTCAAAAAGCATAATATTTTACTTTTTTAATTGATTCTATTTCAATTAATTGATCATATATAAATTTTACTAATTTAATTATTCATTCGAAATATTATACTGTATAAAACAATCTATTATCTTTAAAAAAACAATTTATTTTACTTTTCAAAATTGATTCTATTTTTTTTTATTTTAATTTTTTTCTTTCTTTGCATAAAATATTTTAAAATTTATAAATATTGCTAATTTATTTATTCATTTGAAATATTATACTTTATTTTAAAATATATTTTCTTTCAAAAAAATATTTTACTTTATTTAATTAAATCTATTTTCCTTTGTACTTTTTTATTTAGTTTTTTCTTTCTTTTCTTCATATATTTTAAAATACATTTATTTCATATAAAAATCATAAAACTATAATGTTTTTATTTATAAATATCTATTTTTTATTTTAATAAGAAGTAACATTATTAAGTTGGATTGACATTTTCTATTTATTTTGTCATTGGGGCAAAATAATTGTTTTTAAATCATTTTACCATTTTATTCTTTCTCTTTTTCCAATAAAAGCTTTTATTTTCTCTTAAATGCTTCTAGTTTCCTATATTTCTTTGTACATTTATAAATAAAAATTAAATCTATGTGCTATTGATATGTAACTTTATTATATTGTTTTGTTTGCTAAAATTACTATTGGCTGATAAGCTAAGTGATAATCTATAACTTATGGTTGATGGGGGATAACTGGTTGCTTATAACGTATACCTGATGGTAGTAAAGCAAACAAAGCGTGTGTTTGTTGAATTATTGATAAAAATCATTAACAAATTGAACTTGAAAATAATTGAAATTGACTTTGAAATTAAATATGCTTTCAAGGGAGACTCTGATCTAAATACTATAGCAGAAATTAACTCAAGAACTAAAGTATTGTAAATAGCATAAAACTCAAAAGTGCATAATTTTAAAGTAAATATAGTATAAATGTGCTTGGATGGCTTTATAGTGAATTAAAAACCTATTTATAGTGAATTCCGCACTCTAAATGCTCTAGAAATCGTGGGCAAAACTTGTTGAAGTGGGTTGTGTAACTCCCTGACTTAATTAATTAGTTATTTACAATTGACTTATGTGAGGTTGTGTGATATTTAGTATTTTATTGTACTTGAGGACAATTCGATGCATGGTAATAATCTTTAGAAAATTAGAGTTCGAACTTGGAGGTGTCGGGGGTGTGTGAGTAATTGTGTAGACACATAAGAGTGAGAGAGTATATTGTTACTATAATAATTTAATTAGAATTTAACTATATTAAATAATATTAGTAATAATAGGATTAAATAATAATTTAGTTTTATTTTATTATTTTATAATAAGATAATAATAATAATATAATAAAGGAATTAGGGGTTAGAGAGATCATAATATGGTCGTACGTGAAAAGAGAAGGAAAAGAGGGAAGAGCAAGACTAGGAATTGTTATAGGTTTAAAAGCTTTTGCTAGGATTTCTAAGGTAAGGGTGGAGATTCCGATCTACTAAAAGGTTTGTATGATGATGGTGGGTAGATTATGTTCATGTAGGGGCCCACCCACATCTGCGGGGCCCACCCGCACCCTAACCCGAGTCAGTGGCGAAGCCAGAAAAATTACAATGTCTGGGCCAAATAAAACAGACTTTTTATTTTGTTAACAAGAGGCAAATGTCTTTTTTGAGATTTTTTTCTGGTGAATGTTCGAATAATATCAATATCATCAAATGACTTGAATATCTCCTGTTTGGTGTAACACACCATCAAGTCATTGAACCACACACTGTTGATCTTATTGTGCAATTTAGACTTGATAATCTTCATTGCTGAAAAAGTTCTTTCAACAGACTCTTTGATATATATTGTGGAACGTTGTACGAAAATAGTAGAAAAAATATATTTTATGTATTTTGCTGCGGGTTGGGTTTGGGTGAAAAAACCCAAACCCAACGGGTATGGGCGTGGGTGTTACTTTTCCACTTGAATAGCATTTGAGTTTGGTTTCGGGTGCAAATTTGGATAGTGTGAAACCCGTATCCAACCCGACCTATTGTCATCCCTAGGCTTGAGGAAGAATCTCTTTTGTTATATGTTGAAAAGCTTTTGCTAGGAATTCTAAGGTAAGGGTGGGTTCCGATCTTCTAAAGTGTTTGTATGATGATGGTGGGTAGATTATGTTCATGTAGGTTTATGTTTCTTCTCTCTACATTATTAATATTATTACAAATTGTATGTGTTTGAGTTGAATAATTACTTGATGAATTATGTGGACATGTTGTTGTTGTGATTGATGATGAAATGCTGAGTTATTGTGGTTGTTGCTGTTGAAATCATATGATTGACAGAATTGTATGATATTTGAAGTTGTGTCGTAGATGAATGATGTGAGTCAAAATCGGAACTTAAGTTATGAGTGTTTTAGAGTGTAATTAATTAGGATGGAATGTTCAAGAAAACTGACATTTTGGTGCAAAATAATGTGATTCACAATTTGTATGAAACAAGGGGTTTTTGGCTGAGGAGAAAAATGATTTTGTTTTGAAAAATAGTATAAAAGTGCTTTGGCTAACAGTGTAATCAGTTACATATTTGGTGGTAACCCCACCCCAATCATTTGCATTTCAATCATTAATCAAGATCACAATCTTGAGGTTTGTTTTTTTTGCTCTGAGCTCATCTTTCCTTTGGGGGAATCACCAAGCAACCATGTTTGTTTAATTTGTGGATATTTCTTCGCTATGTTATACTAACCAAAATAAATAAAATAAAAAATGCATTTTGTTTTGTTTGTTTTTTAAAGGTAAAAATTGATCTAGTGCCAAAATAGTTTAAGGGGCAAAAGTTTTGGAAATTTTTTTGAGGCTTTGTATGCGAGTTTGGAGGGGAGGGGAAGACTTCCGAAAAGTGAATTTTTAAAAAAATATAGGAAAATATTTGACATTTTTTGAAAAAAAAAATTATTTAGAATGAAAAAAAGAGTCATTATCATTACTATATTTTTAATTTTCAGAATACTATAACAACTTAAAAGATATTTGTAAAATTTATGTAAGTCCTTCAAAATCCTCCTTCAATCAATTTTTGAGCTCCCCCATTTTAGGGGATTTTTTATGTTATAAATAAAATCAAACCCTCCAAAACTATCCTATCCAAAATCTTTCTATTCTTTTCATTCAATCCTTCATATTTTCCAAAGCCCTCTCATCGGCTTTGGCTAATATGCATAAGGATTTTCCTTATGCACCATGCATAAGCCTACATAAGCCATTGGGTCTTGTTTTTAATCCAGTATTGAGTATTGAGTATTGAGTATTGAGTGGTGAGTATTAAGTATTGAGTAATAACAATTAATGTCTAAAATTTGATCCAATGATCCAAGGGTCCATAATAATCTATGCATGGTGCATAGATTTTTATCTATGCACGGTAACTGCACCCCCTCTCCTCCCTTCCCCTCCAAACTCGCAAACAAAGCCTGTGGAAATCGATTCCCCCATATAGGAAATCGATTTCCAGTGACGAATTTTGAAAAAAAGAAAAGAGGGCAACATGGCATCATTTTGACACCAGTCCCATTTCTTTGGTAATTTTTTATCATCACCAATATTCCACTACATTACCATAATTAATTTCCTTCATAAACCCCATTTAATCCCTTTTTCACAAATTAAATTCAAATTAGCCTCCTAAAACAATTAAGGATATGAGGCTTAACACAGACAACTAGTAACTTGTGATACAAGTTATCTTTTTAAAATTAATTAACTATATTAAGCATATGCACACTAGCCTCATATCCTCATTTTTAAAACAACAAGACAACTGGTAACTTGTGATACAAGTTATCTTTTTTAGTTAAATGATCAAACGGTGCGTTTTGGGGCTAAACACGTGTGACCTTTGAGATCTCATTTTTCAAACTCAATTCTCCAATCTCGTTCTTCTCTCTACTTACTTGCCTCACCGGAGCGATTTCCGACGGCCACTCTCCACCGCGAATCTTCTACTCCCATCTCTTAACCAACAACTCATATATGAGCCCTAACCTATTTCCAGTCCTAAACATGAATACTAATTTGGATTTCAAGGATTTCTATTCAGGCAGCGGGATCAAGGAGTTCGAATTGGGAACCCTAAATCTAAAATCCGAAGATTCAAGTGTTGATTTGCAAGGTTGAAGCATCGAAATTCATAAGCAGATGAAAACACAAAGTTCAAGAAGTACAAATTTGCAAGAAGAACCTGTTGAAGGACCTGGGTCTCCGGTACGGTGGCGGAGATTCCTGAGCACCGTGAAATTCAGGTAAGGTCTCTATTTTATTCTTTCTATAAAAATTTTCTTTAAATAGTGATTTTCTTCATACATTTCTCTTATTTATGATTAAAAATAATAGAAATCATTTTTTAATATGTTGCATAAATATAAATAGTTATTATTTAAATAACGTTTCCCTACTTTTTTTCACCATAGTCTTTCATCAGTTAACCATACACTACTAGAAATACTCGAATTTCCTGCGGATTTACCTGCGGATTCTAGCTTAATCTCCGCAGGAAACACGTTACCTGCGGATTTGCCTTCGGTTCTTTGTCCCCAGCTAAAACCTTCGTGGGTAATATTTTCGGCAGGTAATTCCGCAAGTAATTCCGCTGCTAAATCCGCAGGAAACATTCCACAGCTAAATCCGCGGGTAAACCGCAAGTATTTTCTATCTCAAATTTAATAACTTTTTGTTTTAATAAACTTACTTTTGAAACATTATAATTTATAAATATAATATAAAATAAAATTATAATTTAAATAAGACAAAACAATTTATAAAAGCTACTACATAAGTAATAAAAAAAATAACATAATCAAATTATTTAAAATATTCAAACAACCAAGCTTCTGGTGATAATTTGTCCACCCAAGTTAAAAAGATAAAACCATCCAAATTACAACCAAGTTAACAAGAAAAACGGTACAAATCAAAATTTCAGTACTAAAGTCTTCTTCATCTGATTCATCGATGTCATCTTCATTTGTTTGTTCACTTTCATTAGTGAGTTGGAATTTGAATCTGTCTGGATCCTCATCGAAATCATGTATTTTCTTCAATTTTCAAAGGCGACGCCCCTATCTTTCAAACTTTCAATGTTGCCATCCAAATTGAGAACTGAGGTTTATAAGAGAAATATATCAGAACACTCATAATGACTAAAAAATAAATTAAAATTTATAGTTTTTTAAATCATCGAGATACACATAGGACAATGGAGATACATTTCTAGTTTTTTAACAGTGCTACATTAGTGAAACATTTATCATATATAAGAATCACAATCGAACCTTGACATACTTATTTGCTTCTGTTTTAGTCCATAACGAAAGTTTATCCTGCCACAGGCGTACACTCGAAACAACACCCACAAATATCCTCAGAATCTCCAAATTGCTCCCCAATCAAAGCCATCAACTATCCAATACAACCACCATAATTAGCGACAAAACAACAATCATAAATACCAAATCACCCAATATATATCCCTTAAAAATAAAAACAGCTCAGTAATAATAAACAAATTACATTTTCAAGCCACAAGTATCAAGATTTCCCTTCGCTGGTGAGAGTCCACTTCCCTCCAGTGGCACACTCTGGATCTTCCCACTTCGGTTCAACCCCATCCTTCAACGAATGAAAATCAACATTACCACATCAGGAACAATTTCATCAAATTTCTATCAGTATATACCAAGACCTGAATCTTCAAACAATAATAATAATAATAATTATAAGAGGAACAAAAAGAGTACTCACCCAAGGATAAAGAAGACAACAACCACCAAAAGTTCGGCGATGGCTTGTTATCGTACTTGTTTTGCGGCGAGATAACGAAGGTGAATGAGGAGTTTCTACAAACGATACTCAACAACCACATGAAAGGATGTGCTAAATGGAGCAGAAAAGGTCCTCGTTCTTTGTCTAGATTCGCGGCAGCCGGAGGCATGGAAAGGGTGGTCGGAAATGACTTTGAACCTGGAGAAATCTAATATAGTTTACTTTCTTGTAAAAAATGGTTTAATGTTCTGGAAGTAAATCTATTTGGTGTGTAATATGTAAGTATCAGATATGCCTAAGAGGGGGGGGGGGGGTGAATTAGGTTTTCAAAAAATAATCGGTTTTATGAGAATGTCTTTACTAACTTTTTGGTAAAGTGTTTGAAGGCTTTTGATGGCTTTTATCTTTTTCTTGGTAATGGTGATGAAAGCGGTAAAAGCGGAAAGATAAAAAACACAACGATATATACTGGTTTCCCTCACAATCCGAGAGTACTCCAGTCCCCTTTCAAACACGAAAGAGATTTCACTATAGTTAGAATGATTGTACAAGACTATGCCTAATATCTATCCTATAGGGTGATCAAAGGTTCTTAACACCTTTAAGATCAATCAACACTAATGTGGATGAAGAACAATCCTCTTCAAACACACCACTTACTTCCAACAATTCTGGATAGTAAGAAAACAATATTCTTTGAATTTTTACAAGAGTTTTTGGATGAAGTTTGTAGAGCAATATCAATCTTGGATTGATCTTCTTCTTCAAATAAAAAATTCTCAAAATGAATATAAGTGTTCACAATGTATGCATGAAACTTTGAATGAATTCTCAATGAAAATATGTATAGAAAGTTTCACTTGAAAATAAGGATTTGATGAACACTTGGAAATATTGAAAGATGAAGAATATGAAATTTATGAATTGTTAATGAAGAAGGTGTTTAATGATTATGAAAGATGTAGCTGTGTTAAACACCTCTTTGAAAGGTTATTTTTCCATGAAAGAATGCAATGATCAAGTGGTAAGAAAACAATTTCGTTTGAATGAAATCATGCAATAGAAAAACACACTGGTTCAGTAGGAATCGGTTCCTACCTGGGACAACTCGGTTCCTGCTGAACGTTACAGCAGAAATATTTAAATTTTGAACTGTGGAACCGGTTTCCACCTAGGGACAACCCGGTTCCTAGTACTAAAACACAGAACTGAAGAAAAAGAGAATGCTGGGAACCGGTTCCCCCATAGGGACAACCCGGTTCCTAAAACCTTATTTTGAGATTTTAAATATGAAAAAGGTTTTAAAGGAAATATTAAAGTATGAAACTTGTAGTATGTTTATGATATGCATGGAAATATATTTGTGAACAATTATATGTCAAAGTGAGTATTGTTTATACCTTTGACGCTTTACCTCGATTCTTGAATCTTCACAATTTCTTCAAGAATTTGAAATGATGTGTTTACATTCACAAAATTTTGCTTTTTGTATGATAATAGTTGTATTTGTTCCATACTTGTACATATGTATTTTTTTGTGTATATAGTTGTATACTTTCGTTTTTATGTTCGTTTAATCGTTGTATATATTTGTACCTGTAACGTTTGTTGAGTGGTTGGTTAGGACACTTTCTTTGGGCTTGTGAGGTGAGACGTCACCATGGCATGACGAGAGGAGGCTACTTTCCAAACACCGAAACAATAAAGGCGTCGAGCTAACGACGTTAAACAAGCGCTTGTTGGGAGGCACCCCAACGGTTGTAAATTTTTGATTATTTTTATGTTTATGAGGTATTTAGGTTAAGTGGAGAGGGCTGGAACACCTAATTCTGTTCTGGTTTTCTGGTTTTTTCTGTGTGCGCTAAGCGATGACAGTAAAATTTTGTTTTCTTGCTTTGTACCAGTGGGGTTCCTATTCCACTTGGTTCACTCTTTTTCCCACTCTCACCAAGGCTAGTTAATAGTATATATTAGTTTTGTTTTTCTAATTCTTTTGTTGGTTGTTTGTACTCAAATTTTGTTCGGTGATTCGAAGATTTTTGAGGTGATTTTCCAAAGCTTGAGTGTTTCAACTTGCGGATGTATGGTAGAATATTGTTTTTGAAGTGTATAATTCATGGTACTCATTTATCGCTTTCTATAGCATAACATGTTAAGGAAACTTTTCATTTGTACAATTACCATACCATTCATTCTTTTGCATTACTTGCTTATTGATTGAATCATTTTAGTTCCCAAACCATAAATGTGAGGAAGCTTTCCATTATTTACATATGCTGGAGGCCACAATCTTTGTTTTAACTAGATTTTATTATGCTTAATCTTTTGTTTATGTTGATTTTATGAAAGCATGAAAAGGATTAAGGCATTTTGTTTCATTTTGAGCACAACCACCATAACCAAAAAGTCAATTCACCTTGTGAGTATGTGATCATTTGTTAACCCTTTTGAGCTTTTTTATTCAATGTCCATGTTGTTTTTGCTAAATGCTTATCTATGAGTGTTTAGTTCTCATTTTTGCATGGATGATTGATTCTTTTTTTCTTAAACCCTCAACCATGATTTTTGGTATGAATTCTTACTTTGCCTTAGAAAGTAGGGAGTATTCACATGATGATGTGGTTGAATTCAAGTTGGGGAGATAAATGGTTGCTACTTATTTGGTTGTTGCTATGAGGTTGAAAAGAAAAGAAAATGTGAAAAGAAAAGAAAAGAAAAGAAAAAGAAAGAAAAACAAGAGAAAAAGTTTTGAAAAAGAAAAAGAAAAGATAAGTGAATAATTGTGCTAATAAGTATTGTGATTGGTTTGAGAAACTTGTGGTTAAGGAATAAGTTTGATCGGAATTGTGTTGTTTGAATCTTTGGTGGATTGATCACTCTCTTAGGTTTAGGCAAGTTTTGGTTTTGATTAGCCTTAGGATATATCCCTTGTTTGTTAACCAAGCCACATTACAACCTTGAAAGTCCTTGTGATTCTTGCTTTTATATCTTCAATGTGATTTTTGGATGAATGCATAATTTAATCTTTTGTTTGCAAGATTGTTGGATGAGTGTTAAAAGTCCTTCACCTTTGTGTGTTCTTCATCCATTGATGAATTTTTGCTAGGTGTGATTCATGATGTGAGCATGTATTGTGTTAGAATGTATTGTATGCTTTTTGTGCTTAGGATTCGTTTCGTTTACATGTTGTCGTTGTAGGATAGTGGTAAGTATTTACTTTGTTTTTACATTTTTGTATTGAGCCATACATTTGTTTTTGGTTTTCAAAACTTGTTGATTCACAATTCTTTGGTTTATTACTTTTGATTCTTTGATTTATTTGACATTGTTTGAGGACAAACAAAGTTTCAAGTTGGGGAGAGTTTGATAAGTGCCAAAATGTCGACATTTTGAGTATATATTTGTGGCACTTATCGATTCTATTCTTATGATTTTTGTAATAAAATCATAACTTTTGTGTAAATATGTGCATACTTGTGTTTTTGATTCGTTTTTATACCAATTAATAGTTTTCCATTCATTTTATAGGTATTCATGCATCTTTGGAGCATTGAGTAATAAAGATCAAAGGCTAAGCTTCAAGAATGCAAATTCTACCAATTCATCAAAGAATAAGGCTCAAAATAAGGATGACCAAAATCATCATTTTGGTTTCCATTCATTCATTATTGGATAGAGCATTGAATAATCTTTCCAACGCTTCGAACCGGGCGCAATTCAGAGTTACGGTTCACAACTTATGGCGAAAACAAGATTTCACTTTTGCTGTCAACCGCTAAGCGGGAGTACCTTCGCTGAGCGACCATGACAGATAGCAGCTCGTTAAATAGGGGTAAAAATCACATTTATAGGTTATGTTTTGGGGTAATTATTCCCAAATCATCAAACCTTCATTCTTAGGGTATATTAGCTTAGAAAACAACTTCGGAGGTTGCACTTGGATGATTGGGGGTGGATTGAGCGTCGAACGGAGCTGACAAACCGGGAGATTTTCGGTTCATTTCTCTTCTTCTTTGTGTATTTATCTTTGGTTGGGTTTTGTTTGTGTATTTACTTGAATCTTATGTATATTTACCGATTATAATGTTATGTTTAACTTGCTTTATAAATCTGTGTTGATGTTATCCTGGATTTTTGCTCTATGCTGGGGATTTGGGTTGCTTTAGAGATAAACTTCTTGAATCCTTATCTAGGATGATAATCTGTTGGTTCTGAACTCTAGAGATAGATTTAGAGCTAGCATTCACTACGGTTATCTGTACTTAATGCTTTCGTGTTTGAGCGGCGTGCGAGAGATCGCCGACACGAGAATACGGATGTTCTCGTGACTTCGCGTTAGAGATAACCTTAGTTGTGAGATGATCTCGTTTGTGCTCCAGAGATGGACGCTTATGTGAGAGATACGTGATAACATAGATGAGTATCGTAGGTTGAGTATAATGGGTTGGTAAGTGTATGTTTGTGAAGAGTGAATATATATACATTCCTGATAAGTTCTTTCTCTTCTAAGAATGTGCTTATTCTTTTCCCGTCTATATCTGTGTTTACTTTTTGCTCATTCAATTCAAAGTTCGAAACCGTAGAAACTGTTGAATGGCATCTCTCCATCTCTGAGGACGATAATTCCCGGATCAATATTTCCAAATCTTTTTTGTTGCTTACCCTATACTGCATTCAACAAAATGACGCTGTTGTCGGGGATGGTTGTTTGAATTGCATCGCAATAGTTTCCGTGGTCTTGAGCTTTGTATATATTGTATAGTTTCACTTGTATATTTTCACTTGTATATGTTTACTTGTTTACATTCACAAAATTTTGCTTTTTGTATGACAATAGTTGTATTTGTTCCATACTTGTACATATGTATTTTTTTTGTGTATATAGTTGTATACTTTCGTTTTTATGTTCGTTTAATCATTGTATATATTTGTACCCGTAACGTTTGTTGAGTGGTTGGTTAGGACACTTTCTTTGGGCTTGTGAGGTGAGACGTCACCATGGCATGACGAGAGGAGGCTACTTTCCAAACACCGAAACAATAAAGGCGTCGAGCTAACAACGTAAAACAAGCGCTTGTTGGGAGGCACCCCAACGGTTGTAAATTTTTGATTATTTTTATGTTTATGAGGTGTTTAGGTGAAATGGAGAGGGCTGGAACACCTAATTCTGTTCTGGTTTCCTGGTTTTTTCTGTGTGCGCTAAGCGATGACAGTAAAATTTTGTTTTCTTGCTTTGTACCAGTGGGGTTCCTATTCCACCATGTTCACTCTTTTTCCCACTCTCACCAAGGCTAATTAATAGTATATATTAGTTTTGTTTTTCTAATTCTTTTGTTGGTTGTTTGTACTCAAATTTTGTTCGGTGATTCGAAGATTTTTGAGGTGATTTTCCAAAGCTTGGGTGTTTCAACTTGCGGATGTATGGTAGAATATTGTTTTTGAAGTGTATAATTCATGGTACTCATTTATCGCTTTCTATAGCATAACATGTTAAGGAAACTTTTCATTTTTACAATTACCATACCATTCATTCTTTTGCATTACTTGCTTATTGATTGAATCACTTTAGTTCCCAAACCATAAATGTGAGGAAGCTTTACATTATTTACATATGCTGGAGGCCACAATCTTTGTTTTAACTAGATTTTATTATGCTTAATATTTTGTTTATGTTGATTTTATGAAAGCATGAAAAGGATTAAGGCATTTTGTTTCATTTTGAGCACAACCACCATAACCAAAAAGTCAATTCACCTTGTGAGTATGTGATCATTTGTTAACCCTTTTGAGCTTTTTTATTCAATGTCCATGTTGTTTTTGCTAAATGCTTATCTATGAGTGTTTAGTTCTCATTTTTGCATGGATGACTGATTCTTTTTTTCATGAACCCTCAACCATGATTTTTGGTATGAATTCTTACCTTGCCTTAGAAAGTAGGGAGTATTCACATGATGATGTGTTTGAATTCAAGTTGGGGAGATAAATGGTTGCTACTTATTTGGTTGTTGCTATGAGGTTGAAAAGAAAAGAAAATGTGAAAAGAAAAGAAAAGAAAAAGAAAGAAAAACAAGAGAAAAAGTTTTGAAAAAGAAAAAGAAAAGATAAGTGAATAATTGTGCTAATAAGTATTGTGATTGGTTTGAGAAACTTGTGGTTAAGGAATAAGTTTGATCGGAATTGTGTTGTTTGAATCTTTGGTGGATTGATCACTCTCTTAGGTTTAGGCAAGTTTTTGTTTCGATTAGCCTTAGGATATATCCCTTGTTTGTTAACCAAGCCACATTACAACCTTGAAAATTCCTTGTGATTCTTGCTTTTATATCTTCAATGTGATTTTTGGATGAATGCATAATTTAATCTTTTGTTTGCAAGATTGTTGGATGAGTGTTAAAAGTCCTTCACCTTTGTGTGTTCTTCATTCATTGATGAATTTTTGCTAGGTGTGATTCATGATGTGAGCATGTATTTTGTTAGAATGTTTTGTATGCTTTTTGTGCTTAGGATTTGTTTCGTTTACATGTTGTCGTTGTAGGATAGTGGTAAGTATTTACTTTGTTTATACGTTTTTGTATTGAGTCATACATTTGTTTTTGGTTTTCAAAACTTTTTGATTCATAATTCTTTGGTTTATTACTTTTGATTCTTTGATTTATTTGACATTGTTCTAGGACAAACAAAGTTTCAAGTTGGGGAGAGTTTGATAAGTGCCAAAATGTCGATATTTTGAGTATATATTTGTGTCACTTATCGATTCTATTCTTATGATTTTTGTAATAAAATCATAACTTTTGTGTAAATATTTGCATACTTGTGTTTTTGATTCGTTTTTATACCAATTAATAGTTTTTCATTCATTTTATAGGTATTCATGCATCTTTGGAGCATTGAGTAATAAAGATCAAAGGCTAACCTTCAAGAATGCAAATTCTACCAATTCATCAAAGAATAAGGCTCAAAATAAGGATGACCAAAATCATCATTTTGGTTTCCATTCATTCATTATTGGATAGAGCATTGAATAATCTTTCCAACGCTTCGAACCGGGCGCAATTCAGAGTTACGGTTCACAACTTATGGCGAAAACAAGATTTCACTTTTGCTGTCAACCGCTAAGCGGGAGTACCTTCGCTGAGCGACCATGACAGATAGCAGCTCGTTAAATAGGGGTAAAAATCACATTTATAGGTTATGTTTTGGGGTAATTATTCCCAAATCATCAAACCTTCATTCTTAGGGTATATTAGCTTAGAAAACAACTTCGGAGGTTGCACTTGGATGATTGGGGGTGGATTGAGCGTCGAACGGAGCTGACAAACCGGGAGATTTTCGGTTCATTTCTCTTCTTCTTTGTGTATTTATCTTTGGTTGGGTTTTGTTTGTGTATTTACTTGAATCTTATGTATATTTACCGATTATAATGTTATGTTTAACTTGCTTTATAAATCTGTGTTGATGTTATCCTGGATTTTTGCTCTATGCTGGGGATTTGGGTTGCTTTAGAGATAAACTTCTTGAATCCTTATCTAGGATGATAATCTGTTGGTTCTGAACTCTAGAGATAGATTTAGAGCTAGCATTCACTACGGTTATCTGTACTTAATGCTTTCGTGTTTGAGCGGCGTGCGAGAGATCGCCGACACGAGAATACGGATGTTCTCGTGACTTCGCGTTAGAGATAACCTTAGTTGTGAGATGATCTCGTTTGTGCTCCAAAGATGGACGCTTATGTGAGAGATACGTGATAACATAGATGAGTATCGTAGGTTGAGTATAATGGGTTGGTAAGTGTATGTTTGTGAAGAGTGAATATATTTACATTCCTGATAAGTTCTTTCTCTTCTAAGAATGTGCTTATTCTTTTCCCGTCTATATCTGTGTTTACTTTTTGCTCATTCAATTCAAAGTTCGAAACCGTAGAAACTGTTGAATGGCATCTCTCCATCTCTGAGGACGATAATTCCCGGATCAATATTTCCAAATCTTTTTTGTTGCTTACCCTATACTGCATTCAACAAAATGACGCTGTTGTCGGGGATGGTTGTTTGAATTGCATCGCAATAGTTTCCGTGGTCTTGAGCTTTGTATATATTGTATAGTTTCACTTGTATATTTTCACTTGTATATGTTTACTTGTTTACATTCACAAAATTTTGCTTTTTGTATGACAATAGTTGTATTTGTTCCATACTTGTACATATGTATTTTTTTTGTGTATATAGTTGTATACTTTCGTTTTTATGTTCGTTTAATCATTGTATATATTTGTACCCGTAACGTTTGTTGAGTGGTTGGTTAGGACACTTTCTTTGGGCTTGTGAGGTGAGACGTCACCATGGCATGACGAGAGGAGGCTACTTTCCAAACACCGAAACAATAAAGGCGTCGAGCTAACAACGTAAAACAAGCGCTTGTTGGGAGGCACCCCAACGGTTGTAAATTTTTGATTATTTTTATGTTTATGAGGTGTTTAGGTGAAATGGAGAGGGCTGGAACACCTAATTCTGTTCTGGTTTCCTGGTTTTTTCTGTGTGCGCTAAGCGATGACAGTAAAATTTTGTTTTCTTGCTTTGTACCAGTGGGGTTCCTATTCCACCATGTTCACTCTTTTTCCCACTCTCACCAAGGCTAATTAATGGTATATATTAGTTTTGTTTTTCTAATTCTTTTGTTGGTTGTTTGTACTCAAATTTTGTTCGGTGAATCGAAGATTTTTGAGGTGATTTTCCAAAGCTTGGGTGTTTCAACTTGCGGATGTATGGTAGAATATTGTTTTTGAAGTGTATAATTCATGGTACTCATTTATCGCTTTCTATAGCATAACATGTTAAGGAAACTTTTCATTTTTACAATTACCATACCATTCATTCTTTTGCATTACTTGCTTATTGATTGAATCACTTTAGTTCCCAAACCATAAATGTGAGGAAGCTTTACATTATTTACATATGCTGGAGGCCACAATCTTTGTTTTAACTAGATTTTATTATGCTTAATATTTTGTTTATGTTGATTTTATGAAAGCATGAAAAGGATTAAGGCATTTTGTTTCATTTTGAGCACAACCACCATAACCAAAAAGTCAATTCACCTTGTGAGTATGTGATCATTTGTTAACCCTTTTGAGCTTTTTTATTCAATGTCCATGTTGTTTTTGCTAAATGCTTATCTATGAGTGTTTAGTTCTCATTTTTGCATGGATGACTGATTCTTTTTTTCATGAACCCTCAACCATGATTTTTGGTATGAATTCTTACCTTGCCTTAGAAAGTAGGGAGTATTCACATGATGATGTGTTTGAATTCAAGTTGGGGAGATAAATGGTTGCTACTTATTTGGTTGTTGCTATGAGGTTGAAAAGAAAAGAAAATGTGAAAAGAAAAGAAAAGAAAAAGAAAGAAAAACAAGAGAAAAAGTTTTGAAAAAGAAAAAGAAAAGATAAGTGAATAATTGTGCTAATAAGTATTGTGATTGGTTTGAGAAACTTGTGGTTAAGGAATAAGTTTGATCGGAATTGTGTTGTTTGAATCTTTGGTGGATTGATCACTCTCTTAGGTTTAGGCAAGTTTTTGTTTCGATTAGCCTTAGGATATATCCCTTGTTTGTTAACCAAGCCACATTACAACCTTGAAAAGTCCTTGTGATTCTTGCTTTTATATCTTCAATGTGATTTTTGGATGAATGCATAATTTAATGTTTTGTTTGCAAGATTGTTGGATGAGTGTTAAAAGTCCTTCACCTTTGTGTGTTCTTCATTCATTGATGAATTTTTGCTAGGTGTGATTCATGATGTGAGCATGTATTTTGTTAGAATGTTTTGTATGCTTTTTGTGCTTAGGATTTGTTTCGTTTACATGTTGTCGTTGTAGGATAGTGGTAAGTATTTACTTTGTTTATACGTTTTTGTATTGAGTCATACATTTGTTTTTGGTTTTCAAAACTTTTTGATTCATAATTCTTTGGTTTATTACTTTTGATTCTTTGATTTATTTGACATTGTTCTAGGACAAACAAAGTTTCAAGTTGGGGAGAGTTTGATAAGTGCCAAAATGTCGATATTTTGAGTATATATTTGTGTCACTTATCGATTCTATTCTTATGATTTTTGTAATAAAATCATAACTTTTGTGTAAATATTTGCATACTTGTGTTTTTGATTCGTTTTTATACCAATTAATAGTTTTTCATTCATTTTATAGGTATTCATGCATCTTTGGAGCATTGAGTAATAAAGATCAAAGGCTAACCTTCAAGAATGCAAATTCTACCAATTCATCAAAGAATAAGGCTCAAAATAAGGATGACCAAAATCATCATTTTGGTTTCCATTCATTCATTATTGGATAGAGCATTGAATAATCTTTCCAACGCTTCGAACCGGGCGCAATTCAGAGTTACGGTTCACAACTTATGGCGAAAACAAGATTTCACTTTTGCTGTCAACCGCTAAGCGGGAGTACCTTCGCTGAGCGACCATGACAGATAGCAGCTCGTTAAATAGGGGTAAAAATCACATTTATAGGTTATGTTTTGGGGTAATTATTCCCAAATCATCAAACCTTCATTCTTAGGGTATATTAGCTTAGAAAACAACTTCGGAGGTTGCACTTGGATGATTGGGGGTGGATTGAGCGTCGAACGGAGCTGACAAACCGGGAGATTTTCGGTTCATTTCTCTTCTTCTTTGTGTATTTATCTTTGGTTGGGTTTTGTTTGTGTATTTACTTGAATCTTATGTATATTTACCGATTATAATGTTATGTTTAACTTGCTTTATAAATCTGTGTTGATGTTATCCTGGATTTTTGCTCTATGCTGGGGATTTGGGTTGCTTTAGAGATAAACTTCTTGAATCCTTATCTAGGATGATAATCTGTTGGTTCTGAACTCTAGAGATAGATTTAGAGCTAGCATTCACTACGGTTATCTGTACTTAATGCTTTCGTGTTTGAGCGGCGTGCGAGAGATCGCCGACACGAGAATACGGATGTTCTCGTGACTTCGCGTTAGAGATAACCTTAGTTGTGAGATGATCTCGTTTGTGCTCCAAAGATGGACGCTTATGTGAGAGATACGTGATAACATAGATGAGTATCGTAGGTTGAGTATAATGGGTTGGTAAGTGTATGTTTGTGAAGAGTGAATATATTTACATTCCTGATAAGTTCTTTCTCTTCTAAGAATGTGCTTATTCTTTTCCCGTCTATATCTGTGTTTACTTTTTGCTCATTCAATTCAAAGTTCGAAACCGTAGAAACTGTTGAATGGCATCTCTCCATCTCTGAGGACGATAATTCCCGGATCAATATTTCCAAATCTTTTTTGTTGCTTACCCTATACTGCATTCAACAAAATGACGCTGTTGTCGGGGATGGTTGTTTGAATTGCATCGCAATAGTTTCCGTGGTCTTGAGCTTTGTATATATTGTATAGTTTCACTTGTATATTTTCACTTGTATATGTTTACTTGTTTACATTCACAAAATTTTGCTTTTTGTATGACAATAGTTGTATTTGTTCCATACTTGTACATATGTATTTTTTTTGTGTATATAGTTGTATACTTTCGTTTTTATGTTCGTTTAATCATTGTATATATTTGTACCCGTAACGTTTGTTGAGTGGTTGGTTAGGACACTTTCTTTGGGCTTGTGAGGTGAGACGTCACCATGGCATGACGAGAGGAGGCTACTTTCCAAACACCGAAACAATAAAGGCGTCGAGCTAACAACGTAAAACAAGCGCTTGTTGGGAGGCACCCCAACGGTTGTAAATTTTTGATTATTTTTATGTTTATGAGGTGTTTAGGTGAAATGGAGAGGGCTGGAACACCTAATTCTGTTCTGGTTTCCTGGTTTTTTCTGTGTGCGCTAAGCGATGACAGTAAAATTTTGTTTTCTTGCTTTGTACCAGTGGGGTTCCTATTCCACCATGTTCACTCTTTTTCCCACTCTCACCAAGGCTAATTAATGGTATATATTAGTTTTGTTTTTCTAATTCTTTTGTTGGTTGTTTGTACTCAAATTTTGTTCGGTGAATCGAAGATTTTTGAGGTGATTTTCCAAAGCTTGGGTGTTTCAACTTGCGGATGTATGGTAGAATATTGTTTTTGAAGTGTATAATTCATGGTACTCATTTATCGCTTTCTATAGCATAACATGTTAAGGAAACTTTTCATTTTTACAATTACCATACCATTCATTCTTTTGCATTACTTGCTTATTGATTGAATCACTTTAGTTCCCAAACCATAAATGTGAGGAAGCTTTACATTATTTACATATGCTGGAGGCCACAATCTTTGTTTTAACTAGATTTTATTATGCTTAATATTTTGTTTATGTTGATTTTATGAAAGCATGAAAAGGATTAAGGCATTTTGTTTCATTTTGAGCACAACCACCATAACCAAAAAGTCAATTCACCTTGTGAGTATGTGATCATTTGTTAACCCTTTTGAGCTTTTTTATTCAATGTCCATGTTGTTTTTGCTAAATGCTTATCTATGAGTGTTTAGTTCTCATTTTTGCATGGATGACTGATTCTTTTTTTCATGAACCCTCAACCATGATTTTTGGTATGAATTCTTACCTTGCCTTAGAAAGTAGGGAGTATTCACATGATGATGTGTTTGAATTCAAGTTGGGGAGATAAATGGTTGCTACTTATTTGGTTGTTGCTATGAGGTTGAAAAGAAAAGAAAATGTGAAAAGAAAAGAAAAGAAAAAGAAAGAAAAACAAGAGAAAAAGTTTTGAAAAAGAAAAAGAAAAGATAAGTGAATAATTGTGCTAATAAGTATTGTGATTGGTTTGAGAAACTTGTGGTTAAGGAATAAGTTTGATCGGAATTGTGTTGTTTGAATCTTTGGTGGATTGATCACTCTCTTAGGTTTAGGCAAGTTTTTGTTTCGATTAGCCTTAGGATATATCCCTTGTTTGTTAACCAAGCCACATTACAACCTTGAAAAGTCCTTGTGATTCTTGCTTTTATATCTTCAATGTGATTTTTGGATGAATGCATAATTTAATGTTTTGTTTGCAAGATTGTTGGATGAGTGTTAAAAGTCCTTCACCTTTGTGTGTTCTTCATTCATTGATGAATTTTTGCTAGGTGTGATTCATGATGTGAGCATGTATTTTGTTAGAATGTTTTGTATGCTTTTTGTGCTTAGGATTTGTTTCGTTTACATGTTGTCGTTGTAGGATAGTGGTAAGTATTTACTTTGTTTATACGTTTTTGTATTGAGTCATACATTTGTTTTTGGTTTTCAAAACTTTTTGATTCATAATTCTTTGGTTTATTACTTTTGATTCTTTGATTTATTTGACATTGTTCTAGGACAAACAAAGTTTCAAGTTGGGGAGAGTTTGATAAGTGCCAAAATGTCGATATTTTGAGTATATATTTGTGGCACTTATCGATTCTATTCTTATGATTTTTGTAATAAAATCATAACTTTTGTGTAAATATTTGCATACTTGTGTTTTTGATTCGTTTTTATACCAATTAATAGTTTTTCATTCATTTTGTAGGTATTCATGCATCTTTGGAGCATTGAGTAATAAAGATCAAAGGCTAACCTTCAAGAATGCAAATTCTACCAATTCATCAAAGAATAAGGCTCAAAATAAGGATGACCAAAATCATCATTTTGGTTTCCTCATTCATTATTGGATAGATCATTGAATAATCTTTCCAACGCTTCGAACCGGGCGCAATTCAGAGTTACGGTTCACAACTTATGGCGAAAACAAGATTTCACTTTTGCTGTCAACCGCTAAGCGGGAGTACCTTCGCTGAGCGACCATGACAGATAGCAGCTCGTTAAATAGGGGTAAAAATCACATTTATAGGTTATGTTTTGGGGTAATTATTCCCAAATCATCAAACCTTCATTCTTAGGGTATATTAGCTTAGAAAATAACTTCGGAGGTTGCACTTGGATGATTGGGGGTGGATTGAGCGTCGAACGGAGCTGACAAACCGGGAGATTTTCGGTTCATTTCTCTTCTTCTTTGTGTATTTATCTTTGGTTGGGTTTTGTTTGTGTATTTACTTGAATCTTATGTATATTTACCGATTATAATGTTATGTTTAACTTGCTTTATAAATCTGTGTTGATGTTATCCTGGATTTTTGCTCTATGCTGGGGATTTGGGTTGCTTTAGAGATAAACTTCTTGAATCCTTATCTAGGATGATAATGTGTTGGTTCTGAACTCTAGAGATAGATTTAGAGCTAGCATTCACTACGGTTATCTGTACTTAATGCTTTCGTGTTTGAGCGGCGTGCGAGAGATCGCCGACACGAGAATACGGATGTTCTCGTGACTTCGCGTTAGAGATAACCCTAGTTGTGAGATGATCTCGTTTGTGCTCCAGAGATGGACGCTTATGTGAGAGATACGTGATAACATAGATGAGTATCGTAGGTTGAGTATAATGGGTTGGTAAGTGTATGTTTGTGAAGAGTGAATATATTTACATTCCTGATAAGTTCTTTCTCTTCTAAGAATGTGTTTATTCTTTTCCCGTCTATATCTTTGTTTACTTTTTGCTCATTCAATCCAAAGTTCGAAACCGTAGAAACTGTTGAATGGCATCTCTCCATCTCTGAGGACGATAATTCCCGGATCAATATTTCAAAATCTTTTTTGGTGCTTACCCTATACTGCATTCAACAGTAATGCACCATTGACTAGACTATGGTGAATGGTGACCGAAATGTTTGAAAGATTCATTTACTACCTTAGCATTGTGACCTTCAAGGTGATGGAAAGAAGTTTGTAATTTAGGGAATTGCTGGCCAATGATGGACATTTTAGTGTTGATGAAGAATATACGCTCACTTGGGTTGCTCATTCGATCAAACTTCGCTAATGTTAGGATTTTAATTTCAAACAGATGCACTAATGGTCTTGAAAAGAGTTATGTTAGTGCTTTAAAAAAGTATAGAAAAAGAAAAATGGTAGAATGAAGAGAAGTGATACAAGAAATTAATTATAAAATAATATTAATTCTAATTTTATTTAATATATAAGTAAATCAATTATTTTGGAATAATTTGGATAAACAAAATTGATGAAGAAGAAAATAGCAGAGCAGAAATGAAGAAAAAAAACATCATAGCAGTTAACATTAGTATTCATGAAGAAAAAATTGAGACAAGTTATTTAGAAATTACTACCCTCTTAAGTTATTAACAAATATTTGAAATGAAATAAAGCCCTTCTCCTTTGATTTTGTTTCAGGAAAATTCATACATCAAACATTAAACATGCATATTTACTTTTCTATATTTACTTTTCCATATTTACTTTTCTTCAGATCTAATTTAAAACCTGTAAAAAAAAAAAAAGAAGAAACATAATAAAAAGAGCTAAGTTTGAGATACACCCCAAACAAAACTTCTTCCTAATACACCACCTGTGCTAGCCTCTCGTCCTAACGCACCACAAACCAAATTCCCTTTTCAGCTCCTTACCAATGTCCTGCCTAATCCTAGCAGTGCGACAAAAAAAATCATCTCGCATTTCCAACCCTACTACCCCAATTGGCAACACGCCATAAACACTGAACTTAAATCCCTCAATGACACCAACACACGGGTCCTAACTACCTTTCTCCACAACAAAACAGCCATAGGCTGCAAGTGGATATTTAAACACAAATACCACCCAAATGGCACCATGGAAAGGTACAAATCCCGCCTTATGGCCAAAGGCTTAAACCTAACACAAGGCCACGTTTACCTAGCGACCTTCAGCCCTGTCATTAAAATAACATCTATCAGATTACTTCTTTCTATTGCTGCCTGCCTAAAGTGGCATGTGCATCAATTAGACATCAACACTGCCTTCCATGATGGAGACCTCGACGAAGAAGTCTACGTGAAGTGTCCACCTGGCCTAACCACAACCAAAAACCTGGTCTGCAAACTCACCAAGTCCATATATGGACTCAAACAAGCCAGCCGCTAGTGGAACCACAAAATCATCTCCACTCTGCTTCAGATTGGTTTTAAGCAGTCCAAAACAAATTACTCTCTTTTTACTAACAAAACTGACGCTGATTTTACTGCAGTTTTAGTCTATGTCAGTGATTTGATTCTTGCAGGTACCAACATACAACACATTAACCATATTAAGCAGGTCTTGGACAACAAATTTCAGCATTAAAGACTTAGGTTTTATTCGTTACTTCGTTGGCTTCGAAATTTCCAGTTCTTCCAACGGCATCACACTTTGCCAACGCAAATACTGCCTGGATCTCTTTGAAACCACAATACTAGCAGAGGTAAAACTGATTTCAACCCCAATGGATCCTTCCCACAAACTTGACAACACAGACGAAACTCCCTTGCCGGATCCTACACAATACAGGATCATCATAGGTAAACTCCTTTATTTAACACATTCACAACCTGACATTGTTTATTCTGTATGTAGGCTCACTCACCACATGTCAGCCCCAACACAAACACACCTCCATGAAGCTCAACGCATCATTAGATACCTAAAAAATGCGCCATCCATGGGACTCTTCTTTCGCTCATCATCTCCATTTGTACTCACTGGTTTCACAAATTCAGATTAGGGAGCATGCCCTGTCACAAGACGCTCCTCCACCAACAGCTTCACATTCTTCCTTGGTGACAACTTAGTTAGCTGGAAATCCAAAAAGTAGCCTTACGTATCTCAATCACCTTCGGAAGCAGAATAACACGCCTTAGCCAACACATCTTGTGAGGCTCAGTGGCTCATCTACCTCTTACAAGACTTTAGCATCAATCATCATGCACCAGTCAACATATTTTGTGACAACTAAAGCACCATTCACATTGCAACAAACCAGGTCTTTCACGAAAGAACGAAGCACATCAAAATGGATTGTCACCTTGTTCGTGACAAAATCCAGTCAAAGACAATACACCTAATGCCTATCAACTACAACAATTAAATTGATGACTTGTTCACCATACCTCTTCACCATGGTTCGTTCCAGTCTGTATTTTAAAAATTAGGAATGCTTAACATACATTCCAGTTTTAGAGGTATTAAAACTTAACTTTCCTTTGCATTCTGTTAAGCCCAAACTACTTTAGGCTCAGCCTACTTTCCTTTTTTTTTAGCCCAATTACTATATTGTTCATTCAATTAATGAAAAATACCATTATTTTTTCATATTCAATATTTCTTTCTATGCCTCTGCTGACAAATATCAACAGTTTCAAAACAATGTATGTTTTTTCACTTTCATAAAGTAGGATTTTTTTTAAATAAGTAATGATATTAAGACTGCAAAAGGGACTACAGGAAGGAAGATTACCTCTTTATACACGTTAGAGGTAAAATGTTCCAAACATGAAAATTACCGGTTACAGATGAAACCTTAACTGCTCTAAACCATTTCCACGATGATAATACAATGGCACTGAAGCAATCGTCGAAAATAAAAGAACCACCCCTGAACATTATAGCGTTTCGCGTGTTCCATATGGTCCACACCACCGCCAACCAAATGACTCCAACAGTTAACCTTTCGTCTAGCACCTTAATTTTCTCATAGAAAGCGAGATAATTTCAAAGCTCAAGGTTCGATAACGATAGAGAATTCCTATCTAGAACCAATCTCCAAGCCAATACTTGAACTTTTGAGGGGGCTGCAATCTTCTAGATAAAACCCACTTTCTTCCTGTCTTCTTTCGCTAAAAAGGCCGTAGAACTTCTTCTTCGGATCTCAGCAGCACACGACTTCACAGAAAAGCCTTCAGCCACATTTATTTCCCAATCAAACTCATCCTTTCCGTCTTGCTCTAGCGTAACCTGCACTAACAGAGATTCTAGAAACAGCAGCCAGTTATACTCATCTTCCCCCACGGTGACACACCACTTATGAACATCCCCCTTCCACTCTTCGTTCTCCCAATGCCCATAATCAGCCACTGTCATAAACGGATTATTAGCTATTCCGTATAGCTCAGGAAAAGCTTCAGCAATGCTTTGATTCCCCAGCCACTTACTAAACCAAAAAGCCGATTTAGCTCCATTTTTGACCCAGCATGTAACAACATCAGAGAAATACATACCACTAGATCCACCACTTTCATTAATGGCGACTAAGTCCCTCCACCACACCGAATCCCGCTTACGAAGCACCCTACAATCATTAACAAAAACTTTCGCCTCCGGATTGGTATATATATACTTTAACAGATCATACCAAACCGCATCTTGCTCGTTAATAATCCGCCACTTCCACTTCATTAGGAGAGAGACATTCATACACTCGATATCTCTTATACCTAATCCCCCTTCTTCTTTTGCTCTGCAGACGTCTTCCCACTTAACCCAACAAATAGCTTTCTTCTCACAAAATGTTCCCAAATTACAAGTTTTTTAAGGATATCATTTGGTAAAATATTCATAAGAAACTAATTCATCACTCAAAAAATTTAAGAAAATAATTTGAAAACATGTGATAAAAATGAAGTAATTATTCTATTTGAAAACATTAGAAATTATTTTTCTTTTAAGAGATTACGTAAAAGAGTTACTCACTCGTTATTTCATATGAACTAGCTTATAATTGAGCATTATAATTCTAGCAAATCAGCCTATTCTACCCATTGTTTAGCTTTATTTTTGTACTAATTCATATTTATTTAGTTTTGGTAATTTTGCATTTGTAAGCTAAGCAATAGTTTAGGCAACTGTCAAGAATCTTTTTATATTCACACTATATCAATTGAGTTTTATATGAACCATATTTTAAGTTGGATTGCAAAATATTTATTTACTTCATAGTTTCATAATATATTAAGAAAGACACGTTTATTTGAAAACATATTTCTTAAAAAAGATTAGATGAAAATTTATGCATTCATTAATTGAATTACTTAAAATATTAAGAAAGACACGTAAACATTTTTTTTCACCTATAAATACTTGTCTTTAAGGAATTTTATAATCAACAACTTACAGAAATCAAAATTGAACTTGTTTAAAATGAAGTTACTATCATTATTGTTCTCTCTCTTCTACTTCTTACACTCCTATTCTTATTATTCTGCAAATATTAACTTTAAATACTTCATGTTGGCCGAAACATGGCCAAAATCCTTCTGCAAACAAAAGCAGTGTATCCCAAATGTACCATTACAGTTTTCTGTGCATGGCCTCTGGCCTAAGAACAACACCCCTCCTCACACATATAAATGCACAACAGATACAAATATGGTATATATATCTCTTAGGTTTCATTTTTTCATTGTTATTATTTTGTATTAATCTTAATAATATGACTATTATTTTTATTTATTTTATCAGGTTGACCTAAACAATGCTAAGCTTAAAAAAGTGTGGCCGTCTTTAACCGGAAACAACAAGGGATTTTGGGACCACGAGTGGAACCAGCATGGCACTTGCTCCACCATGTTATCGGTTGATTACTTTAATCACGCTATAATTCTCTATGAGAAAAATAATATCAAAGACATTCTAAAGATGCCTCTAAACCCAGGTGGAGCGGCGGCTCTCATACCGGGTGGAACTGCGAAATCAGCTGATATTCAGAAGCATATAAAGGTTATTATCGGATTTGAACCACAACTTCATTGTGAAAAGGGTTCTGCAGATTTGATGGAAGTTAGATTGTGCTTTAATACTGATCTAGTAAACCCCTCCTATATGAATTGTCCTTCTCATTTAGTTTGTCCACCTGACATAAATTTACCATTATAAGTAAAAAAATACTATTAATAATGAATAAAATAATACTTATGGCTTTTGACAAGCAAATTGTTATGATGAATTGTGTGTTTAGGCTATTTGCTTGGACAAACAATTATTATAATTTAGATGAAAAAGGTTAAGGTGTGATTTTATTATAAGGTATTACTTTCAAAGTTATGACTTGTAACGATGAATTGTGTGTTTAAGCTATTTGCTTGGACAAACAATTATTATAATTAAGATGAATATGATTTATATATAATGTACTATGACTTGTGTTTATTCTCTTTCATAAAGTAGTAGTTTTGACTTGGACACTTGTGTTTACTCTCTGTTTCTAGTAACATGACAGAGTTGTGTCTGCAAAATTCAATTTGAAGTGAATATTCTTCTTCACTCTCTAAAATTCTGCGCGACGTATAATGCACTTCCATCTTCTTTTGTACGGGGGAAAAAGAAATATCATGAGATTGATACTATTACAACATCCTAAATGACATGGATTCTATGATTTATCATGAGATCAAAAAGTGATATACTATCATGAAATAAAAAGTATCCTTTTAAAGATGTCATTTGGTAAAATATTCATAAGAAATTAATTCACCCCTCAATAAGATAAAGATTATAATGTCTGCTTACAAAAATCACTATTAACAATATGTGTTATGAATGTATAAAAAATTTAATTATGAATGTATAAGTGGAGATGGTATGCAAATTGGTGTCTAGACACTCTATGGTCCACTACTCATTCATGTCCTTTGGATTTTAAACTTTTCTTCATAACATCCTAACAACGTGACTCTTGTGAATTTCATGTTACAGGCTTTCTTTGATAGAATTTAGAGACCAATTCTACAACTGTGTTAATCTCCTGCAAACAACGTCACTGCGGACACAAAACAAGTTACTGACAATGATAACTATATCACATTTTTGTGTCTAAAATAAAAATCAAACCACTTTTAAAACAGACACATAATAAGCTTTCAATATAATATTATTATGGTTTATTAATTTTCATACACTTCCTAATCATAATTTTGATACTAGGGATTGACAACTCATTTTTTATCATTGAAAGTAAAATTAACCTAATAAACACAATCATAAATTTATCTCTTGTCTCTTATGTGAAAACAAACAAGTAGGCTAACTAATGATGTTTTCCTCCAATCGAAACGAGACTTTCTTTATAAATTATTATTTGAGAATTATATGCTCCTTTCACACCATCAAGTTCCTCAATCATTTGAGTACATAAATCAAAGCAGATTGGTTCTCTTCCTTCTTTCTTTGCAAAGAATATATCACCATTCTTTCCCGCTCCAATAGGAAACTTAATGTCGTCGGACAAGGGTCCAACAACAAAGATTTTAGTCCAAGATTCCTTCACACCCACTTTGCCTAAAATTGATATGTGAAAAGTATTTGTATACCATAAAATTGAAGCAATAGATCCATTTAACAACACCAATGCATGACTCACCCAATTATTGGGATCTATGTCTAAGGGCATGAGTGTGGGTATGAGTGTGGTAAAACAAATTTCATTGGCCAAGTCAAATGACACCAAGTACTCTTCATTGTATTCTCCGTAAGAGTTAGAGAGCCAATGACACATTCCATCCAAGTATAGTAGATTATCATTACGGTTGCCGCCTTCCCAACAACAAGTAGGAAGGATGAGATCAACTTTCCTCCAAGAGTTATATACTAAGCTATATACCTCCCAAAAGGGTTCATAATTCTCACACATATCTTTCCATTTCACATCACACGGGGGAATATCATCATCATCGTCATCATCCGTTACAGGAACAAAAATTACCTTCCTAATAATTTTATAGTCGTCACTAAAAGGGTCATAACCAAATCCATGAAGATACTTAATAATACCCTGATAGGGTGGTAGAGACTCGACACGGCTGGGAGGAATGACTTTAAATTCTCCAGTAGTTGGATTCCACATTACAATCGTATCACGGTCGTAAAGACATAGAATTCCATTTATACTACCAGAAACCAATACATAAAATCCAGGTTCCTCTTGTTGAAATGGATTTGGAAGGTCCAGTTTAACTTTATTCTCAAGCCTCTCGCCGGAAAGTGAATGCAAATAGAAACTAATGTAAGTACGGTTGTGATTACAAACAATTTGATGAAGGAGAAGAGATGTATCATTGTAATAAGAGTGAGGAATGGATATGAAATTATTGCGAAACTCGACCATAAATTTAGGGTTTTCAAACAAAACAGACCATGATTTGTTTACACATCCAAAGCGTTTCAAAGATTTTAAAGGAAGTTTTGATAGAATGGGAATAGCAAGATCATCAGGTATGTGATTTCTTACCTTCTCACTTACATATTTCGCCATCTTCGATGACAGAGCAAAATACGACGAGATAAAATGTTGTCGTTGCAAGTGCGAAAAAAATTGTCTTATTTATTGTCTTGAAAAATTATTCCTGACTATATTTTTATACATAAACAATACTTAAATCAGAAGTAATTTTTTTCAAAGAAACGTAATTGCAAAATTTCCTTTTTTTTCTTTTATTTTTTTGGTATAATGACAAAAATCTTTACTCACTCGAAAAATTTGGTTTCTCCATTTTCTCATTACCTCCTAATTTTATTAATTTATTTATTCATTTGAAATATTATACTTTATTTTGCAATCAATTTTCATTCAAAAAAACATAATATTTTACCTTTTTAATAGAATCTGTTTTTATGCCTTCTAGAAAAAAAATTATTTTTATATATTTTTTATTTCTTTTCATAAAATTTTCTAAAATTACATAAATTTTACTTATTTATTTATTCATTTTCAATATTATACTTTATTTTACAATCTATTATGTTAAAAAAAAAACAATATATTTTTCTTTTGTTAATTGATTCGGTTTTTCTTTTTTCATTTTTTATTTCTTTTAATAAAGTATTCTAAAAATTTATTAATTTTACTATTTATTAATTCATTTGAAATATTATACTTTATTTAAAAATCTATTTTCTTTCAAAAAAACAAAATATTTTACTTTTTTTAATTGAATTTATTTTCTTTTACACTTATTTTTTAAATTTTATTTTCATTCTTTTCATAATATATTCTAAAAATATATTTATTTCAAATAAAAATCATAAAACTTTTATGTTTTTATTTATGAATATATATATTTTTTATGGTAATTTTAATTTAAATAAGAAGTAACATTTGTGCATTTCCTATTTATTTCATCATTGAAGCAAAAAAAAACAAATGTTTTTTTTTCATCATTTTACCAATTTATTCTCTCTTTTTCTAACAAAAGCTTTTATTTTCTCTTAAATGTTTCTAGTTTCCTATATTTTATTGTACATTTATAAAAATTAATATTTGTGTTGTTGAAAATGAAGTATAATATTTTCAATTAAATTTATGCTCTCTTTTTTTAACAAGAGCTTTTATTTTCTCTTAAATTTATTTATTCATTTTTAATATTTTGTGGTTATGTTTGGTAAAAATAGTTGTTGGCCATTAACTTAAGTGATAACCTATAACTTATGTTTGATGGTTGATGACTGTCATACCCTAATTTTTACCCCAAAGATACCACTTCATTTGCATCTGTGCATTGTATCGAGATCACAAATTTGGTCTTGCCTTATGGGGATCACCAAACACTCTCTTATGTATCTTTTGATTTGTATTTGTATCCTTTATGATTTACTAACCTTAACCAAAATATCAAAAATATGCTTTGTTTCCTTTTTTATTTTGCAAGTTAGGGGATTGAATCAAGAACACCAAGCATTGCTTCATGAGCTAGGGTTTTGGTTGCTCAAGCTTTAAATTGTTTGATCATTGGTTCTCAAGGGTTCATTCATCAATATTTGAGTTATAGCCTTAAACATGATCTCTTCAAGCTTTATTAACCTTCAAGTTGATCAAGAAGTGTTCAAATATTCTCAAGCCTCTCACTCGAAAGTGAATGCAAAGAGAAACTAACGTAAGTACGATTGTGATTACAAACAATTTGATGAAGGAGGAGAGATGTATCATTGTAATAAGAGTGTGGAACGTATATGAAATTATTGCCAAAGTCGATCATAAAGAAAGGGGTTTCGAACAAAATAGACCATGTTTTCCTTACACATCCAAAGTGCTTCTAGGATTTTAAAGGAAGTTCTGATAGAATGGAGAAAGCAAGATCATCAGGTATATGATTTCTTGCATTCTCACTTACAAATTTCGCCATCTTCATTGACAGAGAAAAATATATGATGAGATCAAACATTGTCGTTGCAAGTACGAAAATAATGACCAAAATCGAATTTCTTATGTACACACTTGAAACATTATTCTTGACTATTTATTTATACATAAACAATATTTCCTTGAAAATTAATTTTTTTCATAGAGAAGTAATTGCAAAATTTCCTTTTTTTTTCTCTTTTATTTTTTTTGGTAAAATTGCAAAATATCTTTACTAACTTGAATAATTTGGGTTCTCCATTTTTAATTTATCTCGTAATTTTTTTTAGTTTATTTATTCATTTGCAATATTTTCTTTTATTTTAAAATATATTTTTGTTCAAAAAGCATAATATTTTACTTTTTTAATTGATTCTATTTCAATTAATTGATCATATATAAATTTTACTAATTTAATTATTCATTCGAAATATTATACTGTATAAAAAAATCTATTATCTTTAAAAAACAATTTATTTTACTTTTCAAAATTTATTCTATTTTTTTTTCTTTCTTTGCATAAAATATTTTAAAAATTATAAATATTGCTAATTTATTTATTCATTTGAAATATTATACTTTATTTTAAAATATATTTTCTTTCAAAAAAATATTTTACTTTATTTAATTGAATCTATTTACCTTTGTACTTTTTAATTTAGTTTTTTCCTTTCTTTTCTTCATATATTCTAAAATACATTTATTTCATATAAAAATCATAAAACTATTATGTTTTTATTTATAAATATTTATTTTTTATTTTTTATTTTAATAAGAAGTAACATTATTAAGTTGGATTGACATTTTCTATTTATTTCGTCATTGGGGCAAAATAATTGTTTTTAAATCATTTTACCATTTTATTCTTTCTCTTTTTCCAATAAAAGCTTTTATTTTCTCTTAAATGCTTCTAGTTTCCTATATTTCTTTGTACATTTATAAATAAAAATTAAATCTATGTGCTATTGATATGTAACTTTATTATATTGTTTTGTTTGCTAAAATTACTATTGGCTGATAAGCTAATTGATAATCTATAACTTATGGTTGATGGGGGATAATTGGTTGCTTATAACGTATACCTGATGGTAGTAAAGCAAACAAAACGTGTGTTTGTTGAATTATTGATAAAAATCATTAACAAATTGAACTTGAAAATAATTGAAATTGACTTTGAAATTAAATATGCTTTCAAGGGAGACTCTGATATAATTACTATAGGAGAAATTAACTCAAGAACCTAAAGTATTGTAAATAGCATAATACTCAAAAGTACATAATTTTAAAGTAAATATAGTATAAATGTGCTTGGATGGCTTTATAGTAAATTAAAAACCTATTTATAGTGAATTCCGCACTCTAAATGCTCTAGAAATCGTGGGCAAAACTTGGTGAAGTGGGTTGTGTAACTCCCTGACTTAATTAATTAGTTATTTACAATTGACTTATGTGAGGTTGTGTGATATTTAGTATTTTACTGTACTTGAGGACAATTCGATGTATGGTAATAATTTTTAGAAAATTAGAGTTGGAACTTGGAGGTGTCGGGGTGTGTGAGTAATTGTGTAGACATATAAGGGTGAGAGAGTATATTGTTACTATAATATTTTAATTAGAATTTAACTAGATTAAATAATATTAGTAATAATAGGATTAAATAATAATTTAGTTTTATTTTATTATTTTATAATAATATAATAATAATAACATAATAAAGGAATTAGGGGTTAGAGAGATCATAATATGGCCGTACGTGAAAAGAGAAGGAAAAGAGGGAAGAGCAAGACTAGGAATTGTTATAGGTTTAAAATCTTTTGCTAGGAATTCTAAGGTAAGGGTGGAGATTCCGATCTATTAAAAGGTTTGTATGATGATGGTGGGTAGATA
The DNA here is from genome assembly GCF_029867415.1 of Vicia villosa. Taxonomy (NCBI): domain Eukaryota; kingdom Viridiplantae; phylum Streptophyta; class Magnoliopsida; order Fabales; family Fabaceae; genus Vicia; species Vicia villosa. The sequence goes on along the minus strand of NC_081184.1, from coordinate 97,600,095 downwards.
ATGTTCATGTAGGGGCCCACCCACATCTGCGGGGCCCACCCGCACCCTAACCCGAGTCAGTGGCGAAGCCAGAAAAATTATAATGTCTGGGCCAAATAAAACAGACTTTTTATTTTGTCACCAAGAGGCAAATGTCTTTTTTGAAACATTTTTCTGGTGAATGTTCGAATAATATCAATATCATCAAATGATTTGAATATATCCTGTTTTGTGTAACACGCCATCAAGCCATTGAGCCACACATCGTTGATCTTATTGTGCAATTTAGACTTGATAATCTTCATTGCTGAAAAAGTTCTTTCAAAAGACTCTTTGATATATATATTTATATATGCCTTAAATGCGATGTTGGTCCCTGTACGTTAGTGAGCTCGTCCTTGTAAGTTTTTATTTTGTTTGAGTCCCTATATCTTACTTTTTACTTCAGGTTTAGTCCTTAAAGCCAAAATCCGCAGAAAAATCTAAAGGTTACCTGCAGATTTTGATTTTAGGGACTAAAACGAACGCGAAAGTGATATATAGGGACTAAAAAAACTTACAGGGACGAAAAGTGCATTTAAGCCTATATATATATATATATATATATATATATATATATATATATATATATATATATATATATATATATATATATATATATATATATATATATATATATATTGTGGAAAGTTGTAGGAAAATAGTAGAAAACATATATTTTATGTATTTTGCTGCAGGTTTGGGTTTGGGTGAAAAAACCCAAACCCAACGGGTGTGGGCGTGGGTGTTATTTTTTCACCTGAATAGCATTTGAGTTTGGGTTCGAGTGCCGATTTCGGGTGCGAATTTGGATAGTGTGAAACCCGTATCCAACCCGACCTGTTGTCATCCCTAGGCTTGAGGAAGAATCTCTTTTGTTATATGTTGAAAAGCTTTTGCTATGAATTCTAACGTAAGGGTGGGCTCCGATCTTCTAAAGGGTTTGTATGATGATGGTGGGTAGATTATGTTCATGTGGGTTTATGTTTCTTCTCTCTACATTATGAATATTGTTGCAAATTGTATGTGTTTGAGTTGAATAATTTCTTGATGAATTATGTTGACATGTTGTTGTGATTGATGATGAAATGCTGAGGTATTGTGGTTGTTGCTGTTGAAATCATATGATTGACGGAATTGTATGATATTTGAAGTTGTGTCGTTGATGAATGTTGTGAGTCAGAGTCGAAACTTAAGTTATGAGTGTTTTAGAGTGTAATTAATTAGGGTGTAATGTTCAAGAAAACTGACTTTTGGTGCAAAATAATGTGATTCACGATTTGTATGAAACAAGGGGTTTTTGGGTGAGGAGAAAAGTGATTTTGTTTTGAAAAATAGTATAAAAGTGCTTATGCTAATAGTGTAATCAGTTACATATTTGGTGGTAACCCCAATCATTTTCATTTCAATCATTAATCAAGATCACAATCTTGAGGTTTGTTTTTTTGCTCTGAGCTCATCTTTCCTTTGGGGGAATCACCAAGCAACCATGTTTGTTTAATTTGTGGATATTTCTTCGCTATGTTATACTAACCAAAATAAATAAAATAAAAAATGCATTTTGTTTTGTTTGTTTTTTAAAGGTAAAAATCGATCCAGAGCCAAAATAGTTCAAGGGACAAAAAAATTGGAAATTTTTTTGAGGCTTTGCATGCGAGTTTGGAGGGGAGGGGAAGACTTCCAAAAATGAAGTTTTAAAAAAATATAGGAAAATATTTGACATTTTTTGTTAAAAAAAATTATTTAGAATGAAAAAAAGAGTCATTATCATTACTATATTTTTAATTTTCAGAATACTATAACAACTTAAAAGATATTTGTAAAATTTATGTAAGTCCTTCAAAACCCTCCTTCAAATCGATTTTTGAGCTCCCCCATTTTAGGGGATTTTTTATGTTATAAATAAAATCAAACCCTCCAAAACAATCCTATCCAAAATCATTCTATTCTTTTCATTCAATCCTTCATATTTTCCAAAGCCCTCTCCTCCCTTCCCCTCCAAACTCGCAAACAAAGCCTGAGGAAATCGATTCCCCCATATAGGAAATCGATTTCCAGTGACGAATTTTGAAAGAAAAAAAAAGAGGGCAACATGGCATCATTTTGACACCAGTCCCATTTCTTTGGTCATTTTTTATCATCACCAATATTCCACTACATTACCATAATTAATTTCCTTCATAAACCCCATTTAATCCCATTTTCACAAATTAAATTCAAATTAGCCTCCTAAAACAATTAAGGATATGAGGCTTAACACAGACAACTGGTAACTTGTGATACAAGTTATCTTTTTAAAATTAATTAACGATATTAAGCATTTGCACACTAGCCTCATATCCTCATTTTTAAAACAACAAGACAATTGGTAACTTGTGATACAAGTTATATTTTTTAGTTAAATGATCATTAGGATATATAGTCTTAACTTTATGTTTTGTTGTATTTGTGCGTTTTTAAAAATGAGAATATGAGGCTGCTATTGCATATGCTTCAAATTCATTTTTAAGAATCATAAAATATAGTGCAAAATGTTATATGATATTTCAAGGATATATGGAGTTATCTGATTTTTTTTCAATTTTTGCATTATTGTTGAATAGTATATTCAAGGCAAATATTTTTAAATCGTATCCACAGAGATTGGGTGATATTACCGCCGTTCTATAGTTACTATCGCTTTAAGTTTAAGTTGTAACAAAGTTGGTTTGAGTTGAGTTTCTATTTTTCTATTCAAAAGGTAAAACAAGTAATAAAATAAGATTTGTTCAAAGATAAAAGATTGACAAGATTGGTTTTGGTTTCACTATCCCTATCTCCTATGTGACTTTAACAACTAAAGTATACTTCAATAGCAATGCAATGTTCTAGTATCCTCTCAACAATGTTTATGTCTAAACAAAGTTGTGAAAGTTAATATATTAATCTTTAGATGATCTCTCACTCTAACTATCAATACATTAAGCTTGATTGATTGATACAAATAGAAAAGTGGCAAATAAATCTATCTCTAGCATTTATTCACTACTTGATAAAATGTTGTAGAACAAGACTTGAAATATATTTCTCAATCATAAATCAAATCTAAATATGAAATATAAAACAACAACATTCATCCATTCCAATACTAAGGAAGTTCATACAATAGTGTTAGAGGAAATACATAGTTAACAAGGATAGCTACTACCTCCAATCTTGTCAAAGTGGGATTTAGCTACTCATCACCATGGTTGACAACAAGAACAATGAAGAAAAAGCTATGAGCCTCAATCTCTCACAAAGGTGCAAACTTTTCTCTCCAAAACCCTAATTTCAATGTGTGGTGTACAATAGAATAGAATGAATGGTCTTGATTCCTCTTCTTTTATCTAAGTTAACCCCCCAAAATTCGTCCTAACTGTCCAACTTCAAAAGATTAAAAATTAAACTAATGACAAGTGGCAGACCAGCTAAAGTAATATAGGAGTTTTGCTGCGCAGTGTTTGCGGCGCCAAGGGTGTTTGCGGCGCAAACACTTCAATTTCTGCCACATCAGAATCCAGCCAAAAACCAAGACAGATGAGATTTGTGTAGGTTGCGGCGCCAAGGATGTTTGCGGGGCAAACTGACCTCCTCAGCTCTTCTTGTACAAGTCCAAGCCTTCAAGTGTTTCCCCTTTGCTTCCATGAGCTTAAAACCTAATCAAAACGCTACAAAACTAACAAACATGTGAAATAACAATTTAAAAGAACTAAAATTAACTAAATTGCAAAATTATTAAATTGTAAGAATAAATGTGTGATTATTGAGTGAAAAGTGGCTAAAGGGACCAAAAACAATATATGAAAATTAGTACTATTTGGTCCCTAACAATTATACTTATAAACAACATTGACTCTGATTTTGGTTTTAAAAGACTAATCATATTAAATCAGAATAAGATAACACACACACACACACACACACACACACACACACACACACACACACACACACACACACGCGCGCGCACACACACACACGCACACACGCACACACGCACACACGCACACACGCACACACGCACACACGCACACACGCACACACACACACACACACACACACACACACACACACACACATATATATATATATTATAGGAATATATCAAATGAGAACTTTGGTTTTTATGAGAACTGAGAACTTTTAATAACAACCATACAATTTAAAATCATTGGTCAAATATGCATTTATGTGATATGTATTTAAGCCAGAATCTATCTATTAATTATTATATCTTAAAAGTTGAGTGAAATCTAAGGCATTGAATTTAAATCGTATGGTTATTATTAAAATTTCTCAGTTCTCATAATAACCAAAATTCTCATTTGATACGTCCCCTATATATATATATATATATATATATATATATATATATATATATATATATATATATATATATATATATATATATATATATATATATATATATATTACAAAGGTGCCACATTCATGTAACAAAGTTCAAATCACGTACTTGAATTTTACATAGAATTTACATTCTTCATACTATGGTTAATCATAACGAAAAACATTACTTCAAATAAACACAAGTTTAAATTAACAATACTAAAATATTAAGGGGACAACTTCTCTACACATGACAAAAAGATGGGTAGTGTACCTTCAACCAATCACTTAACACCATTTAACTTTTATATTTTTGAGTTGGGTAAATAAGTTCTCATATCAAACTATATGTTCTCCCTCTTCCTCAATTCAATGGTTCAACCTCTTCACATAGAGCCTCTCGGGAACATCCGACATAATAAATCCCAGGGTATCACCTCTCCGGAGCTTCTTTTCCTTTGAAAATTCGTACCAGCCATTTACAATGTACTTCACATCTATGTCTCTGTTGGCAGTGTAAACATCACACTCATACGTATTCACATTTTGAACATCAATAAGTTGGATTGAATCTTGATCATTATGCAATACTCTTTCTAAAAAGGATATGGGAAAATGCTGGAAATGTAACATATAATGTCAAAATAAAAATGTTATTATACCAAAACTTTTTTTGCCTTAGAAGCAGAGGTAATAGTTTTCTGCCAATAGAAAGGCACAAGACCATCATTATCATCAGACTCAGAGAAGTCATTTTCACTCTCACCTGAAGATTCTCCAATGCCATATTATGTGTCACTGTTTTCGGGGACATTGTTCCCTTACTCTACGTCGGATATCATACAATCCAAAGTGTGATGGATCTCTTCTTTTTGCCCCTCTGTATCTGAAGAAGAACTACAATAAGAGAATACACAAATTAAGATTTCAAAAAACATGCATAAATGTTAGAGGACGAAACACATGCAAACAAATGTGTGTAATGGGAAGAACATAACATGTTCTTCGGGGAATAAAACAAACTTGTTGCAAGATAAAATGGTGATAATGGGAGCTTTTCCTCTCTCTTGGGTGCTCATTTTCCAATTTCTAAATTATGAAAAAGATAGCTCCAAAACCTATTGCCATTTAGTATATTCATTTTTTAATGGATATATTGGGCCTCATCATTCAGTAAAAGTAATATACACAACCCATTCAAGGCAACAAAGTACTAAATTTTTTATTTAACTTAATAGTTCATAAAATATAGTAACAGAAGATTTTTTAAAAAGAAACTTACTAATTTAAACTTTTTAAACACTTTATGACACTAAATCTGCTAAATAATGTGAACCAAAATAGGGCTTTACAACTTTTAATGTTCCCTAAAAGTTTTTTTCCAGGTACATTGAGCAGGTAAAATCTGAAATGACTAGTAATATTGTCTATCGGTATCCTAAACGTTATTTTTTAAGCATAATCATCATTACCTATAATACAACTTGTTTCGTAATCCTTTATAAACTAAGCATGCACTCTTTAAAAAACTTACAACTTCACAACTCTCGTGCTATTTGAATTATCATCATACCCCATCAATCAAACACAATCAATCAAAATGGAACAAACTTCTCCAGCAGCTAACGAAAACAGACGCACAGCACGCAGCAAGGCTTCATGGAATGCAACCACTGATAATAGGAGTAAAAGGACTACAAACACTTCAACTCATTCTATTGAACTCACGGAGCAGTACTCGAAGACTTACAAAAAGGACTTCAAAAATCTGAGATTATTGTGATATCATTAAGGTAATAATTTTTTTTTTTAATTTTATACTTCTGTTTCCATCATGTTCATGTAAAGTTACTTCAAATAACTTGTTAATATAAGTAATTGAATCGGTAACACGTTATTGTTACATAAGGAACCAGTCACCAAACATCTACGTGCGTGTGATTCTATGGTGATTTTCAATCTTTTATATGAAAACTTTCTTAAAAAATCATTAGGTTAAATTTCTATGACAAATTTCTCCAAAAAAACTTGTCTGATTAATCAAGAATGAACCAGTTGCTTTTAAATTTATAATGTTTTTGTTACATTTATACATCACAAAATGGTTTCAAAACCTTCCTATTAATTGTGTGGGGTGTATGTATTAAGTTTTTAGTAATAGATTCTTCAAAAGGATTGTTTGACATTTTTACTTATTAATCCTTTTCTATACCATTACTAATATGAATTCTATACCATTACGACAAGGGGATCCATTATCTCCCTTTTTATTTGTTATAGTAATGGAGGGATTGACAAGACTTATGGAGAAGGCAACGGAGCTAGGGGAGTTTCAAGGATTTAAGTATGGAGAAGATGGTAGTGTTGATATATTGTAAATGTCTATAATGCATTTGGGGATAGAAAGGCACTAAAGTCTCTAATTCCATATGGTTGCGTTGACTAAGAGGTAATATTTATATGATTTGAGTTTTAGAAAAATTCATATTAGTGTAAAATGTTGATCTAATAACATTTTCATTTGACTTTACAGAATCTTAATCTAGTTGTGTCAAGGCAAAATTATTTGATAAGCACCTTAGGAAAAACAAAGTCTATTTGGTATATGCCTACGGAGTTTGCGGTGATTACCACTATTAATCCAATTATAACATTTACATTCATTAAGAGTCTGGTTTATCGATCAAGGGAAGAAGAAGAAAATCACGATGGCGGTGAATTTAGTTAAGCTACATTGAACACTGAATATTGACTTGTAACTATAGACTTAATGTCATTAATCACAAATACAGAGTATTATCTATGATATCATTCTGTAGAAGTTAAGGTACCAAAGCTTATATCACATTTACATGCAGTTATATCTTATGTTGAGTCCTTGCATCCCATGTAGAGAAAGCACTTAGGCTTGTCAATAACATTCAATAAATCTGATTTACTTTACCCATTCAAACTGGCGTCAACTCTTAGCCATTTGTTTCCTTTCTCTCATAAAAATATGATACAATAGCCTTCCTTTCATGGGATAGAGTAGAGATATTGCATCCATTATGTAACTGCGTGAAATGTGAAGATAAATGGTCAGAATAATTCAAAACTGCACACAAACTAAATTAGAATAATATAAAAATATAATTTGATATTTAAGTTCAAATGCTAACAATTCAATACCACAACATCAAATATCAACTCATAATTCAAGTCAAACACTAACGATTCAATTGAACGAATCTTATTTAACTATCTTCCAATTCAATGCAACCAGTTTTAATGTAACAACATGCCTGTAAATTGGAATTCAAAAGTATAAGAATATCTATGACATCGTTCATTACAAGTTACACGTTTATCATATCATTTGAAAAATCATAATTTCTCAAACATTTGGACTTGTTTAATAAGTTAAGCGAAATTGAACATTGAATATTGACTTGTAACTCTAGTGTTAATGTTACTTATCATAAATACAGAGTATTATCAATGATATCATTATATAGAAGTTAATATACTAGAGCTTATATCAAATTTAAAGGCAGGTATATCTTATGATGAGCCCTTATATCCCACGTAGAGAAAACACTTGGGCTTGTCAATAACATTCAATAACTTTGATTTATTTTACCCATTCAAATTGGCGTCAATTGCTAGCCATTTGTTTCCTTTCTCTCATACGAACCCCATAGAACAACCTTCCTTACATTGGATGGAGTGGAGATATTACATTCATTACTTAACTGCGGGAACGGTGAATATAAATGATCATGATAGTTCAAAATAGCACACAAACTAAATTAGAATAATATAAAAATCTAATTCCACATTTTAATTCAAATGCTAACAGTTTAATACCACAACATCAAAATCTAAACTGATAATTCAAGTCCAACACTGAAGATTCAATTGAACGAATCTTATGTAACTATCTTACAATTCAATGAAAATGCAAATCTTCAATGTATGAATCTTATTAAATCCAAACCCTAATCCACAATTACATAATTTCTAGTTAATGTTGAAAGTAATTCCTTATGTCGAAGCAGGTTTCTCGACAGAGACAAGGTAGTGTCGAAAAGATTTCTTTGTGTGGGAATAGTTTGTTACACACAAATTTATTTTAGATCTAGATAGATTTAATATAGATTTAAAATAGATTAGATTTGATTTAGTTCTAAAATAGGTATTTTGGGCTTTTATAGTTTTGGGTTTTGCCTTAGGGAGAAAGCTAACCTAAATCTATAAATAGGGAGTAACCCTCATTATTTTGTAATAAACTCAATTGAATTGTTTTCATAGAATTTGCAGTTGCAAGTGAATAACAAAGTTTTCCACAGTTTGTGGGCAGAGAGTTACTCTTCAGAAACCCTAATCTCTTTTCTTCTTTAAATTTTCTTTCTTATTTTCATTGTTATCGTGTGGTGGTAACAATCTTGTTCATCAAGATTGATAGAAATTCGTCATAGGTTTTGGTGGATTTCCAACAGTTAATTCCATTCAATTTCAAAATTCATTAATTTCATAAATAAAGCCATAATCCCCAATTACATAATTTCAGGGTAGAAATTCAAGTCCATTTCAAAATGTATGAATTTCATAATCCCTGGTGCAAAATGCGGTGAAAACCTGGTGAAAAATATGGTGAAAATTTATTGTATAAATTGGCAGCGCTTTCTATAAGTGAAAATAAGTATTATATTTGAAAAATGTCGTGCACATTAGACAGCGCCTAAAGAGAAAAGCACTGTCTGAAGTGGAAAAAGTGCTGCCTAAAGTGAGAAAAGCGCTGCCTAAAGTGGGAAAGCGTTGTCTAAAGTGATGCCTAAAAGATGACCAAAAGTGTTGTCTAATGCAAAAGCGCTGCTAAAGGGGTACTGACCAAAACCGCTGTCTAATGCAAAAGCATTGTCTAAAGTGGACATATAGCAGCGCTTTTAAATTAAAAAAGCTGCCCAAAAGGGACATATAGCATCACTTTTGAATTAATCTTAAGCGCTACCTTTACTTATAGCAACGCTGATTTAGGCAGCGCTTTAAACCGCTGCTAAAGACCAAAAATAGCGTTGTCTATGTGCTTGTTTGGCATAGTGGAATGTGGTGTTAGGATCGAAAAACACAGTTTAAGAGAGAAACTATGATAGAACAAAGAAGAAAGCACAAAGTTTCAAGGAGAAACTAAAGAAAACAATGAAGATGCAGCAAAGAACACGAATCTTGAGGAAGAAAGAAAGAAATCACTCAAGATGCGTGTGGAAGAAGATGAATGAAAAACAGAAATTCTCTCCATGAGAAAGCTCCTGATACCATGCTATGAACAAAATATGATCTTCATTAGACTGTGAGAGATGATACAAGAGGTATATATACAAGGCATGGGGAACATGGTAGTTATGATAAGATACATACATGATATTATAACTACCTAAACTACTTGCTAACTAAATAAAGTAACTCGAGGAACAAGTTAGTAATCATTCATTAGTTCCTGGTGTAATGCACCTTCTTTCGTACGGGTGAAATAGATTAGAGCAGTTAAGAAACACTGATTTACAATTACAAAAGCCTCTATGACATGGATACTATGATTTATATGAGATCAAAAAGTGATATACTATCATGAAAGAAGAACTACCCGTTTAAGAAATCAATTCAACCCTTAAAAAGTTTAAGAAAATTATATTTGATTATAATGTAATGGTTTTCTTATACATGTTCATTAAGATAAGGATTTCAATGATGCACATAGTAGTTATGTCATGGATTTTAAATAAGAATCATAAGAAATGATATATTATAGTCATATTTGGAAGAACAAAGCAAAACAACAAAGTAAACACAATGTTGCCTACGACAATCTGTTTTAGTAAAGGCAATGTTATTTCTGCCAACAAACTTCCTTAGATTCAAGGTTGGGTCTGCAAAATAACTAATAACAACATGTTATTGACATAGATAACTATATCATATATTTGTGTCTAAAATAAAAATAAAACCAGTTTTAAAATAGACACATACTAAGCTTTCAATATAACATAATTCTGGTTTCTTAATTTTTCATACACTTCGTAATCATAATTTTGATACCAAGGATTGACAACTCACTTTTAATCATTGAAAGTAAAATTAGCCTACTAAACACAATCATAAATTTATCTCTTATCTCTTATGTGAAAAAAAGTAAGTTAACTAAAGATTTTTTCCTCCAATAGAAACAAGACTTTCTTTATAAATTATTATTTTAGAATTATGCGCTCCTTTAACACCATCAAGTTCCTCAATCATTTGGGTACATAAATCAAAGTAGATTGGTTCTCTTCCATCTTTCTTTGCGAAGAATATATCACCATTCTTTCCTGCTCCAATAGGATACCTAATGTCATCGGACAAGGGTCCAACAACAAAGATTTTAGTCCAAGATTCCTTCACACCCGATTTGCCTAAAATTGATATGTGAAAAGTAGTTGTATACCATAAAATCGAAGCAATGGATCCATTTAACAACACCAGCGCACGCTGCACCCAATTGCATGTTTCATTGGGATCTATGTCTAAAGGCGTGAGTGTGGGCATGAGTGTGGTAAGACAAACCTCATTGGTCAAGTTAAATGACACCAAGTACTCTTCATTGTTATCTTTGTTATCTCCGTAAGAGTTAGAGAGCCAATGACACATTCCATCCAAGTATAGTAGATTACCATTACAGTTGCCGCCTTCCCAACAACAAGTAGGAAGGACGAGATCAACTTTCCTCCAAGAGTTACATACTATGCTATATACCTCCCAAAAGGTATCATAGTTCTCACACACATCTTCCCACTGCACATCAGATGGAAGAACATCATCATCATCATCATCTGTTATTGGAACAAAACCTACATTCCTAATAATCTTATAGTCGTCACTAAAAGGGTCGTAACCAAATCCATGAATATACTTAATAATAGCTTCATAAGGTGGTAGAGACTCGGCAGGGCTGGGAGGAATGACTTTGAATTCTTTGGTAGTTTGATTCCACAATACAATTGTGTCTCGATCATAAAGACATAGAATTCCATTTACACTACCAGAAACCAATACATAAAAGCCAAGATCCTCTTGTCGAAATAGATTTGGAAAGTCTAATTTAACTTTATTCTTAAACCTTTCACCAAAAAGTGAATGCAAAGAGAAACTAATGTAATTATGCTCGTGATTATAAAAAATTTGATGAAGGAGGAAAGATGTATCTTTGTAATAAGAGTGAGGAATGGATACGAAATTACTACAAAAGTCGATCATAAAATTAGGGTTTTCAAACAAAACTAACCATGTTTTGTTTACACATCCAAACCGCTTCAAAGATTTTAAAGGAAGTTTTGATAGAATGGAGAAAGCAAGATCATCAGGTATGTGATTTCTTACCTTATCACTTACAAATTTCGCCATCTTTGATGATAAGGCAAAATATACGATGAGATAAAACCTCCTCGTTTCAAGTTAGAAAACAATGAATGGAGTTGAATTTCTTAGTTACTCATTTGTAAAAATCCAGGATTATTTATTTAGACATAAACAATACTTAATTGAAGAAATTTTTTCAAAGAGAAGTAATTGAACATTTTCTTTTTTTTTCTTTAACTTTTTTGGAATAATTGCAAAATAAATTTACTTGAATAATTTGGTTTCTTTATTTTCTCATTTAACTCATAATTTTATTAATTAATTTATTCATTTGAGATATTATACTTATATTACAGTCTATATTCATTCAGAGAAAAAAATATTTTTTTTTATTGATTCTATTTTTATTTTATATTTTTTATATATTTTTTCTTTCTTTTCATAAGATATTCTAAAAATATATAAAATTTGCTAATTTATTTACTCATTTGAAATATTATTCTTAATTGTACAATATATTTTCGTAAAAAAACATAATATTTAACTTTTATTAATTGAATCTAATATTCTTTTATTTTTTATATATTTTCTTTCTTTTTATAAAATATCCTAAAAAAATTTAAATTTTACTAATTTATTTATTCATTTGCAATGTTATAATTTATTTTACATTCTCTTTTCTTTCAAAAAACAAATATTTTACTTTTTTTAGCTGATTCTTTTTTTATTTTTTTATTTTTTCTTTCATTTCATAAAATATTTTGAAATTATTTTTATTTCAAATTAATCATAAAACTTTTATGGTTTTATTTATGAATGTCTATTTTTTTGGTAATTTTAATTTTAATAAGAAGTAACATTATTATCTTGGACTGTGCATTTCCTATTGCTTTCATCATTGAGGAAAAAATAATTTCATCATTTTATCAATTTATTCTCTCTCTCTTTTTCTTAACAAAACCTTTTATTTTTGCTTAAATGCTTCTAGTTTCCTATATTTCTTTGTACATTTATAATATATATATATATATATATATATATATATATATATATATATATATATATATATATATATATATATATATATATATATATATATATATAAAACTTATGGTTGGTGATTGATAGTTTATAACTCATAGATGGTTGTAATTAAAGTAAATAAAACATATGTTTAATGAAATTCATGATAAAAAACAGTAAAGAATTGAACCTGAAAATAATTGAAATTGACTCTGAAATTAAATATGCTCCGAAGAGAGACTTTGATCCACATACAATAGTAGAAATAACAAAATTATTAATTGAACAATTATAAATTGAATAAAACTCGAAAGTGTAGAATTTTAATGTTGTGTTTTAAAATAAATATAGTGCAAATATGCTTGGATGGCTTCACAATGAATTGTGGACCTATTTATAGTATATTTCGCACTTCAAAGGCTTCATAAATCGTGTAGAATTGTGGGAAAAACATGGAACAGTGGAATGAAACAACAACTTAAAATGCAAAAAATTCTGGAACTATACCTCATCATGCATAACAGCCTTCATGTCATGACATGGGATTTCTAATTATGAACTTTGGACTCATGAAAGGCGTTGGCGTGACTGACAGGCTTCTCGTCATAGGTTTGTGTAGCAACCTGCCCTAAAATTAAAGATTTAGAGTCGCCACCTATTCTGAAGGGCGAATAGGAAACCCTACGCAGTTTAGAGATCAGGGTAAGATACTATATTCAGGTCGAGGGAAGGTGTTAGGCACCCTCAACCCTTTCCTATTGGCTTTGAATCTAAGGGTCAAATTTTATGGCTAAATGTTAAGGTTTTATAGCTAAAGAATTAAACAGGGGGAAAATTGAGATTTTTGGGAGGGGGAGACTCGCCTTGTTGCCAAGTGCCTACGTACCTCCTTATGGAGGATCAGAGTCTACGTAGTTCGGGCACAGGATTGTATGCCTTAGAATTAGAAATTTGATTTGAGATGGTTTGAAGGCTTTTTGAATGGCCTATCGTAGTTTGAATTTGATCTGAGAAGGCATTTTGAGCTGCCCAGGATAAAAAATCCGTAGTATTGTGGTTTAGTGTTTTTTAGAGGTTTTGGGCGTACATTTTTAATTTGTTACCATTAGTTGCAATAATCAATAGGTTTGATTACCATGACCAACGGATTAAAGGGAGGATTGCTAACCACTATAATCGATAGATTCGATTATCACGAATAGCAAATGTGTGTATTTTAGTTATTTAATTTCATCGTTATTCCTCATAATCAATGGATTTGATTACGAATAATAACAAATTTGATAGAGGGAAATTGCTAATCATCGTAACCAATAGATTTGGTTAAAACCATTTAGCAAAATATAATTGTTTTAATTTATAGGATTTGATTAATTAAATTAATCGATTATTAACCATTGCTACTAATAGATTTAGTCGGAACGAATAATAAATTAAATCCTAATATCCTTGGCCAAATGGCCGGTGGGATTGGGCAAATCCTAATATCTAATAAGGATTTATAGGGTTGTTGTGATTTATAATATTAAATTTAATTAAGTTAATAATATTTGAATAGTCGAATAATCGGGAGATATAATCGGGAAAATAATGCTAAACCCCTAATCCTAATTATATTATACTAATCTAAATTAAAATAAATTCACTAAATTAAATAACAATTTAAATTTAATAACAATTAAGTAAATGAATAAATAGAAACAAAAAATTACATAGAACCTGACTACAATTCTGTGCGGTGGGCTATTGAGTGTTCATGGTGTGTCTCCACGCCGTGAGTCATTGGATCAGTCCTCATGTGCATCCAGTGGTGGTGATCGCGGGTGTATGGTGGTCTTGCGTTGGGGGATTGTACAGGATCTGCAAGTTTGTTAAGCTGGAAAATGCAGAAAAAAAGTGTTGCACGCAGGGGTTGAACCTGTGTCCTGGTGGTTACGTTTCCATACCTCTTGCCAACCGAACTGCACATGTTAGTCAATAATAAACCAATTTCTAACATTAAATATTAGAGCGCGTTTTCACTAACAGATTCCAACCACCGCCGGTGATGGTACTGTTCCTCTTCTCCGGTAAATCACCTTCGGCAACCTCCAATTTTCGTCGGAAAAACAAAAGCAAAATGTCCAGACCCACCAATTTGGGTGCCACGAACTCGCTGGGCATATTAGTCTTGATTAAACGGTGAAAACGGACACGAATCTTGTTAAAGCAAATCGTGGTGACTGTTGATGTGTTTTTGATGCAGAATCCTCTCTGCTTCCTTCGGCCTCCCCTCCGCCATTGCTGTTGTAATCTGAAATGGATTTGTGCCGTTGAAAATTGTTAATCAATTCACTTGCAGGTTCATTGAAATCTTGATGCGATGATGCGTTTTGGAGATGGCGGTGACTATGGAAGCGGATCGGTAACAGTAGGTTGGAGTTGATCGGTTTAGGCGGTGTGTGGGGCTGTGCGGCGGCAGAATCTCTCACGGCGGAGCGGTGGTTGTCGTTCAGGGGAGCGCCAGCGGAGCTGAGGCGTTGAATTTGTGTTGAAACTCGTTGTGATGATGTCACGATTTCTTCACATATCATGTGATGATATGAACATACACACATGAGATAAGAATAGCCAAACAAACAAAAAAAGTCTTCTTTTTTATGTGAAAAGTATATAATATTGTGTGAAAGTTTGACCCTCCCCCTGTGACAAATTTTATGTCTTATGTACAAGACTGTGAGGATCCGCAAAATAAGGGGTCTCCCCTCTTCATTGACAAAAAAAACACCCTATTTATAATGTTTAGATTAGGTTTTTCTTTATTCCTAATGGGCCTAATGCCCAATTAATCTAATAAATTATAAAAGGCTAAAAATAAATCCTAATAAAACTAATATTTAAATTAATACTAATCCTAATAATAACACTAATAATCCCTAATGATAATTCTACTAATAATATTAACAACAGTTAATTAGTAAAGTTAATAATATTAATACTAATAATTAGTAATAATAAAATTAATAAAAACAAATGTTAGTGAAAGAGAAATAATATTAATAAATGATGAAACTCTTGTAATAATTGGGCCCCAGGTTTGGATTCCAAAACACCTGTTAATCGCACCCCTTTTGTTCTCAGGATATTTTATAATAGGGCGGGTTTGACAACAAGAATGTCAAACCCCATGGCTCTTAATTCTAACCCTTGATGATTTAACAGACGTAGATTTGATCGGGCAAATTTTGGGGTATGACAGCTGCTCCTGTTCAATCTTCTTAAACCTGGAGAGTCGGATAGGCACATCTGCCTATCGTAATCTAAAGGTAGAAGAAGATTGAACACTGAAATGCCCTGAAATTTGCCTTTGTTGGGAAGAAATTCCATGGGAGATGGGCTTAAAGATGCCACCCAAGGTAAATACCATTTTTCAGAGCGTGAAGCAAATGCTTTCTTTGGAAGGAACCACTGTGTTTTGATCGTAGCACGGCCTAAAAAGGCAACCTGAATTTTATGCAATGGTATGATGCATGCGATGTATGATGCAATGAGCTTCTCAAAAATAAATGAGAGTAATGTATGTATATGCATTATATATGAATGAGGTATGTTAATTAAATGATGCATGATTGTCAGCATGTTAGTTGAAGTAACTTTGAAAAAGAAAAATAGAACCTTGTTTGTTATTGAAGAAGATCACCGCCGAGGGGCTAACGTGATAAACCATAACTTATTGTTGCTCGAGGACTACCGCAATAAGTGATGATTGGGATTGAAATTGAAGTTGAAATAGAAATGAGCTTTGGTACTGATGTACCAAAGAACTCGGTGCCATATCATAGCTAAAAACTAACGTGATAAGACGTAACACGAAGGTTACGATTTGGGTTGGAATTGAAATTGAAATTGAAATTGAAATGAGTTTTGGCTATTGCCAAAGAGCTCGGTGCCATATCACTGCCGTGATAAGACGTAACGCGATGGTTACGATTTGGATTGAAATTGAAGGTGCCATTATCACTGCCGTGATAAGATGTAACGCGAAGGTTACGATTTGGATTGAAATTGAAGGTGCCATTATCACTGCCGTGATAAGACGTAACGCGAAGGATACGATTTGGTTTGAAATTGAAGGTGCCATTATCACTACCGTGATAAGACGTAACGCGAAGGTTACGATTTGGTTTGAAATTGAAGGTGCCATTATCACTGTCGTGATAAGACGTAACGCGAAGGTTACGATTTAGTTTGAAATTGAAGGTGCCATTATCACTGTCGTGATAAGACGTAACGCGAAGGTTACAATTTGGTTTGAAATTGAAGGTGCCATTATCACTACCGTGATAAGACGTAACACGAGGGTTACGATTTGGTTTGAAATTGAAGGTGCCATTATCACTGCTGTGATAAGACGTAACGCGAAGGTTACAATTTGGATTGAAATTGAAGGTGCCATTATCACTGCCGTGATAAGACGTAACGCGATGGTTACGATTTGGTTTGAAATTGGAATTGAAATGGAAACGGGATCTAAAAGGGTTTGGAATAGGATTGAGATAGGATTGGAATAGGATTTGAAATAGGATTTGGAAAATAGGAGTTGGGAAATTAGTGTGGAATTGGAATGGGATTTGAAATAGGATTTGGATTTTGAGGTAACGGGCAGTCGGGGACTGGCTACCAGGTGGGAACTGGGTTATGATGTAACAGCCAGACGGGAACTGACTACCAATTGGATTCGATGGTTTTCCAAGACGAGAACTGGACTTTGCAAGGATTTAGATTTGCAAATGAAAATTGGGCTTTTATAGTATATGAATGTACCAGACAATATGCATGGTTTGATGTTGGAGTGAAGCGACATGATTAATGATTTATGATGACTTGGATGTTTTGATATATGTGATAAGGCTTATGCTCATGCATATGTTGATTGATGTAATGAGTAGAATGAAACAATGTCTTTTATAAGACTACCTAAAAAAGGTTTCTAGAATGGATGTGAACAGAAGACTACCTAGAAAGGTTTTCAACAAAGGATGAGGAATGTCTTAAGGCAGACTAACTGAGAAGGCTAAAAAAATGTCTTAAAAGACTACCCAAAAGGTTCTTGGAAATTATAATGGATGTCTTAGAGAAGACTACCTAGGAAGGTTCGTAGAATGTCTTAAAGAAGAGTACCTGAAGAGATTCCTGAAAAGGATGCCAAATTGTTTTAAAGAAGACTACCTGAAAAGGTACTTTGAACAAGAATGTATCGAAGAAGACTACCTGAAGATGTAATTAGAAAAAGAATGTCTTGAAGAAGACTACCTGAAAAGGTACTTAGAATAAGAATGTCTTGAAGAAGACTACCTCAAAAGGTACTTAGAGAAGAAATGTCTTGAACAAGACTACATGAAAAGGTACTTAGAATAAGAACGTCTTGAAGAAGACTACCTCAAAAGGTACTTAGACAAGGAATGTCTTGCAGAAGATTACCTAAAAAGG
Organism: Vicia villosa; assembly: GCF_029867415.1. Classification (NCBI taxonomy): domain Eukaryota; kingdom Viridiplantae; phylum Streptophyta; class Magnoliopsida; order Fabales; family Fabaceae; genus Vicia; species Vicia villosa. The sequence continues at coordinate 97,581,843 of NC_081184.1, read as the reverse complement.
TTTTTGGAAATGACGATGATTGTCTTAGAGAAGACTATTTAGAATGAAAATGTTTTACAGAAGACTACCTGAAAAGGCGTGGGAATGACGATGGTTTATCTTAAATAAGACTGCCTGAAGAGGTTCCTAGAAAGGATGATGAACGCCTTAGAAAAGACTACTTGAAAAGGTTCCTGGAAAGGATCGTAGGATTTGTCTTAAAGAAGACTGCCTAAGAGGGTGTATGTAATGCATGATTTATGTATTTGCATGATGCCTCAATGATAGGTTGTTGATGACCAAGCGGATATAGTTTGCTAATGTTGTAAGGTTGTTGGATGCTAGCACGATTTCCCAATACCTGTTTTTTTTTTTTAAGATCATAGTTAGAAGAGAGATTGATTCGAGGTTGCAAAGTATGAAGACACATTTTTTGTTGTACGTCTTACGGATTTGATATCCATTGCCCCCGTATTTTCGTGGAAAAAGATGCTTATGAGGGAAGTGCCCCAGGAAATAGCCTTGTCATATGCTTCGACGTTTAGATTGAAGGGTGTGCCCCTGACTTGCCAGATATGGAGGGTTATCCATAGTTTTCTATCCCTTTTGAATTTATCCCATGCTTGACATGCCCCTGATTGAGATTGCTTCGAGATGTGACCCAAGTCAATTGAACCTTAGGAAGAATGCCCCTAGTTAATAGGATGTTTGGTTGTATGCCCCCGTTTAGGAAAACCCTCTGGACGTGGTTTCCCCATTCAAGAGTCTTTATCAGAAATGATCACCTTTATGCTAAGTGTATATTCGTAGATGGTGTTGTACCCTTTGGGAAGTAACTTCAATGCAAGTTTTGAAAATCGAGGTCCGTTATGAATTAAGACTGAATGATTAAAAATGAATGCTTGAAGAAGCGTAGTGATTAGAAATAGTTTTAACAAACTTTAGGATTCAGTATAACAAATCCTGCTTCATATGCTTTCGTAGTTGACCTTGCCTCAATTAGGACTTTTGAATGTTGTATCTTGGCCTGATTCAAGTTTTTTTAAAAAACAATGGATATAAGGCTCAAAATTTTATTTAACCCATCCCTTTCTCCTTGATGTTCTCCAGATCCTAAAGTTCGCCTAATCCAATGGATATGCTTTGTTTGTAAGAGAATCGTTTCAGTTTTAATGTTGGGCAGAAGCCTTAGTAGAGATCCAAGCATTGATGGTAAAAGTGTTGTAAAGATCTAAGCATAGATGAGAAGCTTCGATGATTTAGTAGTCACAATATTGTACTTTGTGTTTTGCTTTTGCTTTGTTTTTATCCCTTATTTTTGCATGAACCAATTCCTTTGAGTTTTATCCATCGGGATGCCCTAATTTTTGCCTAAGTCATCTTTGTTTTTTTCTGAAATTCTCCATTTTGACTTAGCGGGCGTTTTTCTTTTGAAAGCTCCTTTTGAGATTTGATTCTTGGATATTGAATGTTGTGACTGCCATATTGATTTTGATTTGTAAGCTTCACCTTTGACACTTCCTCAATCTTGAATGATGTAATGAGGAAGAAGATGTTGTGAATGTTATCTCCATTGCTTCCTCAATCTCGGATGAACGCGAGGAAGAAGATATGCTTGAACCTTTGCTTGAATCCTTGCTTGGATTAACTGATTCTCTTGACAACCAAAATACACCATTGAATTAATTGAAATCTACCCTACCCCTGGTTAAAATCAAGGTTTATTTGAAAAGTAGAAGCAAACTCTAACTCCTGGCTCGAGGGGGTGACGAGGGATTAACATCCTTATACCTCCACTGTTTAGGGATTTGAAACAATTCCTGTACATCGTCGGTTCGGTCTTACCTTGAAAGCATATACTTAGCTGGACTTAGTTATTTGTATTCGTCATTCTCCCTCAAGTTTGTTAATGATTGGGAGTGATGATGTGAAAGATCATTTGAAATGGAAAGTCGTAGTAATGCAAAAGCGGAGCGAAAGAATTGATTTCAAAACATGCATGATTATTTTATTGAATTACTATTCGAAAGGTACAACATTTTATATCAGATAGCATTTTGTGATCGTAGGAATTACAACTAGAAAGATAAACCTATTAATCCTAAGGGCAATCTCTTTTGTGAGTCCGTTGACCTTGCTTTACTCCTTAGTTCCTAGACTTGTAGAAGTAAAAGGGTAATCTCTAATTCTCCTTGGGCACGTCAAACCTGTCGGAAATAATTGTAAGCGGTGGGTTTTCGTCGTATCGGAACTTCATGAGTTTCCTTTGACTGAACCTCTTTTGCCTTTTTTTCTAAGGATAGCACCACACCATTTGCAGCCTTCAAAGTTTGTGGATTGATAGAAAAACCTATGGCCTTTTTGCCCCTTGGTATGGAGTTAGCATATGTCGCATTCCCTCCATCGTAGTCACGCATTTTTGTTCAGGGTATTGCCCCAGTTGGATTAATCCTTGCCCCCAGGTTACCGTAGAGCGTCCTTGTAAGTTTGCTATGTTCGTAGATGAACCCCCTTATGACTAGATACCCCTTGAGTGTATCTATGAGGGAACTTCGTTGTTGAACTAATCCTTGCTCGATAATAACCTTTGTTGCATTCACAATCCTGTTACGACAAGGCGTGGGCATGCGTCTGGCATGGTGAAAGACATCCCTTTTCCATAGTTTATGATCCTTTTTTTTTTTGTGAGTTTCAGGAAACCGGCTAGCACGGTGAGTATGGATGCGGGTGAAGATGGAAATGCAAATGTGAATGTAAATGTATGGATGCCTGAAAATGCGAATGCGTGCGTATGCAAAAGACTCCTTTATTATTTGTATATTATGACTCCTTGTATGTAATGCAATGCGGACGTGCGATAGATATAATCCTAAGGATAGCCTATGCGGGTTTAGGGATGACATTAGACTCTAATGAAATATTTGTGAGCTAGATATTATGACGCGTTAATAGGAATAGATTAGGAAGTGCGTGGGAAGTAGCAGCCGATGACCGTTCAAGACTGTCACCAAGTCTCATGACCTTCAAGAGGTCGTTCGACGTGTACTTACGAAGCTGTCCCTCGTGGGAAGGTTCTCTATGTGGAACGCATCCTATCTAAGGACGATATCGGGTGAAAAGAAATCCCTACAGGCTAGGGATGTAAGATGTATAAACGGAAATCCAAACCCTACAAGTTAGGGGTATACGGGAATAAGCACGGGATGACCATTCTAGACAGTCACTGGATCTCATGGCCATCGAGAGTCCAATCGACATGCGTTAATGCGGATGTCCTTTGTGGGAAGGACACGTGGTTGTAAAAATACAAAGATGTAAAAGGAAAATCCCTACGGGCTAGGGAGTGCGTAGGAGCAGCATAGAGTGACCGTTCAAGACAGTCACTAGATCTCATGGCCATCGAGAGGCCAATCGACGTATGCTAACGAAGGTGTCCTTCTGTTATACCCCAAAATTTGCCCACTTCTTTTTTCAGGAAAGTTTCAATATGAAAATTAAGAGTCTCATATAAACATGGATTTTTTCAAAATATCCTGACATATGAAGAACTTGGTTTTCAGAATTTTTCTTACACAGTAACTTGGCTTACAGTGGAATTTATTCTTACGCAAACGCCAAATACTGTTCTTTACTTCACAAATACTATTTATTTATTTTACAGATAAATAGTACTAACACAGTTCATGCAGGGTTAAATCTTTTTGCAGGCGCAAAAGCAGGAAACTCACACTGTACTGGTAACAATTGTTTTTGTTTTCCCACTAACTTTTGTGCTATATTCCATTATTTTCAAAATCTTTTCAAATCTATCCTTTCAAATTCAAATCTCAACTTTATTCTATCCATCTCTCTTTTCCCAACAATACCTTACACTTTCTTTCAAATCTCACTACCACTCAAATTTCCTTTTGTACGGAATCACATCATTCCCCAACGTCTCTATCATCTTTCCATTCTATAAATACCTCTCATTCTTCCCACAAATCTCACATCAAATTCTAAATCATCTTTCAAATTTCTACTTCATCATCCATTTTCTTTCTTCTTTCCTAGCAAGAATGGCAAAATGGATAGAGACACTGTTTCTTACAGTCATCACCATTGCTACGGTGATCATGACTTTCTTCTGCCTACACAGTCCTGAGAAGTGTGGACCTGCAATGGTTGCATTCCCAATCCTCTACATGTTATTGATCATAGCATGGTTCATCAACCGTCATTTTTAAAGTTTGCCGTGTTTCTTATTTTCTTAAACGTACCGTCTATTCATCGTACTGTTCAATAGTATGTAATATTTATACTGTCAGTATTAAATGTTGTACTATTTGTCATAATATTGCTTAATTACTAAGATAATATTTTGTGTGTTTCTGCCAGTCAAATATTTCTATTTCTGTGCATTTAACAATTTTCAGGTTATTATCGGTAATTTTGCCCGCATACCGTAAATATCAGTTATTTATTATGTTTCTGTTTTCTAACAAGTCATGTAAATAAATTTTCATGCTTTACACCAAACAAAAACAAAAATAACAACAAAAAAGAAAATTAACTTTGACAGTTGATTTTTCACTTTAACTGCTGCTTCAGTACACGAACAGTCAGTTGACAGCCAGACTGCAGACAGTACAATTCTCAGTGATTTGTACAATCAATCAAATCAATCATTCACAATTCAAATTTCCAAGATTTTTGTGTTAGAAGTCTTCTGAATATCACGCGATTAGCAGAAACTCAGCACTGCACAAAAATCAGGTACGCTTAACTGCCTCCTATACAGACAGTCCCTAATCAGGGTTTTTTCTTGTTTTAACAGGAGCAACAAGTTTTGGGAGCTCAAATGGATTTCATATACATCCATACATCTCAAAGTACCATCATACAAATTTTCAAACTTCAATTCACTCAGACGCACCGTCAGCAGCTCAAACAGTCAACAGACGACCCGTTTGACCAAAAAAGTCAACTGACAGTCAAAAATGAAATTTTTTGTCAAAGTCCATATTTTGTCAAAGGATTCAACATTTGATCATTGGATGATCACAATTCATCAAGGAAAGATCAAAAATCAACAAAACCCTAAGATTCAAAATTAGGGTTTTTGCCTGAAAAGTCAACTCAACTTTGACTGATCATAACTCTCTCATCCTTCATCCAAAAAATGCCAACCAAAGCTCATTTTGAAGGAAATTCAATTATCTTTCAAATGCAATTGATCCCATGGTCATTGCATTCACCATTTGAAAAATATGGCCAAAGACATTACAGGTCATTTTCAAAGTCAACAAAAAGACACTTTTTTCAAAAGGACACACAACGAGAACCAAAAATCATTTTGACATGAGACCAAAGACATTGGTTAGAGGACTCTTTGAGGTTTCCAAAAAGTGCAAGATCTCCTTCATATGACAAAAATTGAAGGATCTACACCTTGTTGAAGTTGGCTAAATTTTGGGAAAATGCATGAAATCAACATTGCTCAAAAATGTTTTTTTTCCAAAAGATGCCAAGTTTTTATGGTCCAAACATCTTTGCCATGTTACTATGGGCCTCCCACGACCAAGATTAAGCCCATACATTTATTGTCCATTTTTTGCATGATTTTATCTTATTTTAAGATTAAAATTAAAAGGAAAATGCATGGATAATGGTAGCTTGATCTCCAAGCATGACTCACCACCAAGAATCTTTGATTTTTCTGCAAGAATTGAAGAGCAAGGCAAGAGCATTGAATGGAGTCAAGGCTTGGTCAAAAATTCAAGGTTTTTTAATATTAAAGAACCAAACTTTCAACAAAGGCAACAAAGCTTCTTGCTTCACTTCCAAGCAGCCTTTGGGCTATAAAAGGAGTAGCATACATCCACAACAAAAGAAGACACACGAATTAGAACAAGAGCATAGCCATCTTTATCATAAAATTCTCCAAAAAATACATACACTTTGTAATTTTCAAATTCTACTTTCTAATCACTATCAATACAAATAAAGCTTTCCAATCATCTTCTCAAACATCATAGAGTAAGATTGAACTCTTAACACAGGCCCATGAGAGTCGTATAAAGCATATAATGTTCTTCATGTACATATGCACTTAACTTTCATTTTCTTACTTGCAACTAATTTCCATGTAAACTAACCATACTAACATGTCTATAAGGTCCTATATGAGTGATCTGGGCTTTAACATGAGAGTTCCCACGTGAGAATAACCTTATACCATTAACACATGCATATGAGTGTTCATACTTGAATCTCTTCGAACCCACGGCTACAGGCCTCAAATTGCAAAACTAATACCACCATCGTGTTCAGGAGGTGATTTTAAGGGGATCTGGGTCACTTTCATTCATTGCTAACGCTTGTTTTTTGCAGGTTCATAAGTTGCCAAAAACTGCATTTTTTATCGTCCAAATAGGGGAGGTTAAAAACCCCCGCTATTTGAATCAAAAAACTACACTTCTGGAGGTTGAAGACGACCACGCGTCCAAGCGTGGTTCGTCAGCTCCAGCTTTGACCCTTTGACTGCATGCGTGGCCCTTTCCATGTTTCTCATTCGCTGGTCAACCAGCGTGGGCCCTAGTCAGAGAATTTGAATTCTCCTTGAATTCAGTGTGTGCTCCCTACCATCATATCATGCGCCATGAAATCTGAACCACATGATTCAATTTCCAGTTCAATCCAACGCATCACAACATGCAGCACACCATGGAACCTCAGCTCCTCACCACACAGGATTAGTATCCTTTCATATTTTCTATTTTTATTTTATTTTTATTGCAAAATTATTTAAAAATAGTTTTAAAATCAAAAAAAATTCACAAAAAATATTTTAGACTTCTAAAAATATATATCATTTTCTGAAATAAAAATATTTTATTTTTCTTCATAATTTCAATATTTTACATAATTAATTAGTATATATTTATATATTTGCTTATTAATTATTTTAATTAGTCAAAAAATCATAAAAAAATTGTTCTTTGTGTTAAATATTGTTTATATATCATAAACTAATTTTGTACATATTTAGGATAATTTTATCATTAAGTCTTAATTATTTGTGTAATTATTTATATAATTATGTTTTAATTAACTTAAAAAATCCAAAAACAATTTCAAAAATTCCAAAAAAATTAGTTTTGTTCTAAAATCAATTAACAAACATTTTGTACATATTTTTAAACTTATTTGCTAGGTTTAATCATATTTCCATCTTTTCTTTATTTTAAATTAATTAATAATGCATTAATTATATTTAAAATAAATCACAAAAATACAAAAATATGCCTTTTATTTCTTGCAATTTAAAATTCCTAGGTAAATGTATAGGATGTCAAATTCATGTAAATAGGCTAGTTTACATTTCCCGCACAATCGATGTAATAGCGTAGATTTACTTTCTGCACTTTACATTTCCGCATTTTAATTTCCAGCACCCATATAAACTGCGTGTATGTCAAAGATAAAACTGAACCGTCAGATCACTAACTTCAAAGATAAATATCTGAATTCAATCACAATCACATTTGCACCTCCTAGGGTAACCCCTTTTTCACTCTTTTCAAAATCAAAGTTACATTTCTACTGTTTCGAGTACAAAATCGAACCTTTTGTTTATATCCGACGAATGGATAGATTTTTAAAGGGAACAAGGATAAAGACCTCCTAACTCAGGGTAGACCTCCTAGTTTGCTTGCTCAAAATCAAAACAAACAAAATTCTCATACACTGTTGTTTTTTTTAAAACGAATTTTCCAAAAGACAATATTTTGTATACATCCAAACACGGATCATTACAAAATTAACGATCTTTTCAAAACATCTTTCGAAAGATAAACAAGCATTTGTATATATCCGCACAAGGATCATTACAAATTCTATTTGCAAAGGTATTTCAAAAACACAGGTAAAGCATTCTGAAGCAATTGAAAAGTAAGTTAAATGAGCTAAGCAAACTAAAGAGCCCATGGATAACCATGGATACAAAGGGTGCTAACACCTTCCCTTTGTATAACCTACCCCCTTACCCAGAATCTCTCAAAGGTCTTTTTTCTGTTTCTTTTATAAACCTTTCCTTCATTGGATAAAATAAAAGGTCGGTGGCGACTCTGTAAACTTTTTCAAAAGTGACGCGAAAGCGTCCGATCGACAAAAAAGAGTCAGTTCACGTATCCCACCCACGGAGGGGTATGGCCCGAAAGGACGGTCCACAGAACTGGCGACTCTGCTGGGGAATACAAATTCAAAATGTTTTCAAAAGGGGTTACCTTTAGAGTATAGATCATTTCGATGTTTTAAATTGTTTGATCTGATTGCTTTACTTTTCACAGGTTTGCTTGGGTACTTTGCTTGTGTGAAAGATTCTAACCCGAATCTCGAGATACCTTAAGTATATGACAATAGACCAAGGAAACTGTACGGCATGTACCGATACGGTTGATCTGGTAGTCATCATTAGTGTGATACTTTGGTTTATACTGATGTCCCTTGAAAGCGATCAAGGAGTATATTAGGCTTCCGAAGTGTCATTAACACTAATTTGTCTTAGAACCTTTTAGTTGAACTTGACTTGTGGCCTATTAAGTGGTTAGCTTTGAAATTGATCGAAGCTAGTTATCCTCGAGGAATATTCTTGATCGGCCGTCCGAGCGCCGTATTGAGATGTTGTCTCCAAGGATCATAGAACCCGAATACTATTCTAGGACAGGTTTTCAACCAACTCAACTTCAGAGGGGAGGGTATCACCTATCAACCTCATGCAAGCCTTTAAACCTAAGGCTATTGTTTGATTTGTTTTTGTGTGCCACATGTTTGCATCATAAACACATCATTTTTCACTACACATTTCAAGGATCAAAGAGTTTACTTTTGTTTTTGCAGGTAATGGCTCCCGCCACCAGAGATTACATCCGAATCAATATCTCAACGGTGCCATCTGAACTCAAAGTCTTGGTAGCAGAATTCCCCAGGAATGCTCAATTCACTGAAAAGCATGGTCACCTACTCCATTTGGTTACCTCAAAGTTTGAAGAAGACATGATACGGGTCCTGTTCCAGTTCTTCGACCCTGAACATCATTGCTTCACATTTCCTGATTACCAGTTGGTACCCACTTTGGAAGAATTCTCTGAATTAATTGGATTACCAATCCGAGATCAATTACCTTTCACTGGTTTAGAAAGAAAACCAAAACCTGAAGTCATTGCTGCTGCTTTACATCTGCAAAAGTCAGAAATCAAATCCAATTGGGAAACAAAGAGTGGAGTTGAGGGTTTGCTTGCCAAATTCTTACTGGAAAAGGCTCGACTACTGCTAGAAAACAAAAGTTATCCAGCTTTTGAAGAAGTTATGGCTCTTTTGATCTATGGGTTGGTTTTGTTCCCTAATTCCGACCAGTTCATAAGTGTACACATCATCAACCTTTTCCTAATTCGCAACCCGGTACCAACATTGCTGGGAGACATCCTACACTCTCTACACACTCGTACCACGAAGAAGCGAGGAACTCTCATGTGCTGTATACCACTGCTGGCTAGGTGGTTTACATGTCATCTTCCCCGATCAGTACTGAGAAATGAACAAAGAGCACAATGGTCTTACAGAATCATGTCTTTATCTCATTCAGATATCCGATGGAACAACTTCTCTCAAAGAGACATTACTATCATTGATCATTGTGGAGAATACCCTAATGTGCCACTCCTTGGCATTAAAGGAGGTATCACTTACAATCCCTCTCTAGCTCTACGCCAATTCGGATATGCAAGAAGCAACGGTCCTCATGACATGATTATCCGTGGCATTGTGTTTGATTACGAGAATGATTCTCACAGACACCGACGAAGATTCATACAGGCTTGGGACAGTGTCTATAGAATAAAAAGCAAAACTCTGGGGCAATGGAATTCTATTCCTATGGAACTTTACCTCAGATGGGTGCGTACTCATGCTAAAAAACTCATGATGCCCTATCCCGCTGTTCTACCTGTGACTATCGAATCAGAAGTCGAAGGTTACGAACCTCAAGTTATTCTACACCCGGATATGCCAACTGACTTGGAAGAGTTGCAAAAATCCTGGGTTCAACTCAAAGAGGAAAGAGACACCTTCAAAGAACACTGTCAGGACTATGAGAGAAGGCTATTCGAGCTCACCAGACAGCTTCAAGAAGAACAAAGAATCAACGCATTCCTGGGGACAAAGAAAAAGCGCCCACGGGAGACCTGAAAGATCATTTATTTTATTTTCTGTCTTGTAAGCCCAAATGAGGCAAAGAAAAAGAATAAATTGATTAACTAACGTTTGTTGCTTCTTTAACAAATCTAGACTCTATGATCCTTGAAAACATTGCACACATGCATTCACATGCATTGCATACACATTGCATTTCATACATTGCATTTCATACATTGCATTCATGTACATTGCATACACATTGCATACATGGCATCCAGTCATACACATTTCATAACAGGTTCTCATGACGGGTTTCTCATCTCTTCGCTGTTTATTTCAGTCAGAAGAGATGGAATCTGAGGCAAGCATCAAGAATCTCGAAGTACAGAATGCCCAAGTTCAAGTGGCAATTCTGGAACTGGCAAAGGGGCAACAAGAGCTGAAAGCCCTGATACTCAAGAAGAAGAAGAAGCCCAAAGAATCTGCAGGCTTGAGTTACCTGAGAAGGAAGATCAAGATCCCTGTCAAAAAGATCAAAAAGCCACCAATCCCTGAAATAGTCGGTGATGGTGAACAAGAAGATAATCAAAGCAACCAGGGTTCTGCTAAACCCTCTCTCTCTTCAAATGAAGAAGAAGATCATTCTGGAGACGAACAGGATGATGACAAATACCAACAGTTGGAGGATCGTATGAAAGCTATGGAAATACAAAAAATACCTGGCTTAGATTTCAATGATCTGGGACTCGTGTCGGATGTTGTCATCCCTCCAAAATTCAAAG